>NC_067483.1:43237963-43537963 GCF_947179515.1 Apodemus sylvaticus
CGGCCTGACACTTGTAAGTTAAGGAGTGTCACGCTAATAAAAAAGCTTATTGAAGAGGTTGGGAAATCAGTCATTAATAAGCTACATATTTCCAGGGTATGTAAGGCATGTAAATACTGCAGGCGAGCAGGCTGCTTTTGCTGTATTTCTAAACTCATCCTTCTGGAATGGTTTGAATCTGAAGAGGAAGAATAAATATGTCACGGGGGAGAAGGCCTTGCTGGCGAGATTGTTTCCAACCTGGAGGAATGTCAGAACTGCCGAGACATGCAGATTGTGAAATGCCTTTCGCTTCTTTGGTTACATATTAATCAGATGAGCTCATGAGGGAGAGCTGTGTGGATGGTTGGCAGAGGGTGCACTCCCCCCACACCCACCCCAGGCAGCACAGCGGCAAACATCCTGGGCCACCAGATTCGGGGTTGTGGCTTTCTTGAAGGTGCAGAGCCTCCCTCTTCTTCTTCCTTTCCTATGCAGAAGGTTCACAGAGGGCTGGCTCAGTGGCCGTGTTCCTTCGCCTCACTGGGTACAACTCTGTTTCCATTCTTTCCCACAGATTGTGGGGTGGCCCCTCCCTGCCTTCCTCGTTGTGTCCACTTGAGGCAAGGCTGGGCATGAGAGCCTTCAGTTACAGCTTCTGAGATGGACATCTCTACGGACCTTCCCCTCCTAAGCCCTCCTACATGCGAATCACATGTTAGCACTAGAGCCCTTGAGAGATTCTTAGAGTTTTTAGTCCTGAAAAGGACAATTCTGTGTGTCTGTGTTTGTATTTTTGTTGTTGTTGTTTTTTCGAGATAGGATTTCTCTGTATAGCCCTGGCTATCCTGGAACTCACTCTGTAGACCAGGCTGGCCTCTAACTCAGAAATCCACCTGCCTCTGCCTCCCAAGTGCTGGGATTTAAGGTGTGCGCCACCATTGCACTGCTGTGTGTGTATATATATATATATCCTACTTATGATGAGTCTAGCTCATGGATACTGTGTCTCTGAGCTCCACCCCTTCCTTCCTTATTTTAAAAGGTTGCTTTTACTATTTTCATTCTTGTGTCTGTGGGCATGTGAGTGTAGGTGCCCTCAGAGGTCAGAAAAATGCTGGGAACAGAATTCAGGTCCTCTGCAGGAGCAGCAGGTGTTCTTACCTGCCCAGTCGTCTCTCTAGCTCCTTTGTTTCATTTATTTCATTGTAGCCCAGTCTGGCTTTATAGGTGTGGGTGGCGCTGGAGTCCCCGTGTTGCTGCCTCTACCTTCAGAGCCAGCTCTCAGAGAGGTGTCCCTTCACCACCACCGTGTCTGACCTTAGCTTAAGTGTTTATAAGAGCTCAAACAATCTCTCCTTAGATGTTTTACAGCTGTTCCCATGAAGAAAAATTTTAAAATGTAGATGGACACACGGGATAGCCATTTCCTGGTAGTGAAAGTCTATGCTGCACGTGTGGAGTCCTGGAGCTGAGCCCCTTCATTTGTTCCATTACATAGTTTTAACCTTGGCTTTGCTAAATAGTGCCTTTAAACAGGACAGTGAATTACTGTGGTCATTAGGTTGGTGTCATTTGTCACCCTTGATGGTGGCTTGGCTTCTGAATATAGAAGGCTGTCAGGCTGCTATATAGTTGTCAGTGATCCAGACCAAATATGCATGCATGCTTTAGTCAAATGTCAGACCTCAGAAATGTCCTGAGCATACGTCGTGGGAGGGTCAGACTGGGACACAAGCCGGATGGATGAACAGTGTCCTTGGCGCAAAGATAAGCTAGGGATGGAGGTGACTGTGTAAGAGCGGAAAGAGGCAACAAAACAGAGGGGGGAGATATATTCTAGCGTTCTAGAAGATAACAGGGAGGAGAAATATTGGCAGGAAAATAAAAAATGATTCTGACAGGGACAGAGATTTGGGAAACGGTCCACTGCGAGGAGTTTGTAAGGAAGCAGAGCAGGATAGATGCGGCGCTCGTCTCTGGCAGCTCCAGCGTCCGGCTTGCTGCTTGTAGCTGTAGCACCTTTAGCAGATGTGACTTTTGCCAGGGCCAGAATCTAATCTGTAAAATCGGGTTTGGATGTGGGTGGAGGCTGCGCTCGCTCAACCAAACGACGGGCGCTACAGTCCGGACCTGCTCCCCTCCTCTCCTCTCCACTCTGGAACAAGGATGTCGACTTCCGTTCAGATCTGATGGATCTGATGAGGACTGCTCCATCCTTGTGAAAGAAATTTCTAGAAGTTTCTTTTTCTTTCTTTCTTTCTTTCTTTCTTTCTTTCTTTCTTTCTTTCTTTCTTTCTTTCTTTCTTTCTTTCTTTCTTTCTTTCTTTCTTTCTTTCCTTCCTTCCTTCCTTCCTTCCTTCCTTTCTTTCTTTCTTTCTTTCTTTCTTTTTGTTTTTTGGATTTGGTTTTTTCGAGACAGGGTTTCTTTGTGTAGCCCTGGCTGTCCTGGAACTCACTCTGTAGACCAGGCTGGCTTTGAACTAAGAAATCCGCCTGCCTCTGCCTCCCAAAGTACTGGGATTACAGGCATGTGCCGCCACCACCTCCCGGCTGACATTGCAGGTTTAATGTTGGAAAAAAAAAGTTAAAAAAAAAAGTAAATCCCTTTAGCTGGGCTTTTATAAGAATTCAAGAAGAGTTAGGAGTGGCCATGCTCAGTACTGACTGTTCTCTCATGAAACCGGGTTTTATAGGCGTGGGTTCATTTATTCCTCATCCCCCATCATTTTATGTTTAAGAGCAAATGCACTTAAATCCACTGTTTGGAACATCGCCTTTACTAAAGAGGGGACCGCTCTACCATCAGTGTAATTGCTTCGACACCGTCTTCGTGTAGACAGACCTGTGTAAGCCATCATTAATCCTTTGTATAATTAATGCATAAAATGCAGAGTTTCTATTAATGGAAAAGCAAACTCAAGCATCACGCTGGTAATATCAATAACATGCATTTGTAATTACATACTGCAGATAACTTTGAAAGCTATATTTTATTACATTAATAAAACGTAAAACCTCCTGAAGTTACCCAGAAGCGGGCAGCAGTGACACTGTTAGAGCTCGCTGCTTTGTCTGTCAGGAGTCTGCTGGGTGCCGTTAGCCCGTAGGGACGCACACAGTACACAAAAGGACAATGTTTATATTTCTATTTTCAAAAATAGTATAAATTTACTGTACATATGAGTGAGCTGCACTGTGACATTTTCATGGGTATCGTGTTCCTTGATTATATTCCATCTCCATTATTTTTTTTTCTTTTGAGACAGGGTTTCTCTGTGTCCTGGAACTCACTTTGTAGACCAGGCTGGCCTTGAACTCACAGAGATCCACCTGCCTCTACCTCCTGAGTGCTGGGACAATAGGCGGGCACCTCCCAATTTTCTCTTCCTTCTTCAAGGAATGTCTATACTGGTTTCCAGAGAAGCTGTGCCACGTCACATCTGCCACAATACTATTGAGTCTGGTCCCTCCTTCCTTGCTAGTATTTGTTATAATGTGCTTTCTGGGTGGCTAGCTTCTATTACTGTATGTTTCTTCTCAAGTGTGCACTGGATATTAAGGGACTCAAAGGAGAGTGATACTTTATTTATTTAAAGATCCATCTTGGGCTAGAGAGATGGCTCAGCAGTTAAGAACATTGACTGTTCTTCCAGAGGTCCTGAGTTCAATTCCCAGCAACCGCATGGTGGCTCACAACCATCTGTAATGGGATCCGATGCCCTCTTCTGGTGTGTCTGAAGACAGTGACAGTGTACTCACATACATAAAATCAATCAATCAATCAATCAATCAATCAATTTAGCTTTCCGTTTTTTCTGTGTGTGAGTGTTTGCACACTGTATGTGCATCATGCCTGTGCCTGGTGGCCATGGAGGCAGAAAGCCTTGGATCCCATGGAACTGAGTTAGAGGTGTTGTGAGCACCACACATGGGACCTGGGAACTGAGCAAGGTCCTCTGTAAGAGCAGCCAGTGCTCTTAACAGTAGAGCCAGCTCACCATCCCCACAGTGCTAGTTCCATGAGGCAATGTGTGAGAGGTTACCAGCGTTGCTAGGCAACAACCTTGATTGACAGCAGACGCTGATGGACTGGACCAGTCCCTGCTCCGTACGGAGCCTGTCACTCGCGCAGTAAAGGAGGGAACCAGGAGGGTTATTTTAGGCGTTCAAATAAAGATGCTTCAAGGACTGAGCAGGTCTCTCTTCCTAGACAGAACACGGGGAAAATGGCTTCACTTTGGGAAGCAGGAGAGAAAGTCTCCAAATTTGGAGATTACTAGAGAACATTCAAGCAGCTGGGGGTGTGGCTCTGTGGTTCAATGCTTGCCTAGCACTTAAGACCTTGGGTTTCATCCCCAACACTGGAGAAGACAATGCCAGAGGCAGATGATGGCTCTGTGTAACCTTCACTGTGTAGGGCTTCACGGGAGCATAGAAGACGTTTCTACAAGCTAAGCAAAGGACAAGTCCTTGAATCCTTGCTCCTATCTCATGGTGATCCCGAATCCAGAGAAGGTCAAAAGCAGCCTGTTTCTGATGGAGACACAACCCAGAATGCCCACGAGCGTTCCCATTCAATTACCCCAGAAATGCAACTCTCTCTGACTGTGGGACAAGGTTAAAGGGTTTTGTTTTTTCTTTCTTTCTTTCTTTCTTTCTTTCTTTCTTTCTTTCTTTCTTTCTTTCTTTCTTTCTTTCTTTCTTTTTTTCTTTCTCCTCTAGTAGTTAACCACTAGATTTGAACCAAAATCATTTAGTGTAAAAAAAAAAAAAAAAAAAGAAAGGGGGCTGGAGAGGTGGCTCAGCGGTTAAGAGCACTGACTGCTCTTCCAAAGGTCCTGAGTTCAAATCCCAGCAACCTCATGGTGGCTCACAACCATCTGTAACAAGATGTGAAGTGTCTGAAGACAGCTACAGTGTACTTAGATATAATAAATTTTTAAAAAAAAGAATGTCTTTAAAAAAAAGAAAAGAAAAAATTCCAAGAATAATCTTGTATTTAAATTATTATCCCAGGATGTATGATTTATTTGTACTGATATTTCTCCCCACAGCACACGGTAATGAGGTTGCTTTGCTTGGGTATACCGGTGGACTTTGAGCTATCCATATTTGTCTACAAAAGTCTATTGTGGGAGTTGGAGAGATGGCTCAATGATTAAGAGAACGTGTTCTTGCAGAAGACCTGAGTTCCAGTCCCAGCAACCACATAGCACCTGACAACTGCTCATAACTCCAGTTCTAAGGAATCCAATACACTTTTTTGACCCCAAAAGCACCAGGCATGATGTGGTGCACAGACATACATGTGAGGAAAACATTCATAAATGTAAACTAAATAAATCTTCTAAAAGGTTTTATTAAAAATATATATTGTGTGTATTTTTATTTGTTTTTCTGGTGACAGGCCCAGGCCTTTGCAATATCCTCTAAATGGTCTGTGAGCTCCCTTCCCCAGCCTCTAAGAAACATTTATGGACCAGAATATAAATAGGCTATGAATACAAATAGAGCGCTTTCTTCCCTGGTTGTGTATTTCCTCATATGGCCGATAGGTGGCAGCATAGACATCAACCTTCAACTCTCCGCCCCCACGACCCCCCTAACCCCCCCCCCCCCGGTCTTTCCTGACCTCAAATTTGAGGAGTAAAAATGAAAAAAAAAAAGAGTAAAGTGTGATTAAATAGCGGTCATAAATGTGGAGAGACAGTATTTGATACGCTTTTGTTAGTGAGAGAAAAATTACTCGGTTGAATCGAAGGTCCGTACAGACTGTAAAACCTGTATGTAACAGTCTCCGGAGCTATGCTTCACCCCGAGCGCCAAAGTTTCAAACAGTATCTGTAATGAATGGTTTTCTGTACTTTCTCATTCACAACAGCAAACCCGTTTCTTGGAACCAACAGCTGAAAGACCTCTTTCACGTCTTCGGTTCCCCAGAGGGCTGCGTGGAACAGAAAAAGAGGAAGGTGTCCTGCGCTTGTGCCTCTGAGGATTTTTAATTTTGACTATTAAGTATCACTTTCTGTATTACTTTCTATTTCTGTGAACTCATGAGATCCCTGGAGGTGGATGTCTGTTATGAATTCTTTTATTTTTATCTTAGATGCATTAGTGTTTTGTCTGCATGTCTGTCTCTGTGAGGGTGTCAGATCTTGGAGGAGTTATAGACAGCTGTGAGCTGCCATGTGGGTGCTGGGAATTGAACCCCCGGCCTTTACACTCCTAACGGCTGTGCCATCTTTTCAGTCCCTATGAATTCATAACAATGTGTGCATTGGCTCTTCTCTTTTCTAAGTATAACTGGCTAGTTTAATTGTCAGTATTTTAGGCAGAAGATTCTGGGTCCCCCTTCCCCTCTCTCCCACCCCCGGGTTTCTCTGTGTAGCCCTGGCTGTTCTGGATCTTGTTCTGTAGACCAGGCTGATCTCAACTCTCAAATGTCTGCCTGCCTCTGCCTCCCAGAGTGCTGGGATTAAAGGCATGTGCCCCTCCTGCCTAGCATTTCTGGGTCTCAATGCGGCCGATGACAATCCGGCTCAGGGTTAATTTGTTTACTGGTATATGCTGTGTGCTACCTGTGATTCTTAGATATGGAATTAAGCTTTCGTTGAAGTCCAAAACAAGGCTAAGGTCAAGTCTTGACAGGACCGGACAAGGGGGTTGGTGGACTTGGTGAGGTCTATTATACCCATTGCTTCCTTTCCTTTGAAAAGTTGCCATAAAATTCTGTTATTAGGGAGTGGGGACCGAATAGATGGACCTTCAGTGTCGCTGGCTGTCCTGCAGGGAGATGGATAGAGGGTGTCTGGTGACAGTTGACAAATATCAAGAGAAGGCATGCAAATGTCTCCGGGAGAATAGAACTTGGAAACTGCTTGCCAGCCCGCTAGGGTTCATTTTTCACAGTCCAGTTCAAACTGTGAGGCTCCCTTGAAATGTAAAATAGCCTCCGGGCTGAACCCTGCAGCCAGGAATTTGCATCTGAGTTCAGCTCCTTTCAGATAATAATTGCAGTTAGAAGGACCTCAGTGGGTCAATCCGCCACCAATCAATTAGTATTTATGGAAATGTGGTTTCTGTCTGGTCTTCCATTAACTGTTGTGAGCAACAGGAGACAAGCAGTCCCCTAGTCCCCAGGTTGTCCTCCTATTGTCCTTCTGTGTGGGGCCAGGAGAGAGTGAGCCTCAGGGAGTCGAGCGATCATTTGATGGTTATTTATTTATAACAGTGCTGGGATTTGAACCTAGGGTCTCAGACATACTAGGCAAGTGCTCTTCCACTGAGCGACATCTCCACCGCTCTTTTTCCCCCTTCTTGTATACAATTTGAGACTTCACTAGATCCCGCTGGCCAGCCTTGAACTTGGCAATCCTCCTGCCTCAGCTCCCACCAGGTTTCCCTGGTTAGAATGTGAGCCTTTGTGACTCAGGGACAAGCTCCGTCAGACCTCCCTCCTCCCGTTAGTCCCAGTTCCGTTAGTCCAGGAACACCTGGAGGAGTTCCCGTTTATAAAATGTTTTTATTGGATAACAGACCACATGAGTTTCAGTTTGAAATTCCCTAGACTGCTGTTTTGTTCTCAGAGGCAAGGTGTGTGTGTGTGTGTGTGTGTGTGTGTGTTTTCCTGTTAGCTGTGACCCAGAGAGCTGATGGGTCTGGACCAGGGTGGGTGGCCTTTTCTCCTGACCACTTCATCGGTCTACACCTTGGGCACTGTTTTAAGAGCTCCAGGTGTGGGGAAAGAAGTGACTGACTCCACCAAAGCAGAGTGCAGCACACTCTGGCTTAATTTTTTCGTAGAGGAAAAGGTTCTTTTTTTGGAACTTTTCTTATTCAGGATTCTGACATGTTGCCCCCCCCCCCCCTCACTGTTACTTAGGGCAAAAAGATAAAACGAAAGAAAAGCAACCCTCCCCAACCTCAGCCATGCAAGGGATTTATAAAATTCACAAATAGTACTTAAGATTAGTATCTTGTCAGGTGTGGTACCTACTGCCCTGTAATCTTAGCTCTGAGTAGGCGGAGGCAGGTGGATTGTCCCTGAGTTTGAGGTCAGTCTGGCCTACACAGTCAATTTTTGGATAGCCTGGGCTACATAGTCAAGTCTAGGATAGCCTTGTCCATCAACTTCTTTGAAATTTCATTTATTCTTCATTTTGTGTTGTGGATTGTTTTCTTTTGTTTTGTTTTGTTTTGTTTCTCTGTCTAGCCCTGGCTGTCCTTGAACTCACTCTGTAGACCTGGCTGGCCTCGAACTCAGAGATCCGCCTGCCTCTGCCTCCCAGAGTGCTGGGATTACAGGCGTGCACCACCACCTGGGCGTGGATTGTTTTAAAAGATATGTAGGGGGCTGGAGAGACGGCTCAGCCGTTAAGAGCACTGACTGTTCTTCCAAAGGTCTTGACTTCAAATCCCAGAAACCACATGGTAGCTCACAACCATATGTAACAAGATCTGATGCCCTTGTATGGAGTGTCTGAAGACAGCTACAGTGTACTTACATATAACAATAAATCTTAAAAAAGAAGAAGAAGGAGAAAAGAAGAAGAGGAGGAGGAGGAGGAGAGGAGAAGGAGAAGGAGAAGGAGAAGAAGAAGAAGAAGATATGTAGGATCTCATGTAGCCCAGGCTGGCCTTGAGTTCGTAGCAGTTGAGATTGACCTTGAACTTCTGACCTTCCCATCTTCATCTTCCAAGAGCAGGGATTGCAGATGAGACCTGTTGCTTTGGGTTTATGAAGAGCAGGCATTCCACACTGAACCACAGTTCATCCCTCAGAAGGCTTCTTGACAGGAAGCCTATGGTGTTTGAAGCCCGGTAGCAGAATGTGTGTGGTCTCCCAAACGCCCTGTAGGACTCAGGAAACACTCAGGAAAAGACTATGAATTCATTTATGCTTAAAATGACCACCACAAAGGACGACGACAAAGTGAACAGGAATCCGTAAAGGGCCTTGAAGGTGAGTTCCTGTATGATACGTTGCATCACTTTGGAATTTTAAAAAATGAATTAATTTACTTATATGTTTCTTTTGCTGTCAGGTCTCATGTAAGGGAGGCTGGTCTTGACCCTTGATCTTCCTGCCACTGCCTCTCAAGATGAGTGCTATTGTGTTTGATCCCTTTATTATTTTTTGAATGTGTCTTACACCTATTTAGTTATTGAGAGGAAGAGAAAGAATGTGTGTGTGTGTACATATTCATGTGTGCTCATGCATGTGCTGAAAATAATCCTCCCAACATACACACACACACACACACACACACACACAGACATGTGCACCACAGGGCCAGTGTTGGCTCCTTGGAAATGAAAGATCACGGATCTTGGCAGCAAGGGCCCTTAGAGCCTGTACCGTTTCTCCATCCCACATTTTATTTTATTTTATTTATTTTTTATGTCACCCAAAAGTAATCTAAGACAGAGAAAGGCAGCAGGCAGGCCTTAGGTAGTGAGTGAGCACATCATTGGAAACGAGTTTTACAGAATTTTTAACAGTATGCCCAGGACCACAGGTGTGGAATTATACAGGAGCGTCTCTGAGAATACATATCTTGGGGGCACAACTCGAAATATGCATCTGATGAAGATTCATGATCTGCAATGTCTAAAACAGGCTGGGTACAGCCCGGGCCCTTTGTGTATAATCTAAGGATGGGAACCAAAGCACAGTCTGTGGGTAGGACGAATTTATTTTCTGAATGGACGAATTCGGTCATCGCCAGGCGCGTTTGTCTGATGGGAATCCCTCCCCGGAGGTCCTCGGGCAGTGCGCACCAACGCTGGCTGCCGGGGCAGAGCGGGCTGAGGAGCTCCGCGGATGCAGACTCTCCTCAGCTTGCCCAGCTGTCGCTCCAGCTACCGCAATGGGGAAGCTAAGAAGTGTCCCTAAGTGTCCCTAACAAATCCCAGGAGTCTTGATTCTCAAAGAGAGTAATTGCATCGAGGAGATGCGGTGTCATTTTTGCCTGCCCGGCCTCCTGGAGTGAGGTCTGACTTACCTAGGGCATCAGGCTAGACCCTAGCTGTTAGGAATGACCTTGGCTCCTTTCAGCAAGGCCACCTGAAATAGGGAGGGTTCACTTGATGGGTTTCCGGAAGACAAGCCAACAAGATCGTACCTCCTAATAATGCCACTCCCCATGGGCCAAACACATGGACCATACCTATTCAAACCACCACAGTGGGTTGCAGTAAATTCGGAGGAGGGGGGAGGGAGGTGTCTCTGTCACAAGTTTTAGATGCTATCTGATGCTATAGTCTTAACTTCTGAGTTGGTGGAAGTGAGCCTGGTGGTCTGTTAATACATCCCAATGTTCCACAAGTTAGATAGACTTTTTTTGTTTGTTTGTTTTTTTTTGGTTTTTCGAGACAGGGTTTCTCTGTGTAGCCCTGGTTGTCCTGTAACTCACTCTGTAGTCCAAGCTGGCCTCCGAACTCAGAAATCCGCCTGCCTCTGCCTCCCAAGTGCTGGGATTAAAGGTGTGTGCCACCACCGCCGGGCCACAAGTTAGGTATAAGGATGTAAGTCAGACATATAGGTGGGCAATAAATGTCTACTAGAGAGTTTAAAGATAGCTCAGGGTTGTCTGGCCCTGGGAAACTGCAACATTCCGATTCTCTTCAAGTACACAGTTCTAACCAGCCAATCAGTGTTGTCCAGTCTTTAATACATGTGTGACATTTTTCTGAGTTCACAGTTTTGAGGAAGGAGATGCTGTTAGGAAGCACTTCCTGTGGGCGTGTTCTTAGTGCAGAGACATTGTTGTCCGGTGGGGGTGTGGCAGCCTTCCTGTAGTCTCCCCACATCTGAGCTGAGGAAGGGGCTCATCACTTGAGCCCAGGAATGGTGTCTGTGGGGACAAAGCGCCCCTACTTTTGTTTGTTTGTTTGTTTGTTTGTTTGTTTGTTTTTTGAGACAGAGTTTCTCTGTGTAGCCCTTGCCGTCCTGGAACTCACGCTGTCGACCAGGCTGGCCTCGAACTCAGAAATCTGCCTGCCTCTGCCTCCCAGAGTGCTGGGATTACAGGCGAACCCCTTCTTTTATTGTTTTAGACGGGGCCTTTCTGCAGCCCAGGCTTCCTCTACCTCATGCTGTTTCTGGCAGTGCTGAAGACCTGCGGGAGGCTGTGGTCCCGAGGCGCTAATGGGGTGAGGGGCTTCCAGTGGGACTGCGGGTAAAGTACAACAAGCTGAAAGTTGAGACTGGCTGTTGCGGTGGAGGATGCACTCTGACCTGGAAGGAAGTGCGTGCCTCAGTGTTCTTTCCTAATGCTGGCAGTGCTGAGGTGCTGTGCAGGGAGGGGGAGGGGAGGGGTGGGAGGGCGTGGGTGGGGGTGGGGTGTGGAATTTTCATTGCTCTGGCCTTCCTTTTGCTCTGGGGCCTAGGTAGAAAGTGTGTCCAGGTTCTAACGTGGACTCTGAAAAGTCTGTTACTCTGCAGGGTAGCCCAGCGTGTCGGAGGGGCGATTAGCATGAACTACCGACACTCTCTTAGGGACTTAACATAGCTGCAGAAAAAGTCATTGTATATTCCTAATGACCGTCAAAGAGAAATCGCAATAATAATAATAATAATAATAATAATAATAATAATATCGGGGAGCTGGTACTTCACACCTTTAATCCCAGCACTCAGAAGGCAGAGGCAGGAGGATCTCTGAGTTTCAGACCAGCCTGGTCTACAGAGTGAGTTCCAGGACAGCCAGGGCTACAGAGACACCCTGTCTTGAAAATAACAAGACATATTTTTTCTCACGTAATATATTCCCATTATGGTTTCCCTTTCCCTTCCCTCCCAGCTCCTCCTCAAGCCCTCCCCATCTGGATCCGCCCCCTTTCTGTCTCTCATTAGAAGATGAAGAGAACAGGGTTCTATGGGATAATAAAAATACATATATAATATAGTTAGATAAACAAAAACTAACACCTCGGAACTGGACAAAACAAACAAACAGAAGGAAAAGAACCCAAGAGAAGGTTTAAGAAACAGAGCCACTGGTTCACACTTAGGAGTCCCAAATAACACTAAACCGGAATTCACAATACACCCAAGGGACACACATTCTTTCTGACTTCTCTCCTTCTGAACTCCCTGAACCCTGAGGGAAGGAATTTGATGGAGATACTGATATCTGAAAGTCTCTGCCTCCGTCTCTGTTTCTGTTTCCTACTGCTGCAGGAATTCTTGCTAAACAGCCCAGATAGGAATCTTGCTGAAGGCAGGCAGGACAGGGTGATCTGATATCAAAGGTGGCTTTTTTTTTTTTTTCTTCCTAAAACAGAATTAGGCTAAAAACAGGACCTTAGGATGAGGTCTGGCAGAACAGAGGACCTCAGGAGCCTTTCTATTTTGTTTTATTTGGGTTTTTTGAGACAGGATTTCTCTGTATAGACTTGGCTATCCTGGAACTCGCTCTGTAGACCAGGTTGGCCTTGAACTCACAGAGATACGCCTGCCTCCCAAGTGCTGGGATTAAAGGCCTGTAGCACCACCACCCGACTCTGGAGCCTTTCTAAAGTTTGAAAAATGAGAGAGTCTTTGCCTTTTACACAAGTTTGACATTTGGTTTCTTTTTCTTAAACAACAACTTATTATTCATGTGTTTGTGTGTGTGGTGAGTGTTTCATGTGTGTGGATGCATACATGCCACAGCAGGCACGTGGACGTCAGAGGGAGACTTTCTTTTTTTTCCCCTCCCGTTTATTATTTCTTTGCACATACATGTGCCACAGCATGTGTGGAGGTCAGAGGACAATTCTTGTGGAGTTGGTTCACTTTTTCTGTCATGGTTATGGTGACTAAACTCTTGACTGTGTGAGCTGAGCTAGCCTGTTGGCCCATGTGTTGGCCGCTTTTTTCTTTTCTCTTTTCTTTTCTTTTCTTTTCTTTTCTTTTCTTTTCTTTTCTTTTCTTTTCTTTTCTTTTCTTTTCTTTTCTTTTCTTTCTTTCTTTCTTTCTTTCTTTCTTTCTTTCTTTCTTTCTTTCTTTCTTTCTTTCTTTCTTTCTTTCTTTCTTTCTTCTTTTTAAGACAAGATTTCTCTGTGTAGCCCTGGCTGTCTGTCCTAAAGTTCGCTCTGTAGACCAGGTTAGTGTTAAACTCCCATCTCTGCCTCCTGAGTGCTGAGATTTAAGGTGTGAGCTACCACTGCCTGGCCCTTTTTGGGTTTTTAATTTTTAATTTTTTTTTGGTTGGGGAGAGACAAGGTCTCATATAGTTCAGGCTAGCTTTGAACTCCTGATCCTCCAGCCTCCACCTCTCAAATGCTAAGACTATAGGTGTATGCTACCATGACCCACCCAGGTAGCTTTCACTCTGTGTAGGTAGCGATTGGTATAGCTTCTCACTTTTTACCATCTATTCCCACGCTGTATGAAAGAACGGAGTGCTACTCACTGCAGAAGATTAAGTTTGCTTAAAACCAGCACTTTCTTCCTTTTCCTTCTTAGGGTTTTGTTTGTTTGAGACAGAAAATCTGTGTAGCCCTGGCTGGTCTAGAACTCACTCTGCAGACCAGGCTGGCCTTGAACTCAGAGATCCACTTGCCTCTGCCTCCCCAGTGCTGGGATTAAAGGTAGGTGTGTGCTGCTACCATTTATTGGCTGGTTTTATGTCAAATTGACAGATGCCAGAGTTGTTTTGGAGGAGAGAATCACCAGATTCTCGCCTTGGGAACAAACCTGTGGTGCATTTTCTTGACTGAGGAATGATATGGAAGGGCCCACCTCATCGGAGGCTGGGCCACCCCCTAGGCAGGCGCTCCTGGGCTCTGAAAGAAAGCAGGCTGAGCAAACTATGGGGAGCAAGCCAGTAAGCAGCACCCCTCCATGGCCTCTGAATCTGCTCCTGCCTCCAGCTTCCCGCCCTGATTTCTCTGTGACCTGAGAGTTGAAAGCTGAAATAATCCCTTTCCTCACCACTTGCTTATGGTTATGGTGTTTATCTCAGCAACAGAAACCCTAACTAACACCTCCTCCAATACACACACACACATACACTCTCTCTCTCTCTCTCTCTCACACACACACACATAAGCACTTGTACACACACACACACACACACACACACATACACACACACTCTCTCTCTCTCTCTCACACACACACATAAGCACTTGTACACACACACACACACACACACACACACACACATTTTCCCTCAGGATCTCCTGTGTGCTAGGAGAGTACTCTGTCACTGTATCTCAGTCCTGGATTTTTATTTCTTCCATGACTGTGACAATCATAATCAGCAGCAGTATCATGCCTGGCATGTCACACCTGATGTTCCATTAGGCATTTCGTCTTTGTTCTGTACGTTGCTTAGGACTTGCTAGGACTTGCTCTATACTCACTGCTGGAAAAATGGTGCAGCCGGTAAGAACTGCTCTTGGGAAGGGTCTAAGCTTAGTTCCTGGGCCCCCTTGGGGCAGCTCCTAACCGCCTATGATTCCAAACCCTCAGACTCTGATGCCCCCTTCTGACCACCTTGGGTACAGCACTCATGAGCACATAGACCTGCACACACTTAATTGAAACAAATCTTTAGTTTTTACTCAAATCCTGAAGAAGGTATCCAAAGCTTTCTTTCCTCTTTCTTTTTTCCCTTCCCCTCTCCCTCCGTCCCTCCTTCTTTCCCTCTGTCCCTCCTTCCCTCTCTCCCTCCTTCCCTCTCTCCCTCCTTCCCTCTCTCCCTCTCTTCCTCCCTCCCTCTCTTCCTCCCTCCCTCCCTTCCTCCTTCCCTCCTCCCCTCCCTCCCTTCTTTCTTTCCTTCCTTCCTTCCTTCCTTCCTTCCTTCCTTCTTTCTTTCTTTCTTTCTTTCTTTCTTTCTTTCTTTCTTTCTTTCTTTCTTTCTTTCTTTCTTTCTTTCTTTCTTCTTTCTTTCTTTCTTCCCCCAATGCTGGGGATTGAACCCAGGGCCTTGCACATGCTAGCCAAGTGCTCTACCACTGAGCTATCACCCTGGCCCTGTTTTCACTTACAGTTGGAAACAGAGATTAGAAATAATTAAGTGATTTTTCTCAAAGTCACACTGTTAAGTACAAACTATATGCTGTCTGTAAAGTATTTGGCAATTTACCTAATTTTACTCTTTAAAAAAAATCCTTGTTTGTATTTGTTATTTGTGTGTGAGAGAGAGATGGGCGGGTGTGCATGCTCTAGCGTACACCGTGGAGGTCAGGAGACGGCTTTGTTGGTCTGTTCTCTCCTTCCACTGTTATACAGGCTCTGGCGGTTAACCTCAGGTCTTGTACCTCAAACACCCCTGGCTGGCTCTATCCTTACTTTCAGAAAGAACTTATTTTGTTTTAAGAACAAAATTATTTTGTTTTCTTGAGTTTCAAAATAAAAATAAAAAACAACATTAAACTAAAGAAAACGACCTTGGAAGCTACTGCCCTGCAGCTGAGGCATGTACAGGAAAGACTATAATAATCCTCTAGTATATATGTGAATACACACAAATATAGTGCCAAAGTTTCCCTCTTAGACAAAAAGGTAGTGGGCTGGAGAGATGGCTCAGTGGGTAAGAGCACTGACTGCTCTTCTGGAGGTCTTGAGTTCAAATCCCAGCAACCACACGGTGGCTCACAATCATCTGTAATGGCACCTGACACCCTCTTCTGGTGTGTCTGAAGACAGCTACAGTGTACTTACATATAATATATAAATAAATCTAATTTTAAAAAAGGTAGCACATCATGTGTTTTTTATTAATATGAGTCAATTCTCTGCTTAGTGTCTTGTCTTGTCACTACAGTTGGTGGCTCTTTAATGAAAGTGTGTAGAGGTGCCTGGCTGTCAGAGCCTATTTGTTTATTTATTTATTTACTTCCCAGATGCTTCCTCTGCTCCCAGTTCCCTCCCTCTCCCCTTCCCCCCTAAGAGGCTGCCCCTCACCCCCATATACCCCCATCCTGGCTCATCCAGTCTCTCCACTGAGACCAGACAAAGCAGCCCTGCTGGGGGCAGATTCCACAGCCAGGCCCCTCCCCTAAGTTTTCCGTCTGGGGGACTGACTCGCAGATTGAGCTGCCTGTCTGCTACATATGTGTGTGTGGGGTCAGGGGGCTAGGTCCAGCCCTGTGAGCTCTTTGGTTGGTGGCTCAGTCTCTGAGAGCTCTCAGGAGTGCAGTTGGCTCTGTTAGTCTCCCTGTGGGGTTGCCATCCCCTTCAGGGCCCTCAATCCTTCCCCTACCTCTTCCCCAACCTCCTCCTAATGTTTGGCTGTGAGTATCTGCATCTGTCAGCTGCTGGGTAGAGCCTCTCAGAGGACAGTTATGCTAGATGTTTATATCATGTTTATTCTTTCTTTGAGAACTAAATATGTATATCATTATATATGTATATATTATAAATTTATATTATATATTTATATTATTTATATAGTATATATATTTTACACATTTATATAATATATACTTGTATATAATATGTATATTATATATATAATATATGCTTTGATCATATTTGCCCTCTTCTGGCTTCTTACTCCTCCTGGATTCCCTTACTCATATACACCCGCCCCCCCACTCCCCAACTCTTCATGACTATCTTTCCTCCACCCCAGCACCTCCATCTCCCCATCTGGTCAGTGCAGTCCTGAGTCCTTTGTCACACACCTTTTTTTTTTGGATTTGTTTCCCCCCCCCCCCCCCACCACCTGAGTCAGGGTTTCTCTGTATAGCCCTGGCTGTCCTGGAACTCACTCTGTAGACCAGGCTGGCCTCGAACTCAGAAATCCTCCTGTCTCTGCCTCTCAGAGTGCTGGGATTACAGGTGTGCGCCACCACCACCCATCTCTGTCACACACTTTTGCTGTGCTTGTGTAGATTAAGAACATCTTTCATGTTTAGTGCAAACTAGTTGTCTTGCTCCAAAAATGTTTAAAAAAAAAAATCTAAACGAGGCTCTGCCTGAATATGTATTTGATCTAAAATTAGCACTGGCTGCTCTTCCACAGGATCCTGGTTCAAGTCCAACCCCCACACAGCAACTCTCAAACCTCAGTAACTCCACTTCCAGGAGCGCTGGTGCCCTCTTCTGGCCTCCTCAGACACTGCATGTGCATGGTACAGAGGCATAAACGCTGACAAAACACTCGACCACGAACACACACACACACACACACACACACACACACACACACACTCACACACTGTGAGAGACGGGGTCTCTTTACATAGCCCTAGCTGTCCTGGAACTTACTCTATAGATTAGGCTGGCCTCGAACTCACTGAGATCAGCCTGCTTCTATATTCTGAGTGCTGGGATTAAAGGTGGGCACTATTACTCCTGGCTCATAAAATAAATCTTTTGTTTGTTTGTTTGTTTTCCAAGATAAGGTTTCTCTGTGTATCCCTGGATGTCCTGGAACTCACTCTGTAAACCAGGCTGACCTTGAACTCAGAAATCTGCCTGCCTCTGCCTCCCTAGTGCTGGGATTAAAGGCACGCACCGCTATTGCCCAGCAAAATAAATCTTTTTTAAAATGCAGGGAAGTGTCTGGAGAGATGGGTGGAGAGAAAGCACTGGCTGCTTTCAGGTTCAATTCCCAGCACCTATGTGACAATCATTTGATCAACTGCCCTCTTCTGGCCTCTGCAGCCTCAACACACATGTGGTACACAGCCATACATGCAGTCAAAACTCCCATACACATAAAATAAAAATTAAAAAAAAATTAAATTAAATTAAAAAAAAATTCAGGGGCCGGGCAGTGGTGACGCACGCCTTTGATCCCAGCACCTGGGAGGCAGAGGCAGGCGTATTTCTGAATTCAAGGCCAGCCTGGTCTTCAGAGTGAGTTCCAGGACAGCCAGGGCTATACAGAGAAACCCTGTCTCAAAAAACAAAAACAAAACAAAACAAAATTAAGGGGATCTATAACAATACTGAGAAGTTACATGACCTGCCAGTCATATTCAAGAAGGATCCTGCCTTCAGGTGAATATTATAAGGGAGAGTCGCCTCTGGTGGGCCAAACCTATAATTTATTTCTGTGTAAGTATTTAGAGGTGTTTGTCTTGTTCTGCGCCTTTTCATGCATCTCCTGTTCACGTATCAAATTCCCTCTGGGGAACCCACACAGCCTCTCCCACTTGTAATTTAGGAGATTCAACTGAATCTGATGCCAGTCCCCCCAAAGTGGGTGATCCTTGGTGGATCATGTGGTGTAGGCCTGCATCAGTCAGCATGGTGTACTCCTGGGACCACGGTTTAAGAACCAGTTGCCTTAAAACACACACCTCTCACAGAAAGGAGTTTCCGCAGAACTACTTCTGGCCAATTGCTTTAGTCATTCCGTGGGCTGTTCTCTGCAGGTCACAAATACAGAGCACCCTTCACATGCACGTGCTCTGCTGGACAGCAGAGTTAGTTCTGATTAACAATCAACTCCTGTCATACACCGAATAGGACAGCAAAGCTGCCAGGCTTTCTAGAGAGCTCAGCAGGTGAAATGCAGAAGGGCCAGCTGTTCTTAGGGGATCACTCCTTCTCTGCTGTGGGGGTGGGGGGTGGGGGTGGAGGGTGGGGTGGGGTGGGGGGGTATCCTTTAGTTAGCTTTTAGAGACAAGGGGAAAAGCTGGGTCAACAGAAGTCAGCCTGGGCTAGGGGAGGTGACAGGGAGACAGGCTCCCAGGAAGGAGAGGAGCTAAACTTTGATGTGTAGAGAACTGAGAGGCCGGGTCTGGTTGGAAGTTAGAAATAGGCTGAGAACTGAGGCTGGAGAGTTTTAATCTTTAGCTGGGCGGTGGTGACGCACGTCTGTAATCCCAGCACTCTGGGAGGCAGAGGCAGGCAGATTTCTGAGTTCGAGGCCAGCCTGGTCTACAGAGTGAGTTCCAGGACAGCCAGGGCTACACAGAGAAACCCTGTCTCGAAAAAGCCAAATCCAAAAAATCAAAAACAAACAAACAAACAAAAAAACAAAAAAAAATTAATCTTTCTGCCAGGGGCACTAGGGAGCCATTTAAGTCTTTGAAGCCAATAGCAGACTTGGAAATAATCAGATGTGTTTGTGTTTGTGTGTGTGTGTGTGTGTGTGTGTAAAACTGTGCCCATGGAGTAGAGAATGGACTATGGAGGTCAAGAGTAAAAGAGAGTAGGAACTGGGGAGACAGCTCTGAGGGTAAAATGCAGGCTGCAAAGCCTGGTGACCAGAGTTTGACACCCCCACGACCCATTTTTAAAAATCTCGATGCAATAGGACACATATGTAATCCCAGCACTCTCCAGAGAAAAGGAGACAGACCCAGGAGAATTGCCCAGAAGCTCGTAGGTCACTCGCCTAGAGTATAGAGCAGAAGGTGGACGGTGAAAACCAGCTCCTAAAAATTCTCTGATCTTCAAATGCAATCTGTGGTACATGCGAATTTGCAAACATACAAGTAGATAAGTGATTATTTAAAAAAAAAGTATAAAAGACAGTAGCCACTGAACTTCAGGAGACATGGGAAGAGCACAGCGGGGACATTGGTATCAGAAGGATCTTAGATCCTGGACATACTGTGTTTCATCAGTTTTGAAATATAGTCATGTCTAATGTTTCCGTCTGATGATGCTTTCATTATCGGAGGTAAATGAGCTGCTAGCATGTGTCGTAGCCGGTAGGCTCCTGGTCAGGTGGCGTGCTGGTTAGGAGATAAACGCTGTTGAACTTAGTGCCACGTAGTTCAAGGGATGGGACATGAAGCTCTGGAGGGTCTGTGGGTCGCAGCAGGGAGGAGGCCCTGCAGGAGCAGGTCTAGTCTGTAGCTTTGTTCTGTTTCCTGTGGCAAAGTCCAAACTGGAACACATGTTAGTTAGTTAATGTGTGCCTGGAGCCAAGCCGCCCATTTTAAAGCTGTCGGAATGGGGCACCTAGTGTTTGTTGTTTGGGGTTTTTTCGTTTATGATTGAATTTTTATGTGCGTCCGAGTTTTGCCTGCGTGTGTATCTGTGTGAGGGTGTTGGAACCCTTGGAACTGGGGTTCCAGACAGGGGTATGCTGCCCGGGGGGTGCTGGGAACTAAACTTGGGTCATCTTGAAGAACAGACAGTGCTCTTAACTGCTGAGCCATCCTTTTAGCGTCCTGTTTGTTTTCTGATAGCATCTTTTATGCAGCACGTTGATGTAGGTCTGGCATTTGCCGTGTAGACGGGCTGGTGTTGAATTCTCAGAGGTCTCCCGGCCTCAGTTTCTGCCTGTTGGGATTAAAAACATGTACACATCCAGTGGTGTTTGTTTTTTCCCATCCAGATGTTACCATGATGCTCAGCCTGGTCCTAATCTGTGGACGCTCCTGCTTTGGAGTCTGGGGCTACAAGCTTGCATCAAGTTTCTGACGTCCAAACTTTAGTTATATCATTGAAAAGTTTGGCCAGACAGTGGTGGTTCACACCTTTAAATACCAGGCAGAGGTAGGCAGATTTCTGAGTTCGAGGCCAGCCTGGTCTACAGAGTGAGTTCCAGGACAGCCAAGGCTACACAGAGAAACCCTGTCTCAAAAAACAAAAACAAAAACAAACAAACAAAAATCTTGTTAGCCGGGCGGTGGTGGCACACGCCTGTAATCCCAGCACTCTGGGAGGCAGAGGCAGGCGGGTTTCTGAGTTCGAGGCCAGCCTGGTCTACAGAGTGAGTTCCAGGACAGCCAGGGATATACAGAGAAACCCTGTCTCAAAAAAACAAAAAACAAAACAAACAAACAAAAAAAGATCTTGTTACGAATGGTTGTAAGCCACCATGTGGTTGCTGGGATTTGAACTCAGGACCTCTGGAAGAGCAGCCAATGCTCTTAACCACTGAGCCATCTCTCCTGCCCCAATTTCTAGTATTCTTATTTGAAGATGGTACTTGTTTTTTTGTTGTTGTTTTTTTGGATTTGGTTCCCCCCCCCCCCCTCCCGAGACAGGGTTTCTCTGTATAGCCCTGGCTGTCCTGGAACTCACTCTGTAGACCAGGCTGGCCTCAAACTCAGAAATCCGCCTGCTTCTGCCTCCCACCACCGCCCAGCTAACAAGATCTTTTTTGTTTGTTTGTTTTTGTTTTTTGAGATAGGGTTTCTCTGTGTAGCCCTGGCTTTCCTGGAACTCACTCTGTAGACCAGGCTGGCCTCAAACTCAGAAATCTGTCTGCCTCTGCCTCTCAGATTACAGGCATGCGCCACCACCGCCTGGCTGGCACTTGTTTTTAAATGCAAACAGTACATATATTTTCTATGCTATGGAATTAGTTAACAGAACTGGGGAGTTTAATATTTATGGGCACCAATGAGAGCAGAGTCTTATGACCTGTGACCTCTCTTTTTGGAGGCTTCCTGGGGTTCTTAGGTACCATCCTTTCCTCTCTGGAGCTGGCAGATTGGTGCTGCTGTGCCGTGTCTCCCTTTCTTGTTCTGCTGAGGGGGTAGATGGAGCTTCCTGACAGACCAGAGGGGACCAGCCCTCCTACTGGACCATTTTGTTACTGGCTGAAGATGCCATGAGTGGCGTCTGCTTTAACAAATCCAGATGTGGAAGAGGCTGTCTGGGAAGCAGGGAGAGCAGAAGTATCACAGCAATCATGGTACAGAGGCACTCCCTCCTGACTGGGTGCTTGCCCACAGCAATCAATAGCAATGGGACGAATCCTGTCTTTGCTGATGTGACACTGAGGGCAGCAGGCAAGATGAATTTATCCCAAATGTAAAATGTCATTTCATCACGGGGCTGGAGAGATGGCTGAGCGGTTAAGAGCACTGACTGCTCTTCTGAAGGTTCTGAGTTCAAATCCCAGCAACCACATGGTGGTTCACGGCCATCTGTAAGGGGATCCAATTCCTTCTTCTGGTGTGTCTGAAGACAGCTACAGTGTACTTATATATAATAAATAAATAAATTTTAAAGAAAAAAAAAGTCAGGCAGTGGTGGCACATGGCTTTAATCCCAGCACTTGGGAGGCAGAGGCAGGCGGATTTCAGCAGAGGCTGAGTTTGAGGCCAGCCTAGTCTGCGGAGTGAGTTCCAGGACAGCCAGGGCTATACAGAGAAATCCTGTTTCAAAAAACAAAAAACAAAAAGCAAAAACAAAAACAAAAACAAACAAGTCATTTCATCGTCCAGAGAGGCGGAGTGAAGACAGATCGCTTCCTGCATCTATTACCTGTACTGTACCATGCCCTACCCAGTGCTGGCACGCAGTCTGTCATCTCTTTTTACCCAAGTTTGAAAATAGAACTGTAGCGTACAGGCAGTGTCCCAGGCGGGCGTGGGGAGGGCCGAGGAAGGAGCCTCTTATGGCTGCCGCTCTGCTATTTGCACTCAGGACTTGGAAGGATGAGCACCATTGGCTTCTGTACGCCTCCAAGCCTTCCGATGGGAGTGTTAATCACAATAAACATCTTATATCTTTAGTGGCTCACTAAAAAGGAATACTTCTTCTTCCTCTTCCTCCTCTTCCTCCTCTACTTCCTTCTTTTCTGAGACAGGGTTTCTCTGTGTAGCCTTGGCTGTCCTGAATCTGGCTCTGTAGACCAGGCTGGCCTAAAACTCAGAGATCCACCTGTACCTGCCTCCTGAATGCTGGGATTAAAGGCGTGTGTCACTACTGCTGAGGAATATTTCTTAAATACTGAATCTTTATCTTGTCTGTTTCTTGAAAATACTTATATCATTGTTGGTGATTTTTTAAAAAAGATTTATTTATTTATTTTTTGTGTGTTAATATACTGTCACTCTCTTCAGACACACCAGAAGAGAGGGCATCGGATCCCTGTCACAGATGGATGTGAGCCACCATGTGGTGGCTGGGAATGGAACTCAGGACTTCTAGAAGAACAGTCAGTGCTCTTAACCGCTGAGCCATCTCTCCAGCCCCCATTGTTGGTAATTTTTATTATTATATTAACAGTTTTATTACTAAGTAATGAAACAAAAGCACTTTGCAATAGTGAATACACTACTTTAATTATATAAAAGGATGTTGTGTTTTAGGTATGCAAAGATTAATGGCTTGATGTCCTGGTAAAGGGAAAACAGTCAGTGGGGAGAGATGCCAGGGGTTCTCTTTTATTTTTTTATTTTATTTTATTTTGGCTTTTCGAGACAGGGTTTCTCTGTGTAGCCCTGGCTGTCCTGGAACTCACTCTGTAGACCAGGCTGGCCTCGAACTCAGAAATCCGCCTGCCTTTGCCTCCCAGAGTGCTGGGATTACAGGCCTGCACCACCACCGCCCGGCTCTCTTTTGTTTCTATTGGAAGTTTCCTGGGACCTCTGTCAGAATGATCCTGTCATTAGCAGTGGCCTCCCCTCTGGCCCCATCCATTGGAGCACAATGCTGAACACCTTCAGCGAGTGACTAAGGGCTTTGCTAGTATAGAGATGTACGTGTGAGAAACTACATGCTAGCTGGCCGGGCAAGAGATCGAGAGGCCCCTCTCCTCCCAATATAGTGCCTTCAAGTGATGGAGAAACGCCCCCATCCCCCATTCCCCCCCATTTCCCCCTTATCCCCCCACCCCCACCTCCACCCCCCATCCCCCTACCCCTCCACCCCACCTCCCACCCCCCCCACCCCCATACACAGCTTCTCAGGCACAGGTGAACTGGATGCTGGACATATGTTGATGAGGAGCATAATCTCTTGGGGCCGATACCCTTGTGCACTTCAGCACCATTGTCTTCTGCTCAACTGCGCTTTGCAGCCTTAAGGGTACTGGCTTCCAGCTGGACTCTCATGAAGTAGCATCGCTCGATACTCACACACAGTGAATTAGTTGGGCAGTAGTAGTGCACAGGGGTGGGTGTGCAAGCCTGCCACTGTTTCCTGTCACATGCACCGTGAGGCCTGCCCCTGGCTGCCGTGGTAGAATTTAGCAAAGGAGAATGAGAAGCCTCAGATTGAAAGGCTTCTCTGAAGAGCCAGGTAGTGACCCAGAAGCAAATTTCCAAACAGCTATGCAGTGCTTGAAACTGCAGGAGAGTTTCTAAAGCTGACAACCAGGTTTAATGCCTGTGCTTCGTGTCTTAATTATGCCCAAAGTGCTAGACCACATTTGATTTCCTTTTACATTGGTTTCTTCGCAGGTTGCTCCGTAGCTCCACAAATACACAACTTAAGTTTGCTTAAAACCTTACTTTATGTCCAAACAGTGGCAGCTGTGCCTACTGTCTCTCTGTCTGGGATGCCTTCCCTCCTCTGTGCAGAGTGTAGCTTCCTTTACAAAATCCTATTGTCTCTGCCCCACGAGCCGTCTGTATTCTGACAGCATCTGGCTTTAATTCTTACGGTGTGTGTCTTATAGTTACGGTCTGAGAGTGATGGGGTCTTGCGATGCAGCCGTGGCAGGTCTAGAACTTGCTGTGTAGACCAGGCTGGCTTAGAACCTCCAGCAGTGCCCCCACCCCCAAGAGCGGACATTACAGACTTGAGCCACATGACCCTGCTCCCCTGCCACCCCCCAGTCTAGGTGAGGACACTGATTGCTTTGAATTTGGTCCTTTATTGTCTACAGTGCTGGATTTTTAAATGCAGTCCATTAAAATGAATGAATCCATTGGGTTTATTTAGGGATTGAATGAGGTGATTTATTTTCTTTCTTTCTTTCTTTTCTTTTCTTTTTTTTTTTTTTTTTTTGGTATTTCCGAGACAAGGTTTCTCTGTGTAGCCCTGGCTGTCCTGGAACTCACTCTGTAGACCAGGCTGGCCTCGAACTCAGAAATCCACCTGCCTCTGCCTCCTAAGTGCTGGGGACTAAAGGCGTGCGCCACCACTGCCCAGCTTACTTTCATTTTCTCTTGGAGAAGTAGCGTGTTTCCAGTGTCCTTTATCACATTAGAAGTGATATTTTCAATATATATGATCTAAAAATCATGAATTCACATAAAATTAAGGCTTAAGAGGCAAAGTGCATAAAGAAAACGGAGTGACCACTCTCTGCCCTAATTATCTAATTATCTTGAGCTAGAAAATGAAACATTTGAAATGACGTAGAATCGTGTGTCCTGTGGACAAGAGATTTGCTACTGAACTGCTTATCCAGTGTTAGGACCAAACTCGGGATCTTGGACATGTTAAGTTAAGTGCTCCTCAGTTTTAGGATGTCTGGCTACATTCTTCATGGTGGCCTTGAACTCATGATGCATCCCAGGCTGGCCTTGAACTCGTGATCCTCCTGCCCTTGCCTCCAGAGTCCTGGGATCACAGATATGTCTGTACCACTATGTCTGGCTAGCTTTTTTTTTTTTTTAAGATTTATTTATTTATTTTATGAATGTGAGTACACCGTAACTGTCTTCAGACATGCCAGAAGAGGGCATCGGGTCCCGTTAAAGATGGTTGTGAGCCGCCATGTGGGTGCTGGGGATTGACTTCTGGAAGAGCGGTCAGTGCTCTTAACCCACAAGCCATCTCTCCAACCCTGTCTGCACAGTTTTAATTGTAGAAGTGACCGGCCTCCTCTATTCTTCGTGGATTTTCAGCATGATTATGTGTTTACAACTCTAGTGTGGAATATAAGCAACTCTCTCTCTCTCTCTCTCTCTCTCCCTCTCTCTCTCTTTCTCTCTCATGAGGATGGAACCCAGGGCCTATAGCACATTGCTCAAGTGTGGAGCAGCAGCTCCAGCCTCAGAATTTATTCATTAATTATTTATTTTGAGAGAGGGTCTCACAAGGTTGATCTCAAACTTTTTGTTTTGTTTTGTTTTTGTTTTTGTTTTTGTTTTTTCAAAACAGGGTTTCTCTGTATAGCCCTGGCTGGATCTCAAACTTTAAAAACTATCTGTGAGGCTAGAGAGATGGCTTAGTGGTTAAGAGTACTAGCTGCTCTTCCAGAGGTCCTGAGTTGAATTTCCCGCAACCACATGATGGCTCACAATCCCATCTGTAATGGGATCAGATGCCCTCTTCTGGTGTGTCTGAAGATAGCTATACATAACAAAATAAATAAATAAATCTAAAAAAAATAAACCCATCTTGTAATTGTCAGTAATTAGGGTAATCATTCCTGTGTTGAACCTGAACTTTGGGAGGAGAGGGTTTATTTGGCTTACATTTCCATGTTGTAGTCCTTCACTGAAGGAAGTAAGGACAGGAACTCAAACACAGCAGGAGTCTGAAGGCAGGAGCTGATGCAGAGGCCATGGGGGAGTGCTGCTTACTGGCTCGCTCCTCATGGCTTGCTTAGCCTGCTTTCTTATAGAACTCAGGGGCCACCAGTCCAGGGGTGGCACTACCCACAACGGGCTGGGTCCTCCCCATCAATTGTTAATTAAGAAATGCCCTACAGGCTTGCCTGATATAGGGGCATTTTCTCAACTGAGATTCCCTTCTCTCTGATGACTGTAATGTGTCAAGTTGACATGAAAGTAGCCAGCACATTAGTTTTATTCCTTTTTATGTATGAGTGTATATGTAGGAGTGTTGTTTTTTTTTTAATTTTTAAAGATTTATTTATTATATCTAAGTACAGCTGTCTTCAGATATACCAGAAGAGGGCATCAGATCTCTTTTTTGGATGGTTGTGAGCCACCATGTGGTTGCTTGGATTTGAACTCAGGACCTTTGGAAGAGCAGTCAGTGTTCTTAACCCCTGAGCCATCTCTCCAGCCCAGTGTATGAGTGTTTTGTCTGCATATATGAAAGTATACTGTTTGCATTCCCAGAGGCCGGAAGACATGACAGAATCCCTGGTTATAAGCTACCATGTGGGTGTTAGGAATAAAACCTGGGTCTTCTGTAAGAGTATTAAGTGCTCTTAACTCCTGAGCTATCTTTTCAGACCCTGATCTCAAATTTGTAATTCTCCTGCCTCTGCCTCTCAAATTCTGGGATTATGGGCACTGTCACCATATCTGGCTTCAAAAATCTTTTTTTTTTTTTTTTTAAGCAAGGTTTCTCTACGCAGTCCTGCCTATCCTGGAATTCACTCTGTAGAACAGGTTAGCCTCAAACTTATGATACCCACCTGCCTCTGCCTATGAAATGCTGGGATTAAAAGCATGCACCACCATGCCCAGCAGCTTCAGAAAACTTAAAACAATCTTTACAGTTATTTGCTGTGTGTTTGTGAGTGCATGAGTGTGTCATAACACGTTTCTGAGTCAGGGGACAACTCTCAATATCCTTCCACGATGTGTTTCAGGGATTAAACTCAGGTCGTCAGGCTTGGTAGCCAATACCTTTACCACCACGCCGTCGGACTGGCTGCAGAAACTATTAAAAAATTCAATGTCCATCAGTGGGTGAACGGAGAGACAATGGAGGTTTTTTTTGTTTTGTTTTGTTTTTATTTTATTTATTTATTTATTTTTTTGGATTTGGTTTTTTCGAGACAGGGTTTCTCTATATAGCCCTGGCTATACTGGAACTCACTCTGTAGACCAGGCTGGCCTCGAACTCAGAAATCCGGACAATGGAGTTTTATTTAGCCTTAAGAAGGAATGGAAGATGGATATATGTTATATGAACCTTGAAAACACACATAAAAGAAGCTAGACACAAATTAGCCAGACTCTGGATGATTCCATTAGGAACTATCCAGACCACACAAGAAATGCAGATTGGTGGATGTCAGCGGCAGGGGTAGAGAGACATGAAAGGACCACTTAATGAATATGTTTTTTTTTCTGAAATGTCCTGTAACTACACAGAGTTGGTACCTGTGCAGTATTGTGGATGTGCTGAACACCATGGCATTGTTTGCCTTGAAAAATTAATTTGTTATTTGCATTTTACTGTAACTGTAACCAATAAAACCCAACCGTATGCTGGCTCTCAGAGAAGGTCACACTTCTGAGTCCGCCCTTCGCTTCGAACCTGGCTCCCAGCGCTTTGCAGGTTCCCCGGGCTCTGCCGTTCCCACGGGATCTCTCCTCCCTCTCCCTTCTATCGCCCCCTAGTGGCTTCGAGGCGAGTCCCAGCTCTTTGTACCGCTAAGGCTAAATAAAACCTCCCTTTGTACTCCTTTTTGGTGGGAACCATCAAAGGGTACCCAACTAGAGAACTAAGGGGGGAAAAAAAGAACTGCTTTCAGTTCCCTGTTGTTCTCCTTAGCTGTCTGACATAGAGCAAGTTAAGTGTGTCATAGTCCCGTCTCCTGTGACGGCCACATGGGCAGGAAGCACAGAGCTGCGAAGATGGTGTATATTCACACAAGGTTCTGCAACGATACTCGGCATGAATAGATTGTCTCTTAGGAAGGCTTTGGTTTCTGGCTTTCCCTTAAGGACCCAGTCAGATGCTGTCTAGAACCAAGTTCTACTGACACTCCCCATCTACTCAATCCTTCCGGGGTGAACCCAGGCCTCGTGGCTTTGCCACTGAACCCTGCCTCTCATTTTATGTTGTGTGGTTTCTTGGTGGCTAAGACCTCTTTATGGTGCAGGTTCTCTGCCATCTGTGAAATGACCTAACTCTTGGCACGCCTGCCTCTCTACAGCTCTGTCCTGTCTTTGCTAGTTTGTCCTTCACAAAGCTCTATAGCTGGTGTGCTTGTCACATGTTGGTGGGGAAGGGTCCTGTTGGTTCAGGGTTGTGGTTAGTGTTCCTTACTGTGGCTTTACCATGTGTGTCACAAGGAGACAGCAATAGCCACCTGAGTAGGCGCACACGTGCAGAGTCACTTTGCTGAGTTTAAAATTTCTGCCTGGGATCAGTCCTCTGTTTAGATTTTGGATCCTGGGATGAAAATTATGGCAATAATTGATGGCCCTTGTCCCTTTGTGCAGTCTCATGGCCTGGCACACAGGCTGAATTACCAATAACTGCATCATGATGGTTTCTGGAGTCTTTTTTATAGCTCTGAGGTCACTGTGTGTGCGCTGTGATGTGTATATGTGGGTTTGTATGTGGTAGCCTCGGCTAAGTTTACAGAAACTGTGGGAAGGGCTCTGCAGACTGGGGCCCTGGGCTCTGCAAACAGGAAACCCTGGTATATGGTCTGTTGTGTGTGTAGTGTGTGTGGTGTGTATGTATGTATGTATGTGTATGTATATATGTATGTATGTATGTATATATGTATGTGTATGTGATGTGTATGTAGTATGTACATATGTATGTGTGTATGTGTGCTGTGTATGTGAATGTGGTGTGTGTGTGTGTAGTATGTGTGGTAGGCATGTGTGCATATCTGTATGATGTGTGGTGTATATATTCTGTATGTGTCCCACTGAGCCATATTCTCAGCTTTTTTTTTTAACTTGAGATAAAAGTCTTCCTAAGCCGCACAGGCTGGCCTTGAACTTGCGATCTGCTTCACCCAGCTTCCTGAGTACATGAGTTTACAGTCCCATACTCTCGAGCCTGGCTCATGGGTTTGTGAAGAGAAAGTTCAGTGCCAGGGAAGGAGCCCCAAACAGTTGAGGTTCCTCGGAGGATGCACGTCTGCTCATGTTCTGGAACATTCCGTCACATTGTCTGTGTCAGCACTGCCACGGATGACACATGTGTGACGTGTGACATGTTCCACACACCTCCCTGATGCTGTCCTGCTCTCCTCAGACCTGCCTCTCCCCGAGCTAAGGCTCACCCAGAACTCAACCCTGAGTCAGCCTGTGGCTGGATCTACCACTATCTTCCACAAAAGCTCTATAAATTTGTTAGACTTTTAGGGCTTCTTGGAACTCTGATTTAAGACTATTTTTGTTAGGTAGCATATCAGTGCTCAGTGTGCTCAGAATCCTTTGATGAAACTAGAGATTGAAAGTCCTTGGATAATTCTGTGACTTTCCCCACCTCCTCGAAAGCTGTGTGGGAAGTGTGGCCTGAGCTCAGCCTGGGTTAAATTTACAGAAATGGGGAAGGGCTCTGCAGACCTGAGTCCTGGGCCCTGCAGACCTGAGTCCTGGGTCCTGCAGACCTGAGTCCTGAGCCCTGTAGACCTGAGTCCTGGGCCCTGCAGACCTGAGTCCTGGGCCCTGTAGACCTGAGTCCTGGGCCCTGCAGACCTGAGTCCTGGGCCCTGCAGACCTGAGTCCTGGGCCCTGCAGACCTGAGTCCTGGGCCCTGTAGACCTGAGTCCTGGGCCCTGCAGACCTGAGTCCTGGGCCCTGTAGACCTGAGTCCTGGGCCCTGCAGACCTGAGTCCTGGGCCCTGCAGACCTGAGTCCTGGGCCCTGCAGACAGGCAGCCCTGGGCTCTGTAGTCAAGCAGCCCTGGCTTTGTAAGCAGTCTGCACGGTGGGTGCAGGACTGAGTCAGACCTCTGTTTCTGGTCAGCACCTCCATGGTTCTCCTTCCTCAGTGACAGGCATGGAACCACCCCCTGCACATGACTGGCAAGCGGTCTACCACTGTGTCACAGCTCAGGCCCTTGCTTTTGTAAAATTCTTGACATTAAATACAAGATCTCCTCATCTCTGGGGATCACCCCTTTCCTTAATATCTTCTCAAGTGTTCCAAAAAGCTAGACTTATTTATTTTTTTTTCTAAGGGTGATTTTTACTTTGTGATTTTCTATTGTTTTCCTTTGATTATTATTATTTATTATTATTATTAATTGTTAGTGTATTTCGAGACAGTCTCCCTATGTAGCCCTGGCTAGTATGAAACTCACTATGTAAACCAAGTAGACATGAACTTACAGAAATATGACTGCCTCTGCCTCCCACGTGCTGGTACTAAATGCTTGTGTGGCTGTGAAGTTGTTTCTTATTTTGGGATAGGTTCTTCATATGTAGCCCAGGCTACCTCCAAACTTCTGATCCTTTTGCCTCAGCCCCCCAAGTATTGGAATTATATGTGTGTAACCATGTCTGGCCTACTATTTTGTTTTATTTCATGTGTGTCGGTGTTTTCCCTGCATATATATCTATGAACCACTTGTGTGCCTGGTGCCTGCAGAAGCCGGAAAAGCTTCCCTGGAACTAGAGTTTCACTTGGTTGTGAACCGCTCTGTGGGTGTTGGGGATTGAACCCGAGTCCTCTGTGATAGCAGCCAGTGTCGAGGTATCTCTCCAGATCCTGATGTTTTTATTTTTAAGTGTATTAACTTTTTAGTCTGATTTGAAAACATACCTAGCTGGTGTGCTAGTGATGGACAAAGTCATCCCGAGCACAGTGATATGGACAGCGGGGCTCACTGCAGTGATGTGCGACAAACCAAAGCCACAGAGTAGGTCTGCAGGTGGCAACTCTGCTTGAAGCATAGTAGTGCATCAAGGGAAAATGAAGAAAGAAGAAACAGCTAATCCCATGCTGTTTACACAGTAGAAACAATGAATGTGCCCAGAATTCTATCCGATACAAGTTAATGCTGCACAGGGAGTCATGTTCACCCGTCTTTGCTGCAGCGGTTGTTTGAAGCTGTAACCTGAGTACAATGTAACTAAGTGTCAGCATGCAGTGCTTAACTGTTAAAAGGCGCATCAGACCTAGACCTACTGCTTAGAAAGAGGACCTCTCTTTGTTCCTTGAGAGAGAGCCTCAGAGTGTCTTAGTCAGGGTTTCTATCTCTGCACAAACATCATGACCAAGAAGCAAGTTGGGGAGGAAAGGGTTTATTCAGCTTATACTTCCACGTTGCTGTTCATCACCAAAGGAAGTCAGGACTGGAATTCAAGCAGGTCAGAAAGCAGGAGCTGATGCAGAGGCCATGAGGGGATGTTCCTTACTGGCTTGCTTCCCCCTGGCATGTTCAGTTATAGAACCCCAAAACTACCAGCCCAGGGATGGTACCACCCACAAGGGCCCCTCCACACTTGATCACTAATTGAGAAAATGCCCCACAGCTGGATTTCATGGAGGAATTTCCTCACCTGAAACTCCTTTCTCTGTGATAACTCCAGCCTGTGTCAAGTTGACACACAACAGCAGCCAGTACACAAAGTGTGGCTTTGTATTCTTTGTTTGTTTGTTTGTTTGTTTGTTTTGTTTTTTGGATTTTTTTTCCCGAGACAGCGTTTCTCTGTATAGCCCTGGCTGTCCTGGAACTCTGTAGACCAGGCTGGCCTCAAACTCAGAAATCTGCCTGCCTCTGCCTCCCAGAGTGCTGGGATTACAGGCGTGGGCTGCTGCAGCCGCCACCACTTCCGGAGTGCTGTACTAATGTACTTTGTTTATAGGGTATTGGGGATCGAGCCCAGGGCTTCAGGCTTGCTAGGCAGGCATCCTACCAACTGGTCCTTAAAAAGTGACAACCTCCCTCCTTTCTCTCTTTCTCCCTTTCTTTTTCTTTTCCTTTCATTTTGTTTAATTGCTTTCTTTCTTTCTGTTTTTGCTGTGCTGAGGAGTCTAATTTAGAGCTTTGTGCATGGTGGGCAAGCGCTCTGTCAGCGGGCTACATTCTCAGCCTCATGACCTTCTCTTAAACGAGCAAAGCAAAGCCCTTAGATGTAGACTGTGAGCCCAGTGTCATTAAGCGTGACCTCTCCTCTGTAGATGTGTTCGTGTGTGCATTCATTTAATGGATTCAGCAGCCCTGGAGAGCTGTGTGTGGAGAGAGGTAGATAACCCGTGCTGTTCACCTCAGACACTTGCTGGGGGGGCAGAGAGATAAGGAGACAGAAACAAACCCCAGCGACAAAACAACAAAGGACTAAAGCAGACAAGAAACACTTAAAAACCAAACCAAAATCATGATAAAAATATTCAGCATAAAAGTCAGAACATAGTGATTCTATCGCTGACTGTTTAAAAATGTATACTCCGCAAGCACGCAAGTACACAGGGCTGGATTGCAGCATGGATTAGATTAAAGCCACGCCAGACAGTAGGATTTTGAGCAAAAACAAAAATACAAAGATACAAAGTAGCAATACTCAAGCCAGCAAGATAAAGACTAACCCCAGGAGAGCTACCCGTGGATGGGAAGAGAGGTGAATGGAAATGGGAAGGGAGATTGTGGTAGTTAAAATATGATTGGCCCCTGGGAAGTGACACTATTTGAGGGTGTGGTCTTGTTGGAATAGCTGTGGCCTTATTAGAATAAGTAACTGTGTAGGCGGGCGTTGAGGTCACCCAGAGCTCAAGCTCCGCCCAGTGTTCAAGTTCCGCCCACTGCTCAAGCTCCACCCACTGCAGAAGACCGCCTGTCCTCAGATGGAGACATAGAACTAACTCTCAGCTCCTCCATCACCATGTCTACCTGCATGTCTACCGTGCCTCCTGCCATGATGATAATGGACCGAACCTCTGAAACTGTAAGCCAGCCCCCATTAAGTGTTTACTTTTATAAGACTTGCCTTAGCCGGCAGTGGTGGCGCATGCCTTTAATCCCAGCACTCGGGAGGCAGAGGCAGGTGGATTTCTGAGTTCGAGGCCAGCCTGGTCTACTGAGTAAGTTCCAGGACAGCCAGGGCTTCACAGACAAACCCTGTCTCGGAAGAAAGAAAGAAAGAAAGAAAGAAAGAAAGACTTGCCTTGGTCATGGTGTCTCTTTAGAGCAATGGAAACCCTAAATTAGAGGTTAAAGATGAATTTTAAAATTCGGCCTACAGAGTAGCAGACTCCTCACACACTGACTTAGCCTGACTCTCCTCCTATCTCACCACCCCCCATCTTCCTTCTCCCCGTTCTTGCCTAAACCCTCTGTCTCCAGAAGCCTCTCCCACTTCCGTGTCACATGTGTTCTGTGGCTACCTCTCATTTCTTCTCTTCCGTGTTTCTTTCTAGCCTTCTGCTGTCTGTAGGCACTCACCTGCATATAGATGACTATATGTAAAAATTAGAAGCTACAGACGGCCTCTCTTAAAGCACAACCGTCCTATGAAGGCTTAGGGTGGACACATTAGCATCTACCTATGGTGAGATACATCTCTGGCCTTGGCAGTCCCTTCTCCATAGGAGCCTTGGGCAGCCATTCTCAGCCTGTGAGTTTCTAGCCTCTCTGGCAAACCTCTCTCTTCAAAAATATTTACATTATGATTCATAACATTAGCAACATTATAGTTATGAAGAAGCACCAAAATAATTTTATGCTTGTGGGGGGAGGCTTCACAAAATTGCAGAACTGTATTAAAGGGCTGCAGCATTAGGAAGGTTGAGACCCACTGGCTAGGGGATGGGTTAGTGTGGTGACTGAGTCCTCAGCGATTTATAACTAAACTACCTGCTGTTTGGCGAGCATGTAACATTGTTGCTGTTCCGGGTCTTGGACTTCACAGACCTGCCTCACGTGATATCAGCTGTGACAGGCAGAGGAAGAAAGAGCATGCAATAACCCTTTGGGACCTCTGCTCTTACAAACCTGGTCAGTTACTTTAGAAGGGAGTATCAGCAGCTAATTAGTTCCTGTAAATAGTGGCTTTGGCTTTGAACTTTTGGGATGAAAATTAACTGATGGTCTCGAGGAACGCTATGTGGTTTTTATGGCATGGGAACTTTCCCCTTGGGGCTCCCGAATGTTCTTTGCCCCTATTTTCCCAGGCTTACATCTTTCTAGCAGCCAAGGGCACTTATTTTTGGAGCTTTGAACCTTGCCCCAGTGGATAACCAATTCCATTCAGGTGAACAATTTCCAGAAAAAAACAAACCAAAATTAAAACAACTGTGAGCACACTGCTCTGATAACAGGGTCTGCCTCACAGTGCGGTGTCTGACGCTAATGTCTCCTGTCAGCTGACATCAGTAGCTCACGTTCTTTCTTTGTCAATGGTCCCACAGATGTGCTGTACCCTCTCAGGGTACAAACCAGGTCCTGTAAACACAGAGGGTTTGGGAGCACAGCGAGCGTCACACCCCACTGCGGAGGAGTGGGTGGTCTTGAGGCCAGGCTCTTCCTGTCTCCCGTTGTCCATCCTTTTCAGGAGCCCTTTGGGTTGTGAAAGGATGCTGCAGGCCATTGCTATCCCTCTGCTGGAAGGATGGTGGTCATTATAGTTAATGAGCTGTTAGTTTTTCCATTATAAGATTCTTAAAGGGTTGATAACCTGGTAATAACAATAATTTGCTTCAGGTGGCAAACTCAGTAACAGGTATAGAGAGTCAGCCGTTGTCCGCCTTAATAGGGGTGTGTGTGGGTGCTGGTACTGCCCACGTTTATCAAATACAAAAGAAAATACATTCAGGAGCTAGGAATAGTTCTGCTTTCCTCTTATAAACCCCATTGGTAATCACTTTGTTGGCTATAAAGGGTCCTCAGAGAAGGCAGGCTTAAGACAGAGATGTGGGGAATAGTTTCTTGGATTTTTATTTTATTTATTTATTTATTTTTTGGTTTTTTGGAATTCGTTTTTTGGAGACAGGGTTTCTCTGTATAGCCCTGGCTGTCCTGGAACTCACTCTGTAGACCAGGCTGGCCTTGAACTCAGAAATCCGCCTGCCTCTGCCTCCCAGAGTGCTTACAGGCGTGCACCACCACTGCCCAGCTGGGGAATAGTTTCTTAAAGATTTTATTTATTTATTTATTTATTTATTTATTTATTTATTTTTAAAGATTTATTTATCACATGTAAGTACACTGTAGCTGCCTTCAGACACCAGAAGAGGGTGTCAGATCTCTTTATGGATGGTTGTGAGCCACCATGTGGTTGCTGGGATTTGAACTCATGACCTTTGGAAGATTAGTCGGTGTTCTTACCTGCTGAGCCATCTCACCAGCCCCAAGATTTTATTTCTCTCTCTCTCTCTCTCTCTCTCTCTCTCTCTGTATGTGTGTATTAATATATATATATATATATATATGCACTCATAAGTACAGTTGCCTGTGGAGGTCAAAAGAGGGCGTTGGATTTGCCTCCATACACAGATTGGTGTTTACATTTTCTCCTGAATTTTGGGGAAATCCTGGTAATAAGAAGTCCCGAGGACCCAGCTGTAGACCCAGGCTTTGGAGGGATCAGTAGGTAGAGACCTGTTTGCCTCTTTTATCTCTCTTAGTTTCTTTTCCTGTTGTATGTGATGTAGCCTGTGACAGAAGAACTGCAAGGAGGCAAGATTTCCCCTTACAGTTCAGTGGCTACAGCTTGTCTTGGCAGAGAAGACATGGTGTCTGGGGGGATTTGGTTCGTGGTGGTGGTAGGTGGTTACAAAGGTTACATCATGAAGGCAGAAGACAGGGAAGAGCTAGAGGTGGAGTCAGGTGTCCACTGTAGTCATCAGAGCCACACCCCCAGTGACCCACCTGACCAGTCAACCCTTCTGTCTCAAGGGTGCCAGTTTCCCAGAGAGTGCGTCCAACTGCCACCAAATATTCAAATACAGCAGCCTGTCGAAGACACGTCACATTCAAACCTTAGGAGGCAGGCACCTGACCACTGAGAAAAGCTTCCATTAACAACATACCCGGAAAACCTCCAACCTAATTAAGAGGCATGAAGCCGGGCATGGTGGTGTATGCTTGTAATCACAGCACTTTGGAGGGTGGGGCAGGGAGACTTGAGAGTTTGAGGCCAGCCTGGGCTACATGATATAACTTTTAAAATAAAGCAAAGGGCTGGACAAATAGTTCTGTGGTAAGAGTGTTTGGTGAAAAGCCTGACAACCTGAATTTAAACCTTGAGACCCACATGGTGGAAGTAGGGGACCCACAATTATAAGTTGTCCTCTGACCTTCACATGTGTGCTGTGCCACATGTCTAGGAAACACACACGTGCACATGTGCGTGTGCGCGTATATACACACACACACAATCACATGCACAATCACACACACAAATAAGTAAATGTTAAAATAGAACAAATAGGCCTCAAAATTTAAGTCTGAGTCTTAACCTGCTTACTATAGGAGAAGCAGCATTGTAATAGAGAAAGAACTGGGCAACGGCCATAGCTCAGTGGTGGAGTGCTTGCTCGGCATGAGTGAGGCCCGAGTTCGATCCTCAGCACACCAGCTGCCTAAAGGGGAGCCATTGAAATAAAACAAGAAGTGAGGATGGGAGCTCTAGGAATAGCTGGGAAATATGCTCAGCAAAGATCCCAAGATGGGCGGGTGTCTGGTGGGTCTGCAAGCCACCCAGGAGGCCAGTGTGGTCTGAGAGGGAGGGAGGACTCGATAGAATTGAATGAAGTCAAAGGGGTTGGGGGGAGGGAATTATTGGATCATGGGACCTTAGAGGTCATAAAAGGACCCTGCGTGAAGCTCAGAGAAATGTCCTGGTGTGCCCTAACATGGCCAAGGTCTTAGGTTGTGCTGAACTCTTGGCATAGCATTAGGGTACAAAGAGTAACCAGTTAGGAGGTTACTGAAAGAATCCAGTTGAGAGGCTGTGTGGATTGGATCAGAGGGCTGGGCCACAAGGCAAGGGGAGTGCAGTGGTCTCTGAGGCTGAAATCCTAGCTCTAGAACCTATGCATTTCCAGTGTCATGGAACTGACTGGAGGCAGAGTGACTCTCGTGTGACTCAATGTCACAGCACATCCATTCCCATAAGAAGAAAGATGATTTTAGTGTTGCTGATGGATCAATGGAGTATCCCTGACACTGACACTTGGGTCACTTACTAGTGAGACCCTCTGTAGCCAACAGCCAGTCTTTGCAAAGTCTTGACTGTAAAAGTTGCTTCTATTCTCCAGATCTAATTGTCGTCTTGGAGGCTTACTGCTGAACAAGCTCACCCTTTCTAGTTCTTTCTGAACCCTGACTGGCTGTTTTGACTCAGCTGTTCTGGCCCAAACTTTTCTCCAAGCTGACTGATTCAAACTGACTTCTCTCAGCTTCTCACTGAATTGCCCTGCTTGGCCTCATACTAACTTTGGCAATCGGTCCTAATCTTCTGGCTCCTCTGGCTTGTTCTGTTTTCATCTATGTCTAGCCTGCCTCTGTAAAACGGCCTTGGTATTCTCTCTCTCTTGCTCTTTTTGTAGCCTCTCTTTCCTGTCTAGTTTTGTGAGAGTTGGGTGTATCCTATCTCTGATCATTCTGTCAAATCTTTCTCTGATTCATTACTTTGTCTTCCCCTTAATTAGATGACACTTTCAAACATGGCTACTTCCTTCTACAAACTAATGTTACCTTCATTGTTGGGGATTAAAAGTGTTAATCTACTCAGGGTGTGTTCATATTCCAGCTAGATCACACAGACCTAGAAGGTCTTTGGATACGATCCCCTGCTAGAGTAGCCATGTTGCTAGAATAAAATTCCTCTACACTTGATGTAGACCTTTAAATCACAGGTCTTCTGAGCCTTCAGACAAGGGGACCTCATGAATGTTGACACAAGTGCAGGCAGTTCAGTACCAGAAGTTGGAAGCTGGTTTGTGGGAGGCTGGGAGTATTGATCATAGCTCACTGGCTTTATAATTAAACTTTCATTATTCAGCTGACGTTTTTAGACTCTTCCCCGTGTAAGACTGACAGTGATTCATCAAGGACTCTATTCTGATTTTCTATAAAAATGTAGATATTATATACTGTTCATGAATTCCTGACACCATTTCTTTAGATCCCCGGTTACAGATGTGTAGATATCATGTCAACTTTCTTGCTAATGCCAAGTTTATTGTGTATGTGACTAATGTCTCATCCTTTCTTTTAAAAAATATACTTACTTGAGGCACCAAGTGACCTTCTCAGACTTTCAAAACCATTTAGTGTTGTGGATCAGAAAAAGAGTGTGTGGTGATGCAGATCTGTCGTCATAGCACGTGGGAGGCTGAGGCAGGAAGATTATGAGTTCAAGGAATCTCAAAAGGAATGAGGAAGCTAGGGAAGATTGCTTAGTTGGTACAGTGCAAGCTAGAGGATCTGAGTTTGGTCCCCAGAACCCATGTGAAAAACTGGGTGTGGAGACATGATCCGGCTCTGGGAGGCACTCACTGACCAGCCAGATTAACCAAGACAAGCCACAGGTCCCAGGTTTCAAAAAAAAAAAAAAAAAACAAAGTGGATGCTGAGAAATGATACCTGAAATTGATCTTGACCTCCACACACCACACACAAACACACACCCCAAACATGCATGTATAATGAAAAAGAGAAAAGGAAAATGTATACGGTATAGCATGTCCCTTTGACGTGTCTGTGTTATTGTGTGTCCTTAGCTCTCAATGAAGGCAGCAGCCATCAGTTAAACACAACGTGTGTCTCCTGGCAGTGCCTGCTGTATAGCCATAGCCACTGCTCTCTGCTGAAGGATCTTTGCTGGTACAATTTTACTTGGGAATAACCTAGCTGATTTTTCATTTTGGATCTAGTTATCACATAAGATTTAAAACTTCATCAAAAACCATTAAAAATATTTTTAAGATTGAGGTTCAGTGTGTGTGTGTGTGTGTGTGTGTGTGTGTGTGTGCACGTGAGTGCAGGTGACATGAACATCAGAGGCAGAGGCACCCCTGGAGCTGCAGTTACAGGTGAGCTCCCCTCATGGGTGCTAGGAACCCAACTCAAGTCCTCTGGAAGAGCAGTGTGTGCTCTTAACTGCTGAGTCATCTCTCTCATTAAAATATATTTTAAAAGATGTATTTTGAGGGCCAGGGAGATGGCGTAGTGAGTTAAGGTGCTTGCTACTAAGCCCAAGGATCTGAGTTCAATCTCCTTGGCAAAAGGCAAGAACTCACTCCCCCAAGCTATTCTCTGACTTGTACATGTGTGCCATCGCAAGCTCACATGTGTGGATGTGCACATACACGTGCTCACACACAAAACATGTAAATGCAGTTAATAAACTTTTTTAAAATTTGGGCTGGAAATATGGCTCAGATGTAAGAGCACTTACTGCTCTTGCAGAGGAGCTGAGGTCAGTTCCTAGTGCCCATGAGGTGGCTCAGGCTTACAACCACAACCAGGAGGAGGAGGAGGAAGAGGAGGAGGAAGAGGAGGAGGAAGAAGAGGAGGAGCGGGAGGAGGGGAGGAGGAGGAACAGGAGGAGGAAGAGGAGGAGGAAGAGGAGTAGAAGGAGGAAGAAGAGAAGGAGGAGGAGGAGGAGAAGAAGGAGGAAGAAGAGGAGGAGGAAGAAGAGGAGGAGCGAGGAGGAAGGGAGGAGGAGGAACAGGAGGAGGAGGAGGAGGAGGAGGAGGAGAACAACAACAAACTAACCAGTATGTACTTGTACAAATAGCAGGGTGAAATACTACCCTTGCTTATAAAGTGTTTGGTGTGACCCTCAAGTGTCAAATCCCATCGATATTATTTGCAACCCACAAGAGCTTGTCCTGTATGTGCATTTCATCTTCAAAGCTTCATTTCCGTGGCATGCCTATCTTACAGCAAGTTATTCATGAGCTGGTTACCAAAATTAAAGGGAGAAAATGGAGATTGTGGTGACTCAGATGGAAGGTGAGTCTTGCTGAAGTCTTCAGATGTGTCAAGCCTCTGTGACTGTTTAGCACATGCGTACATGCATCCTCTCCAGTTTCTTATCAGGGAGACACAATGCTAAGCTCCCTGCCATTAATACTTTCTGAGGTTTTCAGAGGAAGTGATATTTATGGAGAATCACCTGAGGTATTTGTTGTCCATCCATTTTTTAGATAAGTCATCACTATCTAAATCCAACCTGTTGTCTCACAGACCCCTCAGGAGAACATGGGGTTAGAGCAAGGTTATCTGAACACCCTCCATTGCAGGTATTATTATTCCTGTCATAGTTATCTGTAAGGACACAGCAGTGACATTGCCTAGTTTAAAGAAACACATCTGTTTACATCCAGATCTTTATTAAAGGAAGAAAATCATTTGGTAAATGTAATTGGTGTTGGGAGATGGAACTGGAGTCTTCAGGCTTTTCACTTACTTCAACTCCTCCTCTTTAGCACCACAGGATCCTGGAAGCTTGGTGTTGGAGAGGCCTTGCGGACTCTGATATGTCACTTGTGATACATTGGCACTGTGGGCATGGTGCCGTGGGCACTCAGTGCACTGAGTACTGTATATGGTGTGTACTGCACAATGGTGCGCCGTGTGTACTGCACAGTGTGAGCCTGGTGCACTGTGAGCACTGCATGCTGTGAACATGGTACACTGTGTGCACTGCATTCTCTGAGCACTGCACACTGTGAGCATTAGTGTACTGTGAGCACTGCAGACTGACACTGTGAGCACTGCACACTGACACTGTGAGCACTGCACACTGACACTGTGAGCACTGCACACTGTGAGCACTGCATGCTGTGAACATGGTACACTGTGTGCACTGCATTCTCTGAGCACTGCACACTGTGAGCATTAGTGTACTGTGAGCATTGCAGACTGACACTGTGAGCACTGCACACTGACACTGTGAGCACTGCACACTGTGAGCACTGCATGCTGTGAACATGGTACACTGTGTGCACTGCATTCTCTGAGCACTGCACACTGTGAGCATTAGTGTACTGTGAGCACTGCACACTGACACTGTGAGCACTGCACACTGTGAGCACTGCATGCTGTGAACATGGTACACTGTGTGCACTGCATTCTCTGAGCACTGCACACTGTGAGCATTAGTGTACTGTGAGCACTGCACACTGACACTGTGAGCACTGCACACTGTGAGCACTGCATGCTGTGAACATGGTACACTGTGTGCACTGCATTCTCTGAGCACTGCACACTGTGAGCATAGTGTACTGTGAACACTGTATGCTGTGAGCATAGTATATTGTGAACACTGTACACTGTGAGCACTGCATGCTGAGAGCAGTGCACACTGTGATTCTGGTATACTGTGAGCGCTGTACACTGTGAGCAGTGCACACTGTCTGCATGGTTCACTGTGAGCACTGCACACTATGAGCAGTGTACACTGTCCACCTGGTTCATTGTGAGCACTGTACGCTGAGCAGTGCAGCGGACCTTGGGAGAGCCAGGCGTTCTTCACTCACTTGTACATTTTCTCTAATGGTCAAGTTTCTTTTTTGATTAAGAACATTCAAGTACCAAAACATATCTGTTGTGTTTATTATTTTTATTATTATAATTATTGTAACATTTGTGTGTGTGTGTGCATGCACGTGTGTGCACACGTGTCTGTGTATATAATTACAGGACCACCTATATAAGTAGATTCCTTCCTTTTTTCACCTGAGTCCTGGTTTGAACTCAGGTTGTCAGGTTTGGCAACAAGTACCTTTACCTGCTGACCGGTCTTGCTGGCCTCACATCTGCTCTAAGTATCTATTTTGACAATGCTAACAGTGAGAGTATTTTATAAAATTTTCCTTCTTTGTAACAGAGAGCAGCGGCTTCCCAGGGTTTGCTCAGCAATGGAGTAATCAGCAGAGCCCATTACTGACTCTGACCCCAGAGCTGCACAGGGGGGCATGTACCACATGCTGCCGAGTTTGTGTCCCCGATGGACGGAAGCTGAAGGAGCACCTTTGAAAGGGGGGCATAGAAAGCACAGGACTCGTGCATCTTCCTCTGATGCTCCTCGTCAGCCTGCGAGCATCTGACCTGAATTCTGATGGCCACATTGAGATGCTTCTACTTCCGCCAAAGCCAGTGGTCAAAGGGGAAAGAGAGTGATGATCATACCCAATTTACCTCTTCATTTGCAGAGAATTAAAGCTATCCACATGGGCAATGAGGAAGTGCTTGCAAATCTAATGTGAAATCATTATTTAAAACCTTACCATTTAGGGCCAGCGGATTGGCTCAGTGGGCGAAGGCGTTTGCTGCTAAGCCTGACTATCTGAGCGCCTCCTTCCGTCTGACCTCATCAAGTAGTAGCTGTGTGAGCTTACACATTTTGATTAATCTCTCTGTGCCTCAGTTTCCCTATAAACAAAGAGAGGATGCCAATGGTGATTGCTGTAGAGGAGGTTCACCACGTGCGCTGTACCTGCAACATGAGCGATTGCTGTGTTTCCCTTGAAAATCTCACTACTTTAAATGCCTGCAGATGTGTATGTGGCGTTTGTAGCACCCTGTCCTGCAGACACACGGGTATGCCGGGGCTTGTGTTGATTTGAGGGTTGGCATAAACTGGAATCTAAAGGACTGTGTTACTTGCTACTTATACCTCGTGCCCCTAAGCTCTGTGCTTCAGAGTAGCTTGCTTGCAAGTCTATGGTTAGTGGCACTAGGGAAGTGTGTGTAGCCATCAGTGCGAGCGGTGACCAGTGGGAGCAGTGACCAGTGGGAGCAGTCAGTGACCAGTGTGAGTGGTGACCAGTGTGGATGGTCAGTGACTAGTGTGAGCAGTCAGTGACCAGTGTGAGCGGTGACCAGTGTGGATGGTCAGTGACTAGTGTGAGCAGTCAGTGACCAGTGTGAGCAGTGACCAGTGTGAGCAGTCAGTGACCAGTGTGAGGAGTGACCAGTGTGAATGGTCAGTGGCCAGTGTGAGGAGTGACCAGTCTGAATGGTCAGTGACTAGTGTGAGCAGTCAGTGACCACTGTGACTGGGCAGTGACCAGTGTGACCAGAGACCAACCAGTGTGAGTGATGACCAGCATGAACAATGGCCATTGTGAGCGATGACCAGTGTGAACAATGTGAGCGATGACTAGTGTGAACAATGGCCAGTGTGAGCGATGACTAATGTGAACAATGGCCAGTGTGAGCGATGACCAGTGTGAACAATGGCCAGTGTGAGTGATGACCAGTGTGAGCCACCAGTGAGCAGTGTGAATGGCCAGTGAGCAGTGTGAGTAGTTAGCAGTGTGAGCGATGACCAGTGTGAGTGATGATTAGTGTGAGCAGTTAACGGTGTAAGCGGTGACCGGGGTGAGCGGTGACCAGTGTGAGTGATGATTGGTGTGAACCATGACCGGTGTGAGCGATGACCAGTGTGAGTGATGATTGGTGTGAACCATGACCGGTGTGAGCGATGACCAGTGTGAGTGATGATTGGTGTGAGCGGCCAGTGAGCAGTGTGTGAGCTGTGTGAGCGGTGACCAGTGTGACCGGTGTGAGTGGAAGAAGACTTCTTGGCTGTGGAAGTGTTGACAGATTTTAGAGCCCTTCCTGGAAGTGCTGATGGCAACGCTGGAATTTGAACAATGAAAAAGTCAGAAGTACAGTGTCTGTTACTGGTGCCTGAGACATACTGAGTTTCACTACCTTCAGAGACGGTGTGTGTGTGTGTGTGTGTGTGTGTGTGTGTGTGTGACTATTTCTTTTGTAGAGACAACTCCATGGTGTTAGAGTTAGCAGCCTTTGAGAAATATAAGGCAAAAGATTTGGGCAAAAATGACAGAAACTGCCTCCTAAAAATGCTATGATTTTAAAATTGACACACTGAAAACGAGCCTGTGTCTTATTTGCACAGCAGTGAGCGGGAAGAAGTTATCCCAAATTAGTTGGTACTTTAAGATGTCTTTCAACCTTGAATTTCATTCAGTAAATATTTTGGGGTCCCTCCTCTGTGCCAGGGGACTGAGGACATAATGGTGTCCTAGACTTCATGTACGAGTGGGAAAATGAGGACTCCAGACAGCTGGCGGTTGGGTTCCGAGGAGATGAGGTGTCAGCGGACATAAGGAGTGAAAAACAGCCAAAGGAGGGAGGCGTCTCTAGAGTGGGAGAGGGGCAAGTGTGGAACCCTAGAGAGGAGACCAGGAGGTTAAGTTGACTGCCACCATCTATAAAGATAGACCACCGGGAACATGAAGGGCGTGGCCGAGGAAGAAGGCCAATGGGACAGGCTGAGAACAGTCTAGAGGACCACTGGAGGGACGGTTTCTACTCAGAGCATCAGGAAACCTGGAAGAGTTTCTCTTGGGGCCTGATGTGGTAAGGTTTACATTTGTAATCAGTGAGGGCTAAGCAGGAGAAGTGATTGGATATTTATTGTGGAGTCCTATGAAAACTTCGAAATAATCTCTTCTATTTGACTTGAACTATAAAAACCACGACAAGAAAAAGTTCAAACCACGTGGCTAAGAATCTGCCTTTAATTCTCTTGCCTCAGGTGTGCTTAAGGCTCCTTTCTCTGTCCCATTTCTGCATCACTGAGGCCCCCTCCCCGCACCCCTCCCATCCCCTCTCCTGTCCCCTCCTGCCAGCTCGCTTCTGCGCTCAGTTTGCGGCCATGCTAGGAGGCCCTTTTCGCATGCATTTGCACAGCAAATAAATCCCAGCTGTTCCTCACCCCTGCACATGCTGCAGAGTTGCTGGAGTGAGAAGCATCTCAATTATAAATCAATTTCAGTGGTGCCTCCTATTTGTGACGTTGACTTTCAGGCTTACATTAAATACCGTTGTTTGTTTTCTCTGTTCACAGTGACTTCATAATTGTAACGGGTCTCCCAAGGCTGGCCGTGGGCACCGGCTTTTCATTTACTTTTGATGCAACTGTTCTGGGGCGTGATTGTCTGTGATACCAAGATTAGTCTTCGGCAAATACCTGTCCTTGCACTTCCCGCTGCAGCCCCGGAGCCCGGCTTCCCTGGCTTCAGTTTCTTTTCCTGTCTTCCTTTCTTATTTCAATGCTTGCCTGCTTTTCTCCCTGCGTGCCCCCCCCCGCCCCCCTTTTTAAGAAAGGGTTTCTCTGTGCAGCCCTGGCTGTCCTAGAACCTTCTCTGTAGTCCAGGCTGAGATCCTCAATCTCAGAGATTCACTTGCTTTTGTCCCCCAAATGCTGGGATTAAGGGTGTGCACGCACTATAACCCTCTGGTGGCTGTTTCTTCTTCTCCTTCTCCTTCTCCTCCTCCTCTTCCTCCTCCTCTTCCTCCTCCTTCTTCTTCTCCCTCCTTCTTCTCCCTCTTCCTCTTCCTCCTCCTCTTCTTCTTCTTCCTTCTCCTCTTCTTCTTCTTCCTTCTCCTCCTCCTTCATCTTCTTTCTCTTCCTTTTCTGTTTTTTCTTTTCCTTCTTCTTTTCCTTCTTCATCTTTTTCTCCTCTTTTTCTTCCCCCTCCTCTTTCACTTGTTCCTCTTCTTCCTCCTCCTCTTCTTTTTCCTCCCCTCCTCCCTCCATCCTGTCTTCTTTCTTCTTTCTCCCTCCCTCCTTCCTTCCTTCCTTCCTTCCTTCCTTCCTTCCTTCCTTCCTTCCTTCCTTCCCTCCCTCCCTCCTTCCTTCCTTCTCCTCCTCTCCTCCTCTTCTTTTCTTCTTTTTTGGAGCCAGGTTCTCACTATGTAGTAGTCCAGGCTAGACTCGTGCTGGGACTAAAGGCATGTGCTACCACACCAAGCTGAACCCCAGTTTCTTAAAACGGTGTCACAACTCCCAGAGGAGTCTTTTAATTGAATGAGGAGTTGTGAAAAACTTGGCAAGAGTGAACCAAAAATCAACCCATGGTGCTCTGAGGGTACTTGCCTGTGTTACATTGTGGGATTCCACCACAGCCTTGAGGCTGAACACAGAGCATGCTCACTTCATACTGTGCACGTCATGATGCCAACCAACACTACCGGAGCACCCTGACAGTTCTGAGACTATCATCTGATACAAAATGTAGTGTTTTTACTGTACACACACAGTCTTCTGCTGTTATAGAAACATGAGGTTTAGTTAGGAAAACAAAGACTTAATATTTTTTTTTTTTACCATTATTCCTCAACATGCATAAACATTTTGGACTTGTGTTTAAATGTTGAATTTTTTATAAAATGAGATTTTATTTCATTTGATAGGCCAGTGTGTAAGATGTATGTATATATGACGTGTACATGCACATCTCTGTGTGTGAGTGCATGTTCACAGAAGCCAGAGAGCTCATGTGAAGGTCAGAGGAGTCCCACAGAGTGCATGTTACTGCACCCGGCTTTCATGGTCTCTCTATGTATCTTTAACTGGTATGTCACTCACTAGACCAGGCTAGCTTCAAATTCACAGACATCCTCTTGAGTCCACCTACTCATTTTTTTCTTTTTTTCTTTTTTTTCCAAGACAGGGTTTCTCTGTGTAGCCCTGGCTGTCCTGGAACTCACTCTGTAGATCAGGCTGGCCTTGAACTCAGAAATCCGCCTGCCTCTGCCTCCCAAGTGCTGGGATTAAAGGTGTGTGCCACCATTTATTTATTCTATGCGTGTGTTTTTCACACATATATGCCTGTGTGTCGCATATATTCAGTATATTTTTTATTTACATTTCAAATGATTTCCCCTTTTCTAGCCCCCCCACTCCCAAAAAGTCCCATAAGCCCCCTTCTCTTCCCCTGTCCTCCCACCCACCCCTTCCTACTTCCCCCGTTCTGGTTTTGCCGAATACTGCTTCACTGAGTCTTTCCAGAACAAGGGGCCACTCCTCCTTTCTTCTTGTACCTCATTTGATGTGTGGATTATGTTTTGGGTATTCCAGTTTTCTAGGTTAATATCCACTTATTAGTGAGTGCATACCATGATTCATCTTTTGAGTCTGGGTTACCTCACTTAGTATGATGTTCTCTAGGTCCATCCATTTGCCTCAGAATTTTATGAATTCATTGTTTCTGTGTATCGCATATATATTGGGGGCCTTCAGAGGTCTGAAGAGAGCACAGATCCTTTGCAAGAACCATAGGTATTCCTTACCCAGGAAACCATCTCTCTAAGAAGTCCCTATTCTAATTTATTTTTATGTATATGTCTGTGTGAGCATCTGTCATGTGGGTGTATATGTATATGTCTGTGTGGGTGCTTTCAGCTGGAGTTACAGGCAGTTGTGGTCCACCTGGTGTGGATGACGAGAACCAGTTACTCTTCGCAGAGCAGCAAGCTCTCTAGCACCTCATGTGGGTTCTAAGGGATAGAACTCAGTACTTGACACTTGTGTGGCAAGTGCTTTACCCACTGACCCATCTCCCCAACCCTAGAGTGTTGGGTTCTAAAAATTGCTGGAGACCTAAGTCAGTGGTTAACAACACTGGCTTCTCTCAGTACCCACAGGGCGGCTTACAACTGCCCCCAACTTCAGATCCAAGAGATGTAAAGCCGCCTCCTGGCCTCCTGAGACACCAGGGATACAGGTGTTGCACAGACATGCATTCGGGCATAGCACCTGTCTTTGTTAGGGTTTTATTGCTGTGCACAGACACCATGACCAAGGCAACTCTTATAAGGGCAACATTTAATTGGGGCTTACAGATTCAGAGGTTCAGTCCGTTATCATCAAGGCAGGAACATGGCAGCATCCAGGCAGGCACAGTGCAGGAGGAGCTGAGAGTTCTACATCTTCATCTGAAGGCTGCTAAGTGAAGACTGGCTTCCAGGAAGCTAGGATGAGGGTCTTAAAGTTCATACCCACAATGACACACCTACTCCAACAAGTCCACCTTCTTGTAGTCGCGCTCCCTCGGCCAAGCATATACAAACCATTATAACACCCATGCAAAGATAAACAAATAAAAATATAAAAATCTGTAGTTTATGATACTTAAGCAGGGTGTGGCAGTATAAGCTATACATCTTTAATCCTAGTACTTGGGAGGCAGAGGCAAGCAAATCTCTGTAAGTTTGAGGCGTACATAGTGAGTTCCAGGCCATCTAGGGCTATACAGTGAGATCCTGCCTCGAAAACAAGAACAAAAACAAAACAAAACAACCCCCAAGCCCCAGTAAGATGTTTTCTTGACTTCTCTAAAAAAGTGTTAAACATAGTTTGGCTTGTGTTTAGGGCAAAAATCCCCTAAACATAACTTCATTTAGCATCATGTATTTGTATGAAGCATTTCTCAGCACTCAGGTCATAGAATAAAATACCAACCAGCTCTTCAAAGGGTTGAAGATGCCTCTCATCCCATAGAGTCAAGCACTCAGCCAATGTCTAATTTTTAATGAAAATAAAGGTTATGGATAAGCACATCATTTTATTGTTTTCATCTTTAAAGTAAATAATAGTAATGTTTAGTTCTCTAACATACACACACATATGTGTGTATGCTAGAGAACTAAACATTACTATTATTATTATTAACGTTTGATTTATATTCCCATTGTATATGTCTTTATACCTGGGTCACAGAAATGTCCGATGAATAGGTAGAAAAGCCCAAGAAAGATACACTGTCCTAGGCTTGGGAATGATCATGTGACTTGTTTTGACCAAATGCCTGATGGGAGATGGACCATGAGCTGGGGACTTCAGATTGCTGCTCATAAGAAGGAGTCTTTGGCTCCAGGGACCTACACTGAGCTGTGAGTGTCCCAGGTAGCCACTGGTCTGGTGTGGACCAGGGACATGTGGAACGGGCTTCTCCCCAGCCCATATCCCGACCGATCATGTGCACTTGCATTACAGCAGCCCAGAGGGTTAGCCTCAGACTCAGTCAGTATTTTGCCATGGAATACTGAGTTTGGGCAGTTTGTTGTGATGTTTGTTTGCTGTGCAAAAGTTGACTTAATGCCTCTGGGCTCCTCTATGTGAACTTTAGATATGACATAAAATGCATAGCAACATTATATATTAAAGTAGCCTAATCATTTTATAAACTGTCACATTCACCATTAAAAAGGCCATCATGGTACAAGAATGATGACTGTCAGCCCTGATCTTGTGGCTAATTAGAGACACAGATGTATGGTTACAAACTGAGGTAAAACCCTTGATTGAGTTCCATGCGTGTCGAGCCAGGCTGAGGAGTCTGAAGGTTTGCTATGGAAATGTATAGGTCTGGGTTCAGTACTCACACGTGTGAATGAATAATGCCAACACTAATGCCAGTCACAAAAGTTTTCATTTAATTCTATACGATGCTGCTTGAGGGCTTTAAAAGTACTGACTTGGAAGCTGGGTATAGAAGCACAGGCTTATAAATCTCAGCACTTGGGAGGCAGAGGCAGGAGGATTGAGAATTGGGGGCTAGCCTGGAGGGGGAATAGACATGAATAGATTTGTATAGTATAGTAGTGACCTCTATAGCAAGACTCTAGGGGTGGGGTAGGGGTAGGGGTTGGCGAGGAGAAAGGGAGAGAGAAGAGGTAAGACAGACAACTAGCTGGGAATGGCATGGGCTTCTGAAGCCTCAAAGCCCAGTGGCACACCCTCCTACAATCCACACTTCCTAATCCTTCCCAAACAGTTCTATCCACTGGGGACCAGGCATTCAAATATATGAGCCCGAGGAGGTCATTCTCGTTGAAGCCACCAAGGTAATTCGCAGCATGTATGTCTGCGCACCACATGCATGTAATACCCATGGAAGCCACAAGGGGGAATTAGATGACCTGGAACTGTGTTTACAGACAGTTGTGAGCTTCCATGTGAGTGCAGGGAATCAGGCCTGGGTCTTCCACCAGAGCAGCAAGTGCTCTTAACTGCTGAGTCGTCTCTCCAGCCCCCAACTATAAGCTGTTTTACAATGAAAACAGAAGTAGCTCTCAGCTCATGCGTCAACTGCCCTTTCAGTCATTGTCCAGGCTCTCATATGCACTGAGTGAGGAGGGGCAGGTTAGCTTCAGGCACTGTTCTAGCTCTGGGGATTCAGCAGTGAACAAGGTGAGGTCACCACCCTCCTGGCTCTTACATCCTTTTATCCTTTTGAAGAAAGGGGACACAAACAACTAGATAGGCAATAATGGAGCACATGACGTCATCTCATGGCTAGAGTGGCAGAGGAAATGGAGTGCTCTACCAATAGCTAGTGGCTGTGGGCGGGTCTCAGAGGCTTACTTGTAAGCTTCATAGTTTTGGAGCATTCAAAGGAACCAGAATGCTGCTATGGGGGAGTGTATCAGTGTATTGATCTGTTTTCTATTACTGTAGTGAACTGAGCTAACTTTATAAAGAACAAAATCTCCATTTTGTTCATTGTTCTGATGTGTCCAGGGCACAGATCTGGCACCAGTCTTGGAGGATTCCGTGGTAGGTGGCATCATAATGCCAGATGCATTGGTTTATTTTTCGTTTCTCTGACAAAGACCATGATCAAAAGTGATGTCAGTACCAATCCTAGGCTCTCATAAGAGTTTCCGGGAGCTGTGGGGGAAAATGCTGTTCTTCCACGGGGCCTGGGCTCAATTTCCAGCACCCACATAGCAGCTCACAACCAGGGGAATCTGGTGTCCTCACACAGATATATATGCAGGCAAAACTTCAATGTGCTTAAAAATAAATCTTTAAAAAAATAATTTATGCCGGGCAGTGGTGGCGCACGCCTTTAATCCCAGCACTTGGAAGGCAGACTCAGGCTGATTTCTGAGTTCGAGGCCAGCCTGGTCTACAGAGGGAGTTCCACGATAGCCAGGGCTACACATAGAAACCCCGTCTCGACAAACAAAAAATACAAAAACAAAATAATTTAAAGAAGAAGAGTTTGAGGCAAGTATGACAGATAAATGTCTCCCTATTCATTAATAAACCAGATGACAATGAAATTCTTTCCCTTTTCCTACTTCACCTCCTACCACCCCCCCCACCCCCATCCCCCCACTCCCACCCTCTCCACCCCCCCACCCCCCTACCTCCCTACCCCCTCTCCCCCCCCCTCTCCGTGTCTGGCTGTCCTTTGTAGCTTTAGTCTAGACCCGCCACGAGTAGTTTCCATGTGTGCACCACAGGAGTAAAAAAGGAATGTGCTAGAACTCTCTGTCATTTTGCTCCCATTCCTCTCTCCTGTGTTTAATGCATGTTCTAGGGTCTTCCAGTGTCAGGCAGAGCTCACAGAGAAGCCATAATTCTGGGGTCTACAAAGCCAGTTGTTCGGTAATTCATTTGATCACCCAGCCTGAACCTGTGTAGCTATTAATGACCTTTGCTTAAACCAACAAGTGCAAATATATGGAGTAATTATCGGTGTCTCCAGATATCGTCTCACTGTGTGCTGCTGGCTTGGTTCTCCTAGGATATGAGTCCTGGGAACGTTTGGCTCTAAGCATTGCATGAGTACCTACAGATACCTTACATAGAAATAAAATCGTCCAAGGTGCAGGCCCAGAAGTGCCTGGTTGCTGTTGTTTGTTTTTTCCAATTATAGGGTCATGTGATGAGACTCTCCACTCACTGCGCTACCTGTGGTGAGCAGTGCTGACCTCAGCAGGGCCTGAAGTTTCCTGTAGCAGACAATTCTGCCTGGGTGTCATGAGCAGTGACCTCCTGATGCCTATTGGTTAACCCACCCGAAGGCAGGGGAGGAGTCGGACCGATGTGAGGTGCAAGGCGCAGGCAGAACAAATGAAGAACTTGCAGTATCTTCCCCTGAAAAAGCCCCGATAGAGCTTGACCAGACACCTCTTAGGATGGAAACACACCGCTGCTTCATTCTAGACACTGACATTTTCTGGCTATGGAAAACATTACGCCTGTTTTGGCAATTAGCCAAAGCATAAACATATACCTGAGGTATACACCTCAGGTAGAGGCTTCCATGTTTCTAGGTCACGATGCAGTTGTGAACCATACTGAAAGGGATCAAAGGAAGGCTCTGTCTCCAAGCCCCTTTAGTTAGTTCTCTCAGGTTCCCCTTGACCCCAATATTTACCTTCAAAGGCCTGATTCTGAAGGGGTTTTGCTCCAGCACTCCCCCCCTGCTTTTGTGCCTAGGACGTGAAGGCACAGTAGCCAGAGAGTCCACTCTGCTATGACACTTGGACAGTGTCGGGACATTTTCCCCACAATGGCAGAATGCCCTTGTGCAGCATTGACTCTGGGGGGTTTTCTGTCGACTCCTGGGACAAGGAGTGTCACTGGGACTCCAGTAAGTAATACCGGTGGCACAGGTAGACGGATCTGACAAGCGAGAGGACTAACCGAGCTGCGTCCGCCTTTCCCCAATGAAGGCTATCCATCAGCGCCTGGAATCTGCTGGAGCCGATGAGAGTGACAAGGGACTAACATCCCTTTCTCTTCCACCGACAGGGGTAATAACTCCTCACTCCCAGGGGACAGATTGTAAAAGCCAATAGCCAGGAGCTGTGAAGCAGGGAGGGCAGAGGGGTGGAAAATTAAAGAGGGAGTGGAAATTTTGCGGAAGGCGACAGACAGTAGGATCGGAATAAACGCCAAACGCCAGCCTTTTAATTGCCCCGTAGTTGATGCGGGGGTTCAAAGGCATTTGACCCGACTGCTTAATTATTTTAAGCTAATTGTTAAAAATCAGGTGCACTAGATGAATGTGGGCTTATGCTTTCTTTTTCTCTTTTTCTTTCTGTGGACCACATACCATGCTAATCGTTACTATTTGGACTTGTTTCGGGTCATTGTTGAAAGTGCTTTCAACAATAGATTCTAAACTAGCCGTCTGTGGCAAGATACACCACAGGTGTTAGCCGGCTTACCTTGTTTAATCTGATGTCTTTATCATGTCTTGCATGCTTTTGTATTTCTGTGGCTGAACATGGAGGGATTCAGCCTATACCTATCGGGGACAATATTTTTCATTGGTTAGTTGGAATTTCTATTTTCAAGTAACCTTCAAAATGACTTAAGTACCCCATCTTCTTCAGGCTTCTAACGGCCACTAATAATAAACACATAGCTCTCCAAGTCCGCAGTATTAATGAGCGCTTCACGCTCTTCGAAGTACCACATCAATAAGGGAGTTTTGGGGCCTCGGTGTTGCTCTGAATTAAACGTAGCACAAAGATCTCACTTTGTAGACAATCGTGCCATTTGGAAACAGATGCCTCCGCACACCACCCGCTTTGTGGGAAACACACTTAGGTGGTTTTTAAATTGAAACTGTTGTTTAGTTAAATCTCTGGACTCAGCTCACTGAAGGTGACAGAAGTCCTCACTCCAGCTCAATGAGAAGTAGAGGCGACAGTAAATTTTTCACGCCGAGACAGGAGCTCTTGTTATAGGAGTCAGAACGGGGGTCAGGGCAGAGCCTGTTGATGATTGAGGAAAAGGGAAGTAAATTCATTCTGCCGCAGGCTCTTTGTCAAGTGCCAGTAGCTTACCATTGAGAACTAGTCACCCGTTCTAGTCTTACAGCCCTAGAGGTCACTCGTTTGAAATAAATCATAGCTCCGCGGAGCCGCAGCAACCTATTGCCACTGGATGAAATGAAGAAGGGCGATGCGGCTTGCAGACTGGAAATGACTCCGAGTACCCCACCACATGTTGCTGTTTAATGCAATATGCGGTTGGATATTGATCTCCCGAATCAAGTCATTAAAATGTGCAGTTTTTGTTTATTGGAATGAAGCAATTAAATGGCTCAGTTATGCTAGCCTTTACCTTTTCTGATGAAAACTATTGATTTCTTGCCACAGCTTTATAAGCGACAATGTTTTTGATTACTCTTGACAAACCTCCTTGGAGTGTTAATTAAAATTGTACCAGATGAGCAGGTGTGGGAGATCATTAGATGGCCCGGATCTCACATCCACACTTCATATTCTGCAGCCTTGCATAATGAACAGGGCACAAGAGGGGGGAAGACAATATCTTCATCAGCAGAATTAGCATCTACACTTTTTTTAAACCTAGGTGACATTACGTGTTAGGGTTCAGACGGTTGGAATCGTGGGCTTGCTCCCGAGACACCTCTGACAAAAGCTTCTTTATGTTTTGTTTCCATTTTCTGAGAGTCTAGTGGGCTGATGTTTTTGCTTCCAAAATATCAAATATTTAAACACATATTTATACAAGAAATTGAGGAGTCAAATAAGGCGTTTCCCAGTGTTATGCAGATAATCTCATGAATATTAATATGATTCCATTTAACACTTAAAACAAATCCTCCTTAGGATTTTTAAAAAAAACCCTCTTCGTAATATATCTTCAATATGATTAAGAAATATTTTTTGCCAGTTATTTTTGGAACCTGCATAAAATATGATTATTTAGTAACATGCTCCCTTGGAGATTTTGAATTCTCTTGACTTATAATTGCACTTTTTCTTGGGACTCTTCGAAGATGCCTGCACTTGAAAAATTAGAAATACTCAGTAGTAATTTGTAAACCCAGAGGCAAATAGCATTCAAGTCTTTGCGAGAGCAGTAATTTTACACTGATAGTCTTATGAAATATTATTGAATTAGTAGTTCATTAACACAGGCATCAAAGTGGGCCTTTTCATTTTTGTATCAAGCGTGGAATTTAAATAAGTGAAATTAGCTGTTTGAGTCCTCTGTGATCTGGCGTCTATGGGTAGCAGGGCAGCTTGTCTTCTGCAGATTCGCAGGCCCTGAAAGGACTATAAAAGGTCATCTAATCCAGTCCCCTGCTGCCAAAGTAGCTGTTTAAACATGCACTATTTTTCATTAGTCTAGAATTTTAAAAAGGATTAATGAATTTATAAATGTATTATTTACAATGTTCTGAGCATGTATCTAACTGAAGCTAACTGCTAGACTTTGAAATGGTAAGTTTGGGTGTGTGCATTAGGATCTGAACTTCCCCGAAGGATGACTGATGCTTTACAAATGTTCTTCTGTTTGTATTCTCTCGTCTGACCGATAACTAAGTTTTACGTCCTAGGAACAATGTCTTATCTTTTTTTCTTTTAAATAAATCTCTGGCTGGGCTTACCCCACTGATATCGTTATATTAATAGGCCCAATGGTTCCAAGCTATGCTGTCATTTTATAGGATGTATATTATATTTAGCTTTTAGAAGGCATAGGAAAAAAAACTCTTCTTTGCATTTTGTAGATGTAAACAGAGCATCCACATGTTTTAATTTTGAAATTACCTATAGCTTTCACATTCTATAGTTAAACTTACCAACCACTTGCTTATAAGCAAACCCATTCCTTTGAAGGGTGCTGGAAGTAATCCTAGAAACTATTTTTTGCTCACTGCTCTGCAAAGCTGTGGTCTGTAAGAAGGATGGTCGGTTGGTGATTCTGCAGTTTGATTTGTGCTCATCTCTGCCCCCGGGGGCGTCACCTGGAGCAGAGGAAGAAGTCTGGAGAACCTGAGGTCAGCTCGATGCTCTGATGGCCGGCACTATCTTTAGGCACTCCACCGGAGCTATGGAGCGAGGGCTAGCCATGGTCACAGGCGGTGTGGGCCACGGGCGGTGTGGGCCACGGGCGGTGTGATGGCTCTAACAGGGAATGGTCTGCACGAGTAAGCAGAAGTAGGACAGGGACGATTCTATCCTTGAAAGTCACATTGATACTGCACTGTTGGCCGAAGCAGGGTAAGGAAGGAGCTTAGGTTCAATGGAACCTGAATGGAGGCGCGCCGGGCTTGAAGAATGGAAGATGCCGAGGCTGCCTTTGGGCAAGACACACCACACGCACGGCTTGCTTAAACCCACCATACGGCACGGATTATTTTGGATACAGCTTAGTTTGATCGAGGTAAACAGGAGTGTAAGCGTACAATCCTAAGAGCTCACTATAGTTATTCCTTAGCACAGTGCTCTTTAAATTGTGATTTAGGGCTGGAGAGATGGCTCAGTGGGTAAGAGTGCTGACTGCTCTTCCGAAGGCCCTGACTTCACCTGCTGAACCACAGGGTGGCTCACAACCATCTCGTAATGAGATCTGATGCCCTCTTCTGGGGTGTCTGAAGACAGCTGCAGTGTACTTACAGTTAATAGATCAATTAGTCAATCAATCAATCAATCAATCCATCAATCCATCAGTCTTTGGGCCAGAGCAAGTGGAGCTGGAGAGAGATGGTGTCTGAAGACAACTACAGTGTACTTACATACAATAAATAAATCTTTAAAAAAGAAGACGCATTAAATTGCGTCTTAAACAATAGAAGCCAGTTGCTGGGGAGCTGGCTCCCCGAGTTCGATCCCTGGGACTCACGTGGTGGAAGGAGGGAGTCATCTTTGGACCTCTGTAGGAGTGCACGGAGTGGCATGTGCATGCCCCGCACCCCCCAACAAAGACATGTGAAAACGGCTTTATTTTTTTTTTAGATTTATTCATTTATTATATGTAAATACACTGTAGATGTCTTCAGACACCCCAGAAGAGGGCATCAGATCTCATTAAGGATGGTTGTGAGCCACCATGTGGTTGCTAGGATTTGAACTCAGGACCTTTGGAAGAGCAGTCCGTACTCTTAACCGCTGAGCCATCTCTCCAGCCCGTGAAAACGGCTTTAAACATCAATGGCTGTTTAGTCCAGTTTTCTGCACTGTCCTTTGAAATCTGCTAGGTTCTCATGAAAAGGAGCCACATTAAAACAAAACAAACTTAACTGTTGTTTCTTTGGTTAGAAACATACAGTGTAATTTGGGAGACAATCTATTTGATGTTTGCTAAAAGTCAGAATTACTCTTGGGCAGTTCTCCGGGATCCTTTAAGAGATCTTTTATTCATTCAGTGAACATTTACTCTATTTCTGTAAAGTGCCAACTGCTGTTCTGAGCACTTCCCTGATTATCTTGATAATCGTTCCTTCGCTTACATGATGATACACATGCTGATTTTATTCATAGGGTGTAATAAAGAATAGATTTCTAATGATTTTTCTTTGTGTCGTCTTTTGAACTATTGAATAGGGTTTCTTTGTTTAATTCTGTAATAAAAGATGAAGTGATTAGGACACGTATTAGAAGCTTGCTCTTATGGAAACTAAGCCACAAATTGTACTTCGACTTTTTGGTGGAATCTATTCAATAGAGCATACAGATCTATCCTCCAAAGTAAATTATTTATCTATTAAAAAACATTTTTTCCGCTGGTAGGAATTGAATCCAGGACTTCACATATGCTTGGTGAGTACTCTGCCACCGAGATTTCCCCCCCACAGACACATTATTATATTTAAAAAATGCCATTGTAAAGGTTTTTGGTTTATTTATTTATTTATTTATTTATTTTCTCCATGTAGCCCTGGCTGTTCTGGGACTCTCTGTAGATTAGGCTGGCCTCGAACTTATTGTAAGATTTTATTTGCTAGTGTATTATCTTCACCTGGTCATTTCAGTCACGGCTCTAAGCCAGCATGTGCAGAGCCGTGGCTGTATTAGACTATTTATTTTGTGTGTTCCTCACAAAGATTCCTCAGAAGAAATCCAAGATGCCTGTCGCTCTACCTCCCAGATCCTCATCTTTCCCCCCTCAGCCTCTCCTGTAGGCTTTTCTGTTTTTCATGGAGATTTCACGGACAGGATGTCTGCCTCTCATTTCTGCTGTCCGTTGAGATCTGGCCGGACTCCCGCTTCCGAAGGCTCAGCACACCTTGCTCAGGGCACCAATCTGAGAGCAAGTTGTTTCACATTCACGATCCAGTTTCTACATCGTCGTCGTCGGTGCAAAGGGAAATTCTGTCTACTCAACCATTTTTTTTTTTTAAGACAACACAACAAAACACCAGGGCTGCGTTTTCATCTCCAGCACTCCGTGCTCCCTCCCTGGCTGCCTTCCAGAAGGAAGACTTACCCAGAGTCACCCAGGCAGCAGCGACACTCGTGGGTGGGAAGGATCTGGAAGCATATTGTTAAGCAGGTCACAGATGTTCCAGAACCAGCTGTTGAGAGAGCCCGGGGAAGATTTCTAAGCCCTTTCATTCAGTTCAGGGTACCAACTCTGCTTGGGTAATCTTTGCACATAGTGCCATTCATCTAGTTGGCACTCCCCTTTTGTAGTGGCGTTTCTCACTTGAGTAAGTCCGAGGCGAGGCGTGCGTGCGACTTCAGGATGAGCCGCGAGGCCACTTTGCATGAGAAAGCAAACGCGCATGTGCACAGCGCCCGTCCGCCCGAGCCTCGTGCAGGGGCTGAGCAGGTGAGGACTCGCACTCCGGAATAATCTTTCCTTTTCTGAGAGCCAGCTGCCTATGCTTACGACGAGGCTTTCTGTGGCGGTGTTCTAATGGCTTGTTTGTCAGTCATTCTGCATGTTAAACAAGTCAAGTCTGGAATCTCCTAAGATGCCAGGAGTTCTTTATTCATTCCTCCATATTGAGAATGATTCCTGTCAGCCCAAGCTCTCCTGGCTGCCTGGAAGAACTTTGGCATAGTTTTCCTAACCTTTCAAACAGTCAAAGCAAAACTCTCCTTTGATAGTATTAATAATAATAATAATAAAGGCCAGAGGACTTTGGCACACAGCCATTAAGGATGCAGGCGACTCGGCGATCTGACAGAATATTCTACAGAACACTGAAAAGTTCCCTTTAAGGTCCCCAGAGTGGGCCGGGGCACTGTGCTTGTACTTAACATATATCAACTGTCACCCGGCGGCGGCACTGAGTGTTGACCGAACACAATGGGACATCCAGATGGTCTAAACAAAGGCGGCAAATGTTCGCTGCTATTAAAAGCTGTTTACACCAACTTCCAGGATTTCATGTAGTGAAGTTTATATTGTGTCACAGCTGAGGTGCTCGGCTCTCTCCCGAGCCAAGACCAACCCTTTATAAACTCCTGTGGCCCTGGGCTCAGGCACTCGGGGCTAGAGGAAAATGAAGGAGCACGAGAATTTAGCCAAGTGAAGGAGGGCGGCTTGCCCCCTTACGCCTCCGGATGGCGGATTATAACTCTCTGCTCCGCACCCAGTAATAAACAGAGAGCAGACCCTCTCCTCTGATGCGGGTGTGTCCTGGATGGATGAATGGATGGATGGACAGGGCTGCTATCTCCTGCAGACACAGCCTCTGAGTCTCCTTGGCTCCTCACTGGGGATGTTTGCCTGGTAATGGCTTTGTTTTCTTCCTCTGAGGCACCGCGGCGTATCAGGTCCTGTCTATTCAGGATTAATATACATAAGTGAGAGCCCCGCGCTTTTCTACCTTCTTCCTTTGACCTCATTAGGACATCCTTCTCCATTCCAGAGGCACAGACCCTATTGTTAAGGGTTTGTTTTTAGCCACTGATAACAAGACTAATATGGAGGGTCTCCACATTACTGATAACTAAAGAAGAAACTAGAAAACGATCCTTGTATTCAGTTCTTAATCACTAGACTTTCTCCTATGATAATATACTTGAGTAAATAAGATACTAATAGCACACTACTTACTCATTTGTCCTAAAATTCAAGGTCTAGTAAAAGCAGGGGGAAAAAAAACCTCTTACAAATGTAAGCTTAATAATTATTTTCTATATAAGCAGATTTATTGGGACACCATTTATGTCACCTTTGGCTTAATTTTTATGTCTTTAAAAGTCATTTTTTGCCTGGCGGTGGTGGCGCACGCCTGTAATCCCAGCATTCTGGGAGGCAGAGGCAGACGGATTTCTGAGTTCGAGGCCAGCCTGGTCTACAGAGTGAGTTCCAGGACAGCCAGGGTTATACAGAGAAACCCTGTCTCGAAAAAACAAAAAACAAACAAACAAAAAAAATAAATAAAATAAAATAAAAAAATAAAAAAATAAAAAATAAGTCTTTTGGGGGGGGCAGGTGGTGGTGGTGGTGGTGGTGGTGGTGGTGGCAGTGGTGGCCGGGCGGTGGCGGCAGTGGTGGCCGGTGGTGGCGGCAGCGGCACACTCCTTTAATCCCAGTACTTGAGAGGCAGGTGAGTCTCTGTGAGTTCAAGGTCAGCCTGGTCTACAGAACCAGTTACAGCACAGCTACACAGAGAAACTTTATCTTTGTGTGTGGTGTGGGGGGCAGAACAAAAACTAAAAATTCATCATTTGTTGTGTCATTTAAATTACCATAAATTAAGTTTTTAATGAAGCTTTTTTTTAAAAAGGAGTGATGATGTACTGAGTAAATTAAAGCATTTAAAGAATCATGATCCATTGACCTCATTTTCTGCAGAAATAGGTAAGATCATGATGGTACTAAGCAACGGCATGGGGCATGATGGGGCTGGATTTCACTGATATGCAATGTCCTCAGTGAAGGATTAGCTCAGATGCTGGGTGAGCACCGTTGAGTTGGGATTAGTGCGGGTGCTGGGCGGGCACCGTCGAATTGGACTGCTCTCTACTACACTGGGCGTTTTGGGTTTCACACTTGTGATAAATGGGGCCATTTTGATCAACTCACTAAAAGCATATTCCGATCTCCCATCTTTTGCAGAGATATCGATCTTCCTTGTGTTAGCATATGTGATTCAAAGTTTTGGCTCTTGTGTTTAAGTTTAAAGAAAACTACATTGTCTGGGTTGCAGAGATGGCTCAGTGGTTAAGAGCACTGACTGCTCTTCCAGGGGTCCTGAGTTCAAATCCCAGCAACTACATAGTGACTCACAACCATTCACAATGAAATCTGATGCCCTCTGCTGGGTGTCTGAAGACAGCTACAGTGTACTTACATATAGTAAGTAAATAAATCTTTGGGCTGGAGTGAGCAGGGACTGAGCATGCAAGGTTAAGAGGTCCTAAATTCAATTCCCAGGAACCACACGAAGGCTTACAACCACCTGTACATATACATAAAATAAATATTTTTTTTTTAAAAAAGAGAGAAAAGGAAAATACATTGTCCTAGAAAGGTGTATGGAGTTCCTGTGTTCAAAGATGCTCTTACCATATACAAGGCCTGTGACAGCCTTCCTTGGGACAAATACCCTTGTTAGAGTTTGAAACTCTGCCCTGACAACATTTCTTTAGAGCATGGGGCAGTGAAAATATCGCTTAGACTCCTGTTACTTCCACTAAGTGCCCTGCACTTCTCATTGGAGTTTCAGAGGGCTTTGGATTTTGAGGACAGAGATGGCACAGATGTGAAAATAAAATGTAACAAACATGAGCGCGTCTGCCTTTGCCAAGGGTCAAAGCCCGTGCCCGCTTCAGAGAAGCCGTTCCAAGCCTGTCTGTCAGTCCCAGCGCAGGCTGCCGGGTTTCCTGTTTATGCCTGCGCAGAGCCTCGCTTCCTGCGAGCTTGCCTTCAGCGGCAGGTTTTTCCGCACACCCCAGAGAGCTCTTCCTTAAACTGGCTCACTATTTATCATCTTAGTAAGCCATTGGAATTTCGTTAATTCCTGTTTTACTTAGCGCATGCAAAACGTTATCGTTATCCAAGGGAAGATAGCGGTAACTTATATATGCTGCTTAAAGTGTAATTAAACAGTTTTTGTAAAACAAACCTGGCCAACCAGACGGGTGGATGACGGCTTCATTGCCATCCAGGGTTTGAGGTGTATAAACTCATACTGACACCATTTCTATCCTGGCTACTTATTTGCCGAAATTGTTCAAAATTTAGGGATTTCCTTAGTTTTAGCCAAGTATGGAGTTAGTGCCTGGCTCCCTCCCGGTCATCTTGTAGTCACCTGGGGCTTTTCATCATTCCTTTGCCCCTTATAACGCTTTAAGAGAGTATGATGAACTTGTTTATCATTGTAAATAACACATTGCTATCCATCGCTCTAAGGATCGTTTGTATACTAAGATAACAGCCAAACTAAGAAAGTGAAGTCCTGAAGCTGGCAGGGTTTTTTTTTATTCGATATATTCTTTATTTACACTTCAAGTGATTTTCCCTTTCCTGGATCCCCCCTCCCTGAAAGTCCCATAAGCCCTTTCCCTTCCCCTGTTCCCCAATCCACCCTTTCTCACTTCCCTGTCCTGGTATTCCCCTCTCCCTCCCCCCCACTGCTGCACTGAGTTTTTCCAGGACCAGGGGCCACTCCTTCCTTCTTCTTGGGCATCATTTGATATGTGCATTGTGTCTTGGGTATTCCAAGCTTCTAGGCTAATATCCATTTATCAGTGAGTGCATACCATGAGTGTTCTTTTGAGACTGGGTTACCTCACTTAGGATGTTCTCCAGTTCCATCCATCTGTCTAAGAATTTCATGAATTCATTGTTTCTAATGGCTGAATAGTACTCCATTGTGTATATACCCCACATTTTCTGTATCCATTCCTCCATTGAGGGACACCTGGATTCTTTCCAGCTTCTGGCTATTATAAATAGGGCTGCTATGAACATAGTGGAGCATGTGTCCTTATTACATGCGGGAGAATCCTCTGGGTTTATGCCCAGGAGTGGTATAGCGAGGTCCTCTGGAAGTATTATTCCCAGTTTCCTGAGGAACCGTCAGACTGGTGGGGTTGCAGGCTGGTACTACCACTCTGGAAGTCAGTCTGGGGGTTCCTCAGGAAACTGGGAATGAAGCTGGCAGTTTTGCTTTTCTGGATGGAAGAGGTTTCTGGGAAGTCATGTAAACATCTCAGCTGTAAAGAGGGTTCCTCAAAGCCGCATCTGAGCGGGCTCATCCCTGCTCTCATGGGTTGATGAGGTGCACTTCATCAAAGCATTAGATGTAGATGGTCTAGGTTAGACGCTGTAGTGAGAATCTGTTTCTATTTTGTCTCAACAGAAGGATGTCTTGTTTACCCCTTCTGATTATGCCCCCCCCCAAACCCAATTAATCCTTTCCATTTGAATTATGTGAGATCATTTTTGTAGATCCCTTGTTTCGTTGAGATTCTATCGGTGTTTTCAAAAGCACCTCTTAATGAAAAGAATACAACATATCATCCCAGTTCCTCACATTCTCAATCCTGTGAACTAGCCACGGGTGTCCTAGTCACAAAGTGTCACTCAAATATTTGGATCACAAAAGTACATATTATGCAAAAAAAATTCTTACAGGCTAATTTGAAAAAGAGAAGTGGTTATCCTAACTGAGAACGGTTGTGTCTTAATCATTTTGATTCTATATTTTTGATTGCATAATTCTAAATGCTTATTTGTAGCTTGTATTGTAATTATCACACTAGGGGAAATGTTTCTGCTTCGTAGTAAAGGATAGAGACTCAGTACATTGCATTCTGATTTATAAAAGAGCACAAGATTAAAGTTGGGAAGATTGTATTAATCTGACACTAGGTTTCCCCGTAACATACTTGATATATGGTGTGATTGCAGTAAACATGTAATAAAAAGTCAAGGGGGTTTAGTACAGCCAATATAAATGGGGGGGGGGGAAACAAAACAGAACCCAAACACATAGAGGCTCTGGACCTGTGCAGTGTACCACCTGTCTATTTGATTAGGACTGAGGCACCTTTGTTAATTAGAGCCCCATCCTTCTTCGCCACTGCTTTCCCGGGAAGAAATATATTTATTAATCATACTCTTATGATCTGTAAAGCGTGCTTTGGTCCTAGCACTGTATCTCGGACTGTCTCCTCTTCAGTCATGCACCTACACAGAGCTCTTTCAGGCAGTCCTCATTACAGTCCTCATCACAGCAAGGTTTCCCCCATTATCAGCAGCTCAGAACTATTTACATTAAGAATACAAGAGACCATCATTCTATCTGTGTCTTTTTCCTTAGCGGGCATCTATATGAACTGTGGTGATTCTGTGTTATATGACTAACTGATTATAAAGCAGAGGAGACTCAGTATCTCTGGAAATACTCCACAATCAGCCATATTTATAAACATAACTTCATCAGAAAGGGGATGAGTCTGTGCTAGCCATCGAATGACTAAACACTTAAACCCTGGGAGGATCACGCTCACATTGTGTGACGCATCAGCACACATGTTTTATCTATCATCAAAAAAAGCATCCCATTTAAGGCTGTTCCCCATAGTAATCAAGGTCAAAGGCAGAGAAAAATTGTATTCCCTTCAGGGGGCACATCAAGATAAGCTGAGTCGTTTGAGAAGACTGGCCTACTGGGCCAGTTCCTGTCTATGATAATACTGCTGTAACTAAATTTGACTTTCCCAGCTCACTGCCAAGACATTTGTTGACTCTTTTCTTGAGAAAACCTTGACTCCTAGTAACTTTTGCATAGGAGCATGGCCTTGCTGTCTTTCATCAGTATACTTTATCTTTTCCCCAATTGCTTGTCTTAAACATTATTGCTAGGTTTATCTGGTTTGGTGATTGCAGGTTCAGGAGCTTTTTTCCCCCCCCAAAAAATCTATCTATCTATCTATCTATCTATCTATCTATCTATCTATCTATCTATTTTCTATCTGTTTTAACAATTTTAAAATAATTTTATTCACTTTTAAAGTGCTAGAAACTATAAATAACTTCTAATATTCCCAGGTAAGTCCTTAGGTATAGTCAGTTCTCTTAACATTTTTTATTCGATGTATTAGATTTTATTAGTATGAGTGTTTTGCATCCATGTATGTGCTTGGTGCACAGGAGGTCAGAAGATATTAGATCCTCTGGAACTGGAGAATGTTTGTGAGCATGTGTGCTGATGCATCACACAATGTGGGTGTGATCCCCCAAGGGTTTAAGTGTTTCGTCATGTGGGTGCAGGGCACTGAACCCTGGTCCTCTGTAAGAATAGTATAACTCCTGAGCCATCGCTCCAGCTCCATAGTTAACTATCTTGATTTTTGCCTCTAATGCTCACTCAGTACCTGTTCTGGGTACTGCTATGATTATAATACATTTGCTTTAGTTTACCAGCATCATTTAGACTTTCAGTAGAGTAACTCACAGTTTAGGGAGCCTAAATTTTAATATGGGAGGCAGTCATAGTCACAAAATCTGACGAGCACATGGACATGTGAAGACTGGCTGTTTTGTTTTGTTTGATATAGGGTTTCATTATGTAGTCTTGGCTGGCCTAGAACTCACTATGTAGATCAGACTGGCCTAGAACTCACAGAGACCCACTCTCCTCTGCTTCCAGAATGCTGAACTTAAAGGCATAAGTGCCACCACATCCAGCAAAGACTACTAGCTTTTAATGCCTGGAAAGATCTAGATAGGGAGCAAATCTTGCCTGGTTCTTAGAGCACAAACAGGACTGGACACACAAATGTACAAAATGTAGGATAAAATCTATGGATGGAGGGCAGAGTTCTGTAGGAAGGGTGAGGGTTAAGGGGCCATTACATACAGAGGAAGGAAGGACTGGGTGACTCAACAAGCAAGGCGTGGCTTGTGGATCTCTGTAGGCAGAATGAGGGAGCCTTTGGGGACTTTTCATAAGGACAGAGATTGTGCTCGCTTCAGCAGCACATCTACCAAAAGGACAGGGATATGATCTGAAGAGAAACCAGAGACAGGAAGATGTTAAGTGATTAGAAGGACAACTGGATAGTTGAGGACTGTGTCATGTGGGTTCAAATCTTATTTCTGCCTCTTTCCTAAATGTCTCCATTTTCCTGTTTCCATATTCAACAAACTCTAACTCAAGAGTTGCCATGGGGATTGGGTGAGTTAATGCCTGGAGAGTTCTTTAGTGGTACCCCGCCCAGCCCACATGCTTAACAAGCGCTTTGTGCTTATCACTGTCGGACTCTGGGCCAGCTAGTAAGGATGCATGGCAGGGAAAGGGACTATTGCCCTTCTGTATGGAAGCAAGAGAGATGTAGGGTGTAGGCAAGGGAGAGCTGATGGTATGAACGACGGAGATGAGAAAGGACGGTAATAGGGTTTGGTGCTCCACTGGACATGGGAGGGGCAGGAAGAAGAGCTATCGGAGGGATGTGGGAAGGGCAAGTGAGTCCCAGGGCTCCCAAGGTAAGCTGTGGTATCATTAATTAGCTAAGACAGATGATGTTGGATGGGAAGTGGGTTTTTATGGGAAGATAATGAGCTCAATTGAACTCTGCGTGCTGGTGGTAGATTGGTTGGTGTCAGATTGATGAGTCCAGAGTATGGAAGGTAGGTCTACTGGAGAGAGCAGTGTCTATTAGAGATGGCAGTGTCGGTCTGCAGGAGATGATACAAGTGTTTGTGCCTAAGAGTTTAAGGTTAATGAAGCTATTCGTATCACTCAGAATACTTAGGACTCAAAGCAATCGAAGAAATCTTAAATGACTAAAATACTAGCCATGAGCTCAGAGAAATGAAAAGACCTAGAGGTAGGATATTGATCATGTTTTAATCTAGGGTTCCAGCCTTCCTGTTCCAATGTGACTTGGGCATAGCCAATATCTGTGGTGCTGGTGGCCAATGGCACTAGGTTCATGCCATATATATATATATATATATATATATATATACACACACACACACATATCATGTATATGATATACATGTTACAAATAAATATGTGTACATATTATAAAATATTTTAATGCACATTATATAATTATACACTCATATATAATTGGGAATTGAACTCAGGACCTTTGGAAGAGCACTCAGTGCTCTTAACCACTGAGCCATGTCTCCAGCCCCATCACTTTTAGTTCTTAATCATGCTTGAAATGTTCCTTTAGAAGCTTGGATCAAAATCTGTTAAACCTCTCACCTTATAGCCAGGAAGCAGAGGAGAAGAGACTACATCGCTGGTTATGATTAAGTAACAGTTTTCCAGTTCTCTGAAAATGTGCTGCTCTAACAGAGTCCCGGAGGGTAGGGAGGGGTGGGTGATGACTTTTGCGCTCTAAGAGGTCTGACTGAGCTCTGAGTAAGGTGTATCTTCTGGGCCCCAGCACAGTTTCCCTTCTTTTCTGGCATAACGCCTCAGACCCGTCTCCTCTTCTCAGAGATCAGCTGCATTGGCAGGGCAGCTTTCTGGATTTGCCAGGGTCTGGAAACTGCTGTGTGTTTCTGGGGTGTAGTCCCTGGGGCCACGGGGAAGACAAGCTGTGGAACCTTCCTGCCGTTGCTTTTCTTTCCCATTCATTTGCACAGGTTTCAAGCTCTGAACCGCTTTATGAATTAATTAATTGAGACAGGGTTTCATTTGGCCCATGCTGGTCTGGAACTTGGCATTGTTGCCTAGTGTGGCTTTGAAGAAGAAATTTCTATGTATTTCTCCCCAGTTTAGAAAATGAAGAGGCCGGGTGGGGGTGGCGCATACCTGCAATCCCAGCACTCTGAGAGGCAGAGGCAGGCGAGGCCAGCCTGGTCTACAGAGTGAGTTCCAGGACAGCCAGGGCTATACAGAGAAACCCCCTGTCTCGAAAAAGCCAAATTCAAAAAACCAAAAAACCAAAAAACCAAAAAACCAAAACCAAAAAAAAAAAAAGAAAGAAAGAAAGAAAGAAAGAAAGAAAGAAAGAAAGAAAGAAAGAAAGAAAGAAAACAAAAAGAGATTGGACTCTAACTTAGAAAATGAAACTGTCTTGCAGTTCAAATCTCCTCCTTAGATTTGGGAATAAATAGAGCCCCCCCACTCACCGACAAGTCGGTGAGGAACAACCCTTCCAGACAGTGGGATACCATTGGTTATTCATAAAGATTTAATAAGGTAACACAAGCCAAGACTTTGTAGAGTTTGCTATAAATCCTCATGAGGAGCTGAGTGAGATGCAACCAGATGAGAAATGCAAATGAAACTTGCAGAGTGTGGGGATGTTGAGGGAGCCAGGGCCCTCTTCACCATCTCGGTGAAGTTTTCCTGAGTAGGCGGCTGAGCCTCAAGCGCCAGTGGCTGTGGGCGCCGGGCATCCGTTATCGCTGGCGGGCTAAGCTCTGATTTTAAAGGGTGTGGGCTGAACAGGACAGTTTGTTCTGCCTCTGACTCAGCATTGGGCTGGGTTTTGTTATGCTGAGTACTCTTATTAAAGGATGCATTAACTGCATGTTTCTAAGCAGCTGTTGCCCAATTTTCTACTAATGCATGTGTTGCCAACACTGTAAATGTCTAAATGAGTGCAAATACATTTCATTTACATATGATTTTTGTATATGGCATATATGACTTTATATATGATAATATATTTAAATGACTGCTCTTTACTTTCAGAAGGTCTCCAAATTGAAGAATGTTTAAAGTCCATTTCCTCTCTCTCTCTCTTTCTCTCTCTCTTTCTTTCTATCTCTTTCACTTCTTTTCATCATTGTGTTGGATATTGAACATGACTTGCACATGTTGGATAAATAATCTACCCCTGAGGAATACCTCCCCCTCCCCCCCAATACCTCTAGGTTCTTGCATTTGTACTGAGAGTGAAACCAATCTTAGAATTCTCTCTTCTCTGTTATCAAAAATCAGCACAGGGGCTGGGAGTGTAGCTCAGTGCAAAATGCTCACCTCATGTGCACATAGCCCCGGGTTCTATCCTGAGCAGCACACACACACACACACAGACACACTCACACATGCACTCACACACACATACACACTCACAAACACACACATATACATACACACACACTCACAGATACATACACACACACTCACACAGATACATACACACACACTCACACAGATACATACACACAGACACACACACACACAGATATATAAACACACACACTCACACACACATACACCCCAAAGCTGGCTCCTTAAAAGACTCTTAGATTGTGTTTGTCAGTGATCTAAAAATTTTCATTCTTAATAGTGTATATTGTGCTAATCAATCATTAATTTAATGCCTTAGAGCCTTGTAGACAGTCATACTTTTTTTAAAATCTATTTTTAAAATTAAAAATAGATTCTTTTTTTTAAAAAAAAGTTTATTTATTTATTTGTTTGCTTATTTTATGTGAGAACACTGTTGCTGTCTTTAGACACATCAGAAGAAGGCATAGGATATCATTACAGATCCCATTATAGATGGTTGTGAGCTACCATGTGGTAGCTGGGAATTGAACTCAGGACCTCTGGAAGAGCAGTCAGTGCTATAAACCAGTGAGCCATCTCTCCAGCCCCCAAAATAGATTCTTTATACGATACATCCTGACCCCCATAGTTTCCCTTCCTCCCAGGACCCTTACTTACCTCCCCTCTCCCCAGATCCATTCTCCCTCCATTTTCCTTTGGAAATGAGCAGGCCTCCAAAAGACAACAAAAAACACAACAAAGCAAGATATGATAAGACAAAGCAAAAGCCCTCACTCATATCAAGGCTGGACAAGACAACCCGACAGGAGGAAAAGAGTGCCAGGAACAGGCAAAAGAGTCAAGATGCGTGGATTATTTTTTGGGTATTCCAGTTTTCTAGGTTAATATCCACTTATTAGTGAGTGCATACCATGATTCATCTTTTGAGTCTGGGTTACCTCACTTAGTATGATGTTCTCCAGCTCCATCCATTTGCCTAAGAATTTCATGAATTCATTGTTTCTAATGGCTGAATAGTACTCCATTGTGTAGATATACCACATTTTCTGTATCCATTCCTCCATTGAGGGATGTCTGGGTTCTTTCCAACTTCTGGCAATTATAAATAGGGCTGCTATGAACATAGTAGAACATGTGTCCTTATTACATGCTGGGGAATCTTTTGGGTATATGCCCAGGAGTGGTATAGCAGGATCTTCTGGAAGTGATGTGCCCAGTTTTTGGAGGAACCGCCAGATTGATTTCCAGAGTGGTTGTACCAATTTGCAACCCCACCAGGAGTGGAGGAGTGTTCCTCTTTCTCCACACCCTCTCCAACACCTGCTGTCTCCTGGAGGAGTGGCCCCTTGTTCTGGAAAGACTCAGTGAAACAGTATTGAACAAAATCAGAACAGGGAAGTAGGAAGGGTTGGGTGGGAAAACAGGGGGAGGGAAGGGGACTGATGGGACTTTCGGGGAGTGGGGGTCCAGAAAAGGGGAAATCATTTGAAATGTAAATAAATATAAATATATCAATAAATTAAAAAAGAAAGAGTCAAGATGCACTGGCTTACACAGATAGGAGTGCCACAAAACACCCAGCTAACAGCCATAGCTGTAACAGACACCAGAGGACCTGGGGCAGACCATCGCCTGCTGTTTCAGTCTCTGTGAGCCTGTTTGAGTTTTGTTTAGCTGATTCAGTGAGCCATGTTCTTCTGGTGTCCTCTAGCCTGTCTGACTCCTACAATCTTTCCTCCCCCTCTTTTGTGGGGGGTTCCCCAAGCTCTGAGGGGAGAAATCCAATGGAGACTCCCCCCTCCTCTCTGCCCTAACTCTAATCAGTGTGTTCCTGAGGAAGCACAGAAATGAACAAAAACGTTCTCTCTGTGAAACCTCAGTCATAGTAAGTTGATCTCAGAACCTGTTCTCTGACAAGCAAGAAAGCATTGAATTTGCATTCCAGTTCAAGAGATCCCGGCTTCAGTGGGGGACTCAGGAAAAATAATACAGGCAAAGGCATTTTCAAAAACACAGCCTTATAATTTGGAATGCCAGTAAGTTATGAGGAAATTGTGCAACTGTTGTTTAATGGATATTACCTAATTATAGCCCAAGAGTGGAGAGTCTCATCCTGCGGATACATTTTAATTCCGCTCAGAGAAGAACTAACTTGCTGTTCATAAAAAAAAAAAAAAAAGTCATATCAGCTTATGCACCTATAACTTCTAAACAGATTCTCGAAAGGAACCAGAGAACCGGAGGGCAGCCTTGTGAACTTGAGACTTTGAACAATACCCTTTGAGAAGCGGAGGCATATAACTAAACATCTGGAACCACAATTCTCTGGGCAGGCAAAGTCAGACTGCTGAAGCAACCACTTTAACTTATTGAGGATGATGACCATTTTAATCACCACTAGTTATTGAACCTTTTCTCACGATGAAAAGCTCCATACCTTAGCAAATTTAATGAATTCACCTCTTTGGTCCCTGGCAATTATGTTGAGATGGCATTGTTTTATTTCTCCTCCTTTTCCTCTTCCCCCTCCTCCTCCTCCTCCTCATTCTTCTCTCTCTCTCTGTCTCTCTGTCTCTCTGTCTCTCTGTCTCTGTCTCTCTCTCTCTCTCTCTCTCTCTCTCTCTCTCTCTCTCTCTCTCTCTTCCACTCCTCTCTCCTGTATGTATGATGCATGTAGGTGTGAGGACAAAAGAGGAAGTCTTGCTGTATCAACCTCATTTCCTCAACATATGGTCTTTGTTGAACCTGGAGCTAAGCTGGTGGCCAGCGAGTGGTCCTTCCTGTCTCCGTACCCACTTTATAGAGTAGGGGGTTACATGTGCCTGTAGTCATGTGGATTTTTTTTTTTTTTTTGAGTACTCAGTCATCAGGAAGTGGCACTACTACTTGAGAGGGATTAGGAGGTGTGGCCTTGTTACAGTGGGCGTGACCTTGTTGGAGGAAGTGTGTCAATATCCAATGTGGGGGGGGGGGGGATGTACTATTCAGCCATTAGAAACAATGAATTCATGAAATTCTTAGACAAATGGATGGAGCTGGAGAACATCATACTAAGTGAGGTAACCCAGTCTCAAAAGATCAATCATGGTATACACTCACTAATAAGTGGATATTAACCTAGAAACCTGGAATACCCAAAACATAATCCACACATCAAATGATGTCCAAGAAGAATGGAGGAGTGGCCCCTGGTTCTGGAAAGGTTCAGTGCAGCAGTACAGGGCAATACCAGAACAGGGAAGTGGGAAGGGGTGGATGGGGCAACGGGGGAGGGAAGAGGGCTTATGGGACTTTCAGGGGGGGGGTAGGGAGCCAGAAAAGGGGAAATCATTTGAAATGTAAATTTTATATATTTATATAAGCCTAAGCCAGTCCCAGTGTCTCTTCCTGCTGCCCGCGGATCTGGATGCAGGGCTCTCAGCTGCTTCTTCAGCGCCATTTCTACCTGTGTGGTGCCATGCTGCCTTTCGTGATGATAACGGACTAAGTCTCTGAAACTGTAAGTCAATCAATTAAATGCTTTCTTTTTGTAAGAGTTGCCTTGGTCATGGTATCTCTACATAGCAGCAGAACACTGATGAAAACGCTTGGTTATGGTGTTTTATCAGAGCAACAGAAAATTAACTAACAAGGTGTTCTTTGCATTCCCCAGACAGGGAATTCAAAGGGAGTTCCCATAGCAGGCTGTGATCCTAGAAGGACCTTGGGCATCTTATATAGTTGATAGTCAAGGGATGGATCTGGTAGAAAGGGGGAGGTCCAGTCCTTCCTCCAGCAAGGCTGCATCACCTTAACATCCACAAGCAGCACCACCGCCTGGGAGCGAAGTGTTCAGATGCCAGAGACCATGGGGGACAGTTCTCCTACAGGCACGAAAGGACTAACTGTGCTGCCACTAAGAACTGCCTACCCAGGGTCTTCTCAAGCTGATCTTGAAGCATTTCTTGAATATTTTCTTGGTAAAATTTGACCCAGATTTTAGATTTTTTCTTAGATAATACGTCCTGATCATAGTTTCCCCTCCCTCTTTGCCTCCCAGTTCTCCCCACCTGCCTGCCCATCTGAATTCATCCCCACTCTGTCTCTCTTTAGAAAACAAACAGGCCTCGAAGGAATAGTAATAAAATAAAACATAGTAAAATAAAAGCTAACAGATTGGAATAGGACTAAACAAACCGACAGAAGGAATGGGGCCAAAGAAAAGGCACAAGAAACTGACTTAGACAGAGACCCATTGCACACTCAGGAATCCCATAGAAACACTAAACTGAAAAACATAACATGTATGCAAAGGACCAGAAGAGCAGAAAGAATGAAGAATGAATAAATAAAAATATTTAAATATTTTTATTTAATATAAAATAAAAATTATTTAATAAAAAAATAAAATAAAACAAAGGGGCTGGAGAGATGGCTCCGAGGTTAAGAGCCCTGGCTGCTCTTTCAGAGATCCTGGGTTTGATCCCCAGCAACCTCATGGCAGGTCACAACTGTCTGTTACTTCAGTTCCTGGGACCTGACACTGTCCCACAGACATATATGCAGACAGAACACCAATGCATAGGAAATGAAATAATTAAAAAATAAGAATAATATATGATTAAAAAAAAAAGCCCTGACCTGACATTATAATACAGGGAACCTCCAAACATATTACTGAGTTTATTTTATGTTAGCCATTCCCTGCTGGACACACAGCCTATCCTTAAGAGTGGTTTGTTTCCCCAGTGAGACTCTCTTGGCTGAAATTACATTTTTATTTGCAAGTGGTTATCATGGAAGTAGTTTCTGGGCTAGAGATGGAGACACGTGTCCACTTCTTTCATCTCTAGGAACCCATCTGGTGCAGACCTGTGCAGGCCCTGTTTGTACTACCTTAGTCTCTGTGAGCTCATATACATATATACATATATGCATATATACATATACATCATATACATACATATATATATATCATATGTATCATATACATACATACACATCATATAAATCATATAATACATATACATACATATACATCATATACACATACGCATATATGCAAATCAATGTTGTTGATTTAGAAGGCCTGGTTTCCTTGGTGACCTCCATCCCCTCTGGCTCTTGGACTCTTTCTGCCTCCTCTTCTCCGGGCTTCCCTGAGCTGTGAGGAGAAGGATTTGATAGCGACATCCCTGACACCCCTAACCGGGGTGTCCCAAGGCCTCTCACTTTCTGTGTATCGGCTGGTGGTTGGCCCAGACTTTTCAATCATTCATGCCTGTATTCCATTCAGCAGCTACTCTGCCACTGAAGCCTGCAGCTCTGGGAACACAGAAATGACAAGCACGGTCTCCATGCATCTTTCCTGAGATCCTGATGATAGTGAGTGACAAGACCGATGGTAATCTGAGTCACACCTAGAAATGTCACTTACCAAAAGGTTCTGAAGGCCCAGGTAGTTCATTCCGACTGAACGGTCAGGTGAGGTCTCTCTGGGTGTGTGGCACGGAGGGTGAACCTCAAGACCTGAATGGCAGCATTTGGTCTCATGGAGACCCAGAGGATGACATTTTGTGTGGGAAGAACTGAGGCTGTTCAAAGCATGGAGAGAACTCGTGACCTGGAACATGTGGCCGAGGGGAAGCAGGTCAGTCAGCATTCAGCTGTTGAGGTGGATTAAGCCCTCACTGCTTTCTATGCCTTTTCAAGATGTTTACTCTCCGAGGTCACATTCAGTTACTCTGTGCCCTCTATGGCAAGCATTGCCAGGGGCTTAGAGTGTCCCCAAGGAACCCTACCCTTAGGGGGAAGTTAGAAAAGAAGCAGCCATTTCCACTGCAAGGTGACAAATTCTCCGATAAGGGGAACTGCCCTGGACTGTGGGAATCACAGAGGGAAAACATGAACACTGGTAAACCGGTGGACATGGTGGGAGGCTTCCTGGAGGAGGCATAACATGATTTGAAGCCCGTGGCCTGGCCAAGGTGGAGAGAGAGTGTCTGACCAACGGTCTGGACTCAAAGGTTGGCTGAGCCGTTTGGAGATGGCCTTATGCAGTGTGAACAGGGTGAATAGTGAGGGACCCAGGATTTTTATGAGACGTGACAATATTGTCCTTAGTAAAGTAATATGTGGATGCACTTTCCATAATTTATAACATTATGGGAGACCATCAAGGGAAAAAATAAATTCAACACTTCTGTACTTTTGCACAGTAAAACTTCTACTCTAGAGAAATTCTCGTATCTAAGAGACAATTTTATAAGTTCAGATTTTCTCGATAGTAGAAGCCAAGGCTGAGGACAAGGCGTCTTCTCCGGCTTCCTCCCCAGTGCTCAGCGGCTCGCTTCTGGATCACACCCCAGGTAAAGCACCGGCCACTTGTTTTCAGTAACTGATCCTCGATTTTGTAAACAAGCTATCTTGGTAACAAAGGATGTGGCACGGGCAGGAAGGGGCAGGAAGGAAGGGCAAGAGGATACTAGAGTCACCAGGGAAGCTATAAGGCCCGGCCACATCTTTCTTTTCCTGGGGAGAAGTTTTTGGCCTCTGAAAAATGTCACGTGGAAGTCACTTTGTTGCACCTAATGAATGCACTAACGGCGAGATTTCGGAAGTGCCGAGTCCTGTTGTTTCTCCCGCCCGACACACCAACATTGGAAAGTGAAAAAGGAAAGCAATCTGTTCATTGTATGTGAAGTAAAAATGCCACATCCTGAGCCTGACCAGAAGGGAAGTTTTCACGTGTGTTGTTCCTGCCTAGTGTTCCTGTGCAGTTTTGACTTAGCCAAGGCAGGAAGGAGCGAGCATTCCAGGAGGGGCCTGGAGAAGCTGTCGCTCTTGTGTGAGTGTGCTACACTGGTAACTCACGGCCTGCAGTTTTCTGTTAACCTGTACTTTGCAGTCGTTGGCTCGCTGGGAGATGGTTTTGGAGGATGCCATGTTGGGAGGATGCGGTTTTCAAAGTGTAAAGATGTGTGATTGGGCAGAAAAGGGTCCTTCTCTTCTTTTTTTCCTTCATGGTTTTTATAGTAGTTAGTTTTATTAAGTACCTTGTAAAGTGAGACTAATACACTGGTATGAGAAGAAACCTATTCTTCAGATTGTCTTACCATCTTGTCATAGGTTATGCAAATGCCAGAACATTCCTTTATACTTGTCATAATTATTGGGTGAGGGTGGGGACAGAGCCTTGCACGTCAGGAAAGTCATGTTCATGCCATGATACACCTGGTTATAAAGGAGCACCAAAATTCCAGAGGACATTACTCAATCTCCTTTCCCCATTAGGTCCTGACTTTTACACCAGTTCAAATCTGAGGTGCTCTAAACCTAAGTATTTCTATTCAATTGAGTGTAATGGGACAGACACAGAAGACACCTCACCTCAATTTGTATCTTTGGGACTAAAAATCATTGAACAGGGTAGCCAAAATCAAATGAAGATTTACAAGGAAGCTTCAATAGAAATGTTAAGAGTGACATTTGAATTCAGATCCAGGGGAAGTGCTACTGGGAGATGCTGAGGTCTTAGCCAGTATCAGAAAGGGTTGGGAATGACCTTTGAGACCCAGCTCTGTAAGAATGCTTTGGCCAAGAAAGTCTGGGTTTGCTGAACCAGACATCCGGAGCACCACAGCTGGATGTGTGCAGCTCCATTGCAGAGTGTTCTCCAGCGTGTTGTAGTTGTCTTTAAAGCTCTTCAGCTTGAGGAAGTGCTTAGGGCGTTTGCTCTCCTGACGGGAGGGGAGGTATGTGCCCTGGATGGAGATTAGCTACATTTCAGGTGACCGAGTACTCCCAATTTGTGCTTTGACCACAGTGGGAAGCTCACTCAAGACCTCTTGCTATCACAAGTACTCACTCTGGCCAAAGACCCTTGTCCCACAGCGGGCTGTCTCATACCCATCCAGGAAAGGATCCAATGAGGGCCTCTCGAACACCTTCGAGTGCAGATCTAGCAAGTAGGAGTGGAAATTCTTACCTATTAAAGAACAGAGGTGCCAGCCTTCAGCATGGAACGGGATCTCAGAGGCACGGATGGCATCTAGAGCTTTCATCCTGTATAGATAATTGTAGCGACTTTGACTCCCCTGGGTTCCCAGCTGCAGTAGCTGAATCCCGGGTAGTTGAATATTGGTCTCCTCTTTAAGTCCAGGCTCCTGTATGCCATCATGAGCATGGTATTCACTGTGGACAGCCAATGACTGCTAGACACCATCACCTCTCTCCCTGAGAACACTTGCTAGAATATTCTTGCCATGCTCAGAAGTTAGCCTAGGCTCGGCTGAAGCCAGGGCACCTAGATTCCCTGGAGCTCTCCGGCTATTTCCATATGGTTTTTGGACAAAAACCAAACTAGAGTCCATCAGAAAACATGGTGGATGGGGCGCTAGTTAAGCATAGGACCTTGCCCGGGGCCTTTTCTTATATGCTGAATGACTGGGTTATAGAGGAATTAAGGCAGAATCTTCTTTTGACATGTGAGTTTGGTGTACTTACAATAATTTTGAATTTGTATATGGACAGAAAGATGCATTTCCACAAGGGACTGGCTAACCGTCATGCCTCCCAAGAAAAGCTTTGGTGACGCTGTCAGCTCCTAACTTCCTTTTGGAATTCAATCTAAAGTCACCAAACAGTTTGTAGTCTATAGTGTGTATATGTGTATGTGTGTGTGTTAAAACTGACTGCAGACTGCATATTCTATCTAGTTCTACCTATAATTCTCTATTTAATGACACATTTAAATGATGTAACTAATTTAACTTCAGGGAAAAAAATTACTGTAGATAAGGGATGAAAAGAGTCCAGAGATTCTGAAGCAAATATTTTATTTTACAAGTCCATTTAAAGGACTGGCTTCAGGGCTTCACCTGATGCCCTCACCTTTATCTTTGCCTATAACTGAAATAGCCAGTTTGTCCATAAAACTCAGACCTATATAAATATTCAAAATGGTGTTAGGAATGTCTTCAGCCTTTACAATGAGCAGGCTAATAAAATTCGTTCTGACTTTATGAACACCCTGTGTTAAACAGCTACTTTAGAAAAGGTGTTTTGCAAAAGCAGTGTGTAGTGTGTTAGGGGTTTCTCTTCTGGCCCAAGGGCCACACTTTCAATTGTAGTCTATAGTATATATGTGCGTATATGTGTGTGTGCATGTGTACATGTGTGCGTGTGCATGTGAGTGTGCGTGTGCGTGTTTGTGTGTGTGTGTGTGTGTTAAAACTAACTGCAGACTGCATATTCTATCTAGTTCTACCTATAATTCTCTATTTAATGACACATTTAAATGATGTAACTAATTTAACTTCAGGAAAATTCTTATCTTGCTCAAAGGAGATTCTTTGTTCCTAAAGTGTGTATGTGTGTGTGTGCGTGTGCGTGTGCGTGTGTGTGTGTGTGTGTGTGTGTGTGTGTGTGTGTGTAAACTCAGGTCTTGTTCCTTGGCAAGCGCTTCACCGAACTGTCTACCCCAACCCTCCAATGTTCCTGAAGCTGAAGTTATTGGACATATTGTAGAAAGTTGTTAATACAGACAGACAAAAGAAATAAGAGAAAGGGCCATCAGCTGCAAGGCATCAGAAGTGGAGGAGCTGTCACCAGCTTGGGAAGCCTTCCTGGAAGAGGGGTCTGTGGTTTTAAAGCAGCAGCATTTGGCCCAAGTGCCAAAGTTGAGGAGAACGTGGCTCCTTTCCACAGAATGGTCACTAAGTGCAATAAGTAGTTCCTCAGGAGGCGCTGCCTAGCTTTTGGGGCCACTCAGTGCTCTGTAGCCTCTGAGGACCATCGGGTGTATACTGTGGTGTATAAGCAAGCAGGCTGTCTTTCTCTTCTCTGCACCAGCAGACTGTGGGAACATTTGGCACCTTATTTTCGTCCAGCCCAACCTTACTGCAAGCCTCATATTCCTGATCTGAGGGTCTTTGCTGGTCTCCCTCTGCCAGTAAAGACCAGCTCTTCCCCCGGGGCAGGCCGGCCCTTTGCTCTCTGAGTGCAGATTGGGACTGAACTGACCCTTGACCTTGAGCATAGGGCAGGATGTGTCATGTGCTGAGTCATTGCTTCTCAACCTAGATGGAGAGAGACAGAGACAGAGACAGAGACAGAGAAAGGGAGGGAGGGAGGGGGAGGAGGGGGAGGAGGGGGGGAATTCAATTCCCAAATCAGGCAATGAGATAAGGAAAGGCTTTCCTGACCCAAGAGGTATCCAGAAGGCCCTGGCCCCATTGAGGTGAGTAGGAGCTGAACATGGTGACCATCAAAGTGTGGGTGCTGGGCAGTAGCTCTGACTTGGTGGAGCTAAGCTCTGCGGTGAGACCCACACTGAGAAACAAGGTCTGGAAGTAGATGACTTTTCTCTGAATTACCCCGGCTCTGCACTTATTTTTATTGTACTTATTTATCTGCAGTACTGGAATAGAAGCCTGGGCCGTGTGCACACTAGACAAGCACTGTACACCGAGCTACATCCCTATCCCTTGGTTCTGAGCCCAGATGTCCATTTGTAGTTCAGGCCACCCTTGGACTTGTGATTCTCTTGTTTCAGCTTCTGGCGTGCCAATCCCACGAGTGGGATCAGCAGGACCTGCTCTTTGTTTAGTTGAAACGGGTTTTCATGGCCCAGGCCAGTCTTGAACTCAGCCTTGAACTCATGAATCAGTCGCCCAAGCATGCAATCACACCAACTGTTATTTGTCCCCCAAACCCCTTCTTCTTTGACAAGGTTTCATGTACCCCAGGATGGCTTTGGCCTGATCCTGTAGAACATACCTCACCTTTGCTGGGATTGTAGATGTATATCAGCATGTCTGCTTCTAAATGTTCTTAAGAACCAAGGTCTAAAACGTGAATTCAAAGAGCTGGGTCTCAGGGTCTTCATTAAGGTGGCTTGCTTTGGGGTCAACTGCTTGACCCCAGTGTCTGGTCTTCCCTCCCCTTCCCCTTCCCCTTCCCCTCCCTCTCCACCCCCCCCTCTCTCTCTCTGTGTGTGTGTGTGTGTGTGTTTCTACACTACACATATTTGCTGTTCAAACTATTTCTGAGTGGAACCTCACTCTGGTTAAACAGTTCAGATTTAACACAAAAAGTACTCTAAAAAGTTCCCAATTACTGCCAATACTCTGTCTACTGCAGTGGGTTGAGTTTTACTACCTTTATTTCTTGTCCAATTCTTACTATATGCCAAATCAATGAAAGTTCAAGGCTGCCAGTTGAAAGATGTGAGATATATCAATATTACCTATGTATCTATTCTATCATCTATCTACCTATCTCTATCATATCTATCATTTATTATCTACTATCATCTATCTATCCATCTATTTATCATCTATGTATGTGTGTATCTATGTATCTATCTATCATCTCTTATTTTGTTTATGATTTTTCTTCCTTCTGTGTATGCATATCTTTATACTTATATGACAATCAGGAGGAAAAGGTAGACTGGAGGATCAGGTCCCCCACCCCCACCCCCTCGAGACAGGGTTTCTCTATGTAGCCTTGGCTGTTCTGGAACTCACTCTGTAGACCAGGCTGGCCTCAAACTCAGAAACCCACCTGCTTCTGCCTCCCAAGTGCTGGGATTAAAGGCATGCACCACCACCGCCTGGCTCAGGTATTTTTAAGGCAAGGTCTAACTTTGTTGTCTGGGCAGTAATCCTACTGCCACATCCAAGGTTATGCCCATGCTGGGGTTATGGGTGTGAGCAACCTCGCTTAGCTCATAAAGTCTTATATACAAAAGCAAACATCCCTAACAGTTTACTGAAAGATATCATCACTTGGACAGTTTAGGATCCTCTGGAAAGGCTAGTTAGCAAAGATATGAACACTCCTTGGAAGAGGGAACCACTGTAGATGTGTGATTGTAACATGGTAGAACTCTGGCAGTCTTACCAAATCCTTTGTTCAAGAGTGACATTGTAGCCGGCAGTGGTGGTGCACACCTTTAATCCTAGCACTTGGGAGGCAGAGGCAGGCAGATTTCTGAGTTCAAGTCCAGCCTGGTCTTCATAGTGAGTCCCAGGATAACCAGGACTACACAGAGAAACCCTGTCTTGAAAAACCAAAAAAAAAAAAAAAAAAAAAAAAAAAAAAAGAGTGACATTGTTTTTTTTTGTAAGACTGAATACATATTTTATTTTTGTTTATATACTTCAAGATCTAATTTTTATTTCATGGGTATGTTTGCCTGTGTGTATGTATGTGTGCCACATGTATACCATGTCTGTGGATGCCAGAAAGAGGGTGTTCGATCCCTAGAACTGGAATTATAGATGGCTAATCATGACAGAGGTGCTGGGAACCAACCCATGGTCCTCTGCGAGAGCAGGAAGTACTCATGACTGCTGAGCCATCTCTCCAGCTCCTGATTATTGTTTAAGAGAGGGTTTCCCTAAATAGCCCGGGTTACCCTTGAACTCATAACAATCCTCCTGTTTTAGTTTCCCAAATTTGGGGATTAGAGGTGTGAGCCACCATGCCTGGCTGGTTAAGGTATTTTAAAATAGAATTTGAAGCAGGTATAGACTTGGGTGGTGAGCTGGTAAACAGAGCAGAAGGTCAACAAGGAATCAGCCTGCCACTGCCTATTGCTGGGACCCACAGCCTTCTATTTCCTTTGAACACGTACCTTACTGTGGAAACCTAAGAAAAAAATCATATTTACTGAGAATAAGTTTAAAAAAATACAAAACTTATCTTGATCTTTCTAGCTGTTGCTATGGTTTTGAGTAATACATCATTAAAGCTATGGCACTCCAATGATGTATTAAAGTAATATATCATAACAATGCCACGGCTTTGATGATAGATTAATGTAATACATCGTTAAGGCGCCATTGGCCTCATGATGTATGACTCAAAACACTACCAATTGGTTAGATCAACACACAGGGACTTGTGTGCTAGGGACAGGAGAATGGCAAATGACTTTAGACTCTAGAGCAATTGAACTTCTCAGCGATGTCTCGCTCACAAAAGCAGTTCTGTAAGATTGGATAGGCTTCAAAGGCTCGCCCAGGTATGTGGGGTCGAACCGAAAGTGAAGGGCAACAAAGACATCGGCTCTGACTGCGCTGGGAAGGTGCAGGTGCGCCTGGGACTGGGTTTTCCCATGGGAAGAACATGCCTGTGCAGTGCCTAGCAGCAAGCTGTGTGCGGTGCTTGGGTGTGTTCCTTTCATTTCTACTGAGATGTGAAGCCCAGCACCCCAGTGAGACAGGAGACACCCCAGGGAGACATGAGGCACCCCAGTAAGACAGGAGGTGTACCCCAGTGAGACAGGAGGTGTACCCCAGTGAGACAGGAGGTGTACCCCAGTGAGACAGGAGACACCCCAGGGAGACATGAGATACCCCAGGGAGACATGAAATACCCCAGGGAGACATGAGGTGTACCCCAGCGAGACAGGAGGTGTACCCCAATGAGACAGGAGGCACCCCAGTGAGACAGGAGGTGTACCCCAGTGAGACAGGAGGTGGACCCCAGTGAGATAGGAGGTGTACCCCAGTGAGACAGGAGGTACCCCAGGGAGACATGAGGCACCCCAGTGAGACACGAAGTACCCCAGGGAGACATCAGGAAACTGAGGGTGGTGAAGCAAGCAGTCGCAGCAGACTGTGACCTGACACTGGAGCTGGATCAGGCTCATCCCTCTGATTTTGTGATCTCTGTTTAGGGAAGTTACATTTCTCCAGTTGTAAAGGGAAACCCTAAGAACAAACCGGCCTTCAGGAGTCCTCTTTATCCCTTCTCATCCTTTGTTCATCATCCATCCATCCATCCATCCATCCATCCATCCATCCATCCATCCAACACGAAGAGGTGGCATTTGGGAGGGCAGGTCTGGAAAAATGTTGGCAGCTGTCTTGTTTGTTCAGGGTGCTGCCAAAGGCCTGAACTGTGGCTAAAGGAATGTGATGTGTGTGTGTGTGTGTGTGTGTGTTTTGCTGATGACCAAAGGCTGAGTTAAGACTCAGCCCAAATTCCCCATCAGTATCCTACACAGCCTGCTTCCAGTCTTCTGCTCTCACTATCAGCAAACGCCTATATTTTGCCCAGTGCCCAGGCTGTTACCATGCTGCTACCGCCTTCCAAAGGCTTCCTACTGTAAGTGGAATAAAATCTAAGCTCTCTCTGGCCGGAAGCCCTTACCACAAGGGCTGCACTGGTAAGCTGCACCTCCTACCATAGACTTGTGGCTTCTGGACTAGTTTGATGCCCTGCACAAATCGATGACCTTGGCCAGTTTGAGAAAGCTTATAGTCTCTTCTCAAATACTATTCAGACTCGCTGCCCCAGGTCACCTAGCCATTCATGACCACAGTTCTCTCTGATGGTTGATGATTTATTTGTATTTTGTATCCCTCCTAGAACCCAAGTGGAATGCCTGGGCTCGATGCCTCCTATACTCTGTCTTCAGGGATGGACCCAGCTCTGCACATAGGTTGTGTGCAATATGACAACAGACACCTAAACCTCAGAGTTTGCTGACTCAATGTAATGAAGACAACCAGTGAGGAAGAAGATGGCAAGATGAGGTGTTACCAAGCTAAAGGGAAGCAGCAGTAAATTAACACAAAAGGGCCCGATCAAGACAGTTGGCTCATCCACAGAAACCAGAAAGCCATCTCTGCGGGAGTCAGGAGAGTGAACAAGCCAGACTGGAGGCTGGGGAACGCAGAGGTACTCGGTCGTGGTGACCCTCTGGCTGACTGTATCACGTGGTCTTACTTATTCGAATGGTTATATCCATGTAAAACATGGCAAGGTAAGACATTGTGGTCATGTCGTCATGCTTAACCTCCTACTCTACACATGTTGGGTGATGTTGAAGCAGCTGGGTTCATACTTACAACGATTACAAAGGTTTGATTGAATGCAATCACACTTAAAACACACTCACACACACACATACACACACATACTCATACACACATACACACAGATATTCATACACACATACTCACACACACATACATTCACATACACACACATACACACACATATTCATACGCATACACACACACACACACACACATATCCCTCTAATTTCTACTACATTTTGGCCCCCTCAATCTAGATATTACTAGTTGAAGGTAATTTTTGAAAAAACTAGAATGAGAAAAAGGATCATGCTTGCACCCCACTATCTTGGAAATTTTTGTGTTTTAAAATTAAAATTTAAAAATTTTAATATTTTTATTTTACAATCAGAAAGAATGATGTTTCAGAAAAAGATCTGAGAATCTGGAAGCCGGTGGAACTCTCTTTCCCTTTAGAACTTGTCTTTTGAGCTCTTGTAGAGCAGCTGACTTTTAATTGTGGTTAAGGTAACTCACTTCATTAATTCTTTCCAGAGGTGCCTGTAGTTACAGGAATACTCAGTGATAACATTTGAATATGGAAAACTTGGGGCAATCTGAAAGATGGTTCCTAGAAGCATTTAGAATGTTCCTCCAATTAAGGAAGGCTCTAGCTGAATATGCTCTCAATCAATAAATGAATAAATGGAATGAATATTGATCAGCATTTTCCACATGTGGCTGTTGGAGATGCAAAGGTGTTCCAGATGAGAAACATACAATAGAAACTGCCCACCCTAACTCACTAACTGAAGAACCAAACGTTGTGTGGTATAGACTTAGGTACAGTTTGTAAGACAAAGCCGGGGAAGAACTTTATTGGCCACTGACCAAGCTTCCTTTTGTGCAGGGCACAAGTGTAGTGTGGCTGACTCTGCTCACAGTTGGGTGCAGAAGAAATTTGAGTTAAACAATTACTTGGTAAAATCTAGAAGGAAAAAGCAGAAGGTTCCCATAAGTCTGTGTCTTAGGGTTTTATTGCTGTGAACAGATACCATGACCAAGGCAACTCTCATAAGGACAACATTTAATTGGGGCTGGCTTTGCAGGGTCAGAGGTTCAGTCCATTATCATCAAGGTGGGAACATGGCAGCATCCAGGCAAGAATGGTGCAGGAGGAGCTGAGAGTTCTACATCTTCATCTGAAGGCTGCTAGTGGAAGACTGGCTTCCAGGCAGCTAGGACGAGGGTCTTAAAGCCCATATCCACGTAACACAGCTATTCCAACAAGCCCACAACTCCTAATAGTGCCACTACGTGGGCATATACATCATATATGCATATAAGCATATATAACATAGCCTGTGCCTAGAAACCTTTCCTATTTTTTGTTTTGTTTTGTTTTGTTTTTTGGGTTTGGTTTTTTTCGAGACAGGGTTTCTCTGTATAGCCCTGGTTGTCCTGGAACTCACTCTGTAGACCAGGCTGGCCTTGAACTCAGAAATCTGCCTGCCTCTGCCTCCCAGAGTGCTGGGATTACAGGTCTGCGCCACCACCACCCAGCTTAGAAACCTTTCCTAAAGGAAGGTATCAATGAAGAGTTTCCTCAGCAACTAACCCAACACTGAAATCTTTTTTTTTTAATTTTATTTATTGAACATCATCTTCATTTACATTTTCAATGGTAAAACCTTTCCCAATTTCCCCCTTCCCCAAAGACTCCCAACCCCTCCTCCCACCCCCTGCCTCCATGTATATGCCCCTCCTTCCCCCCTCGATTTCCCTTTGTTGGGGCATCTATTGAGCCTTCACCTGGCCAAGGACCTCTCCTCCCACTGATGCCCAACAAGGCATTCCTCTGCCACATTTTTGGCTGGAACCATGTGTACCCCTTGGTTGATGGTTTAGTCCCTGGGAATCCTGGGGCTTCTGGGTGACTGACATCATTGTTCTTCCCATGGGGCTATAAACCCCTTCAGCTCCTCCATTGGGGACCCCATGCCTAGACCAATGGTTGGCTGCTAGCATCTGCCTCTGTATTTGTAAAGCTCTGGCAGGGCCCCTCCGGAGACAATCATGGCATGCAACACTAAAGGGGTGAACCAGGTTGTAGGACCAGTGCCCCAAAAGGCTCAGAGGTGAGAGGGAAGCTCATGAAGTCTAACAAAGTACTGGGAGAACAGAGAGGCTGCTATGGGTTGAGGCTGGAAGATGAAGTCAGGAGCAAACCACAAAGCCTAAGGCATCTCTCGCAAGGACAGCATTTTCCTGAGGCCGGCTCACAGGTTCAGAGATTCAGTCCATTACCACCAAGGTGGGAACATGGCTTCATCCAGGCAGGCATGGTGCAGGAGGAGCTGAGAGTTCTCCATCTTCATCTGAAGGCTGCTAGCAGAATACTGACTTCTGGCAGCTAGGAAGAGGGTCTTAAAGCCCACACCCACAGTGACACATCTATTCCAACAAGGCCACACCTCCCAATCGTGCCACTCCCTGACCCAAGTGTATTACCAGGACCATGCACTGTCTTTCACCACCTGCTGCCTGTCATGCTGGCATATTATCATTTGAAAAAGCCCCAAGCCTGAATCCAGGCCTGCCTGCTTCCAGCCCTGTATTCAGACGGGTGGCCCAGGCTGCGTGCTTTGTGGTGGCACCCTGAGTCCGTGCAGATGTGAAGATGAGGAGCACACAGCAGTGGCATTTTTCCGTTTAGGTTTTTCTTTGCCTTTATTCTGGGCCCACCTTTGAGATTGCTGAGGCCAAAAAGAGTCTAACACTGAAGTGGCTGTGTGGTCCCCAGAGTCCTGCCAAGCTTGACAGCCAGGCACAGGCGCACTGCGCTGAGCCATAGCTGCCACGGGTCACTACCAGCCTGTCAATCTAAAGAGAAGTGACAGGAGGCATGTTCACAACTAACAGATGGTGTTTCACGGCGCCCTTTGACCTGAGCAGACCAGCTTGCGAGGTGTCTTGTTATGACTGTCACTTTTTGTATCAGGCTCGATGACCAGGTCTGAGTCTGCGGTAGGTGCAATGCTGTGATTGTCAGAGGGCTGGGGGAGTCGGCAGTCAATGGACGGTGCAGTGGGCGGTTGTGCAGAGGTTAAAACACCTGGATCCTGAGCTCGCTGAGCCAACAGGGTGAGGTCCTGACACTTAGAGAGCAGGTGGTAGTGACAGGAGAGAAATGTGGCTACCTCCAAATATTCTGTCTCCTCCCGTCCACCCTGTTTCCAGGTTGGTAGTGTCTTCTGCACCATGAGTGGAGAATGTGATGCTACAAATGCTATGTGCTTGTGTGTGTCTTAGTAACGTGACTGCCCTGTTGTAAAGAACAGATCATTGAGACAGGTCACTGTGTGCCTGTCAGAGAAAGGGGCATGGGAATTTACATGTCTGGTACTGTGATGCCTTAGCTATTAAAGCCAAGACTGCCTGGGATGTGTGTGTGTGTGTGTGTGTGTGTGTGTGTGTGTGTGTATGTTGTATCTATGTGCTTGTATAGGTGTATGCATTTGTGCATGCAGGTTTTCATGCATGTGGAGACTGGAAATTGATGTTGGCTTCGTCCTCAACTGCTCTCCACCTTAATTTTTGGGGACAGGTTCTCATGGAACCTAAGTCTGCTGGGCTTGCAGGCCGATGAACTCCAGGGTCTCATCTGTCTCTGCTCTCCCAGTGCAGGGTTCCAGACGTGGCTTTTACATGGGTCTCAAGGTTCCAAAACTCATGTCCTCACGCCTGCAGGGCACGCACCTCATCAACTGAGCCCTCTCCTCAGGACCTGAGTTAGTCATCTTTAAAACCCTGATGCCGTACAAGAGGACTTGCGTGTTGAGGATCTAAGGAATGAAGAACACTGCAGAATGCGAGCGACACGCTCCAAGCATATCGCTGCTCTTCTGTTCTTTTCGGTTCTCTCTTGGAGGTGGGTGGGAGGGGGAGGATATGCAGGTTAGAACAGAAAGCCTTGTGGGTCAATGCCACTGCCGGAGGGTTTGGATTGGTACTGTGGGCACTGCTAGCAGCTGAACTATTTCCCACGGTGCTTATATTTGTTGAGATTCTGTGATGAAACTGATAGGTACCCAGCTCACCCTAGTAGAGGGAACATTGAGAATTCAGAAGCTTGTGCAAAATGCAAACGGCTGGATGCAGGCTGGATGCAGACTGGATGCAGACTAGAGATGCAGGCTGGAGTTTCAGGCTGAAGATGCAGGCTGGAGATACAGGCTTGAGATTCAGGCTGGAGATGCGGGCTGGATGCAGACTAGAGATGCAGGCTGGATGCAGACTAGAGATGCAGGCTGGATGAAGGCTGGAGATACAGGCTTGAGATGCAGGCTGGATACAGGCTGGATACAGGCTGGATGCAGACCGGAGATGCAGGCTAGAGATGCAGGCTGGATGCAGGCACTTGATGTCCACAGGAATCCATCTCTCATCACACAGCCTGCCTTCCTGTGTTTTGCTACATTTTCAGACAAATCCCTACCTAGGTGTTGGTGAAAGCAGACACATCAGTTCCAAATGTTTGTTGTGGCAGCCTCGCTCTCAGAGGAGATTAGCTCCTTTGCCCACAAACTCTAGTAGGTAATCTCTGGTTGGCAGCCCTCCATGTTTGGGCAGTTTATCTCTTGGGAGCCATCATGACATTTTGGCCAGAAACAATGACCATTCTTGTAACCGGAAGTCACAGTCTGCCCCCAACATGAGACATGACTGAGAGGTGGAGTAAGAGTAGTTTCTGAAAGGAATATATGTCTTCTTACCAAAAGAAGGGGAAAGGGATGCTTTCAGGCACAAAAAGCGGGTGCCACGAAGGGCTTGTCTACGAAGCCCCATCGTGCCCCATCGTGTCTAGTTCTCAGCTCCCATGAATCCAAGGGCCACACTGGCCTCAGTACACAGCATACCCTGTACCCAGCCACCTGTGGTCATTCTGTGACATAGCCTCTCTGTCACCTTTCAAGGCTGTATCTTGCTTTAAAAGTGTTTTTCCCCCTTAAATGTAAGTAATCATGGTAGAGCATTTCAGATTGGTTCCAGTTTCCGTCCCTAGTGTAACACAAGTAGTAGAGAGTTGTAGAAAATGGGTTATCATAATACACATTTCCTCTATTGGTTAATATTTTCTCTTTTTAAAAATTAATTGTGTCATATTATTTATATTCTTTATATGCATGAGTTTCCCTTTGTAAGTCTTGACATCTTTTTTAAGTCAGCATGCAAAAATGTTTTCTAAAGACCACTTACTGTCTCCTAATATGGACTCAACTGCAACATAGCCAATTATTTTCCTGCTCATGGCTCTTTTGAGCAGTTCTGTCATGGACAGACCTTTATACACAGCCCAGTATCCCTTGGTAAGTTCATCTATCAGTGAAGTTCTTAGAGGTTAGATATGTTCAGGGTTACAGACAGGCATGGTATCACAGCACTTGTGACTAAAGGCAGGTGAATCTCTGTGAATCTGAGGACAGCCTAGTCTACATGGTGAGTTCCAGGACACCCAGGGCTATATAGAGAGAGACCCTGTCTTAAGAAAAATATGTTTGAGGTTATATGGATTTTAGCTTTGGTGGGTTTTTTCTTTTGTTGTTGTTGTTTTGAGACAGGGTTTCTCTGTATACTCCTGACTGTCTTGGAACTCACTCTGGAGACCAGGCTGGCCTCAAACTCAGAAATTGCCTGCCTCTAACTCCCAGAGTGCTGGAGTTAAAGGCATGCGACACCACTGCCTGGCGGATTTTAGCTTTGGATAAGTATTAACACATTGGCCTCCCAGAGACCTATCAATGTCTTTTCTTTTCCAAAGCATTTTTGTGTGTGTATGTAATGTATGTGTTCATCTTTCTACTCCCTTATTTGCATTTTAAAACCACACATGAAAGATCTAGGGATGGAGCTCAGTGGAGAGCACAGGTCTAAGGTCTGGAGTTTGCTTCCAGCACTGTTCAAAATAATAAAAGAAGAAAAGAAGGGGGGGGGGGAGTAGAAACGACCAGATAGGCCTTGACAAATCAGTTTCTCTAGGGAGCGCTTCCCTGGTAGGGGTAGGTAGCCTAGCTTGTGGTGCCACAGAGAAGGGACCGAAGCCTGGTGAACTGCTGCTGCTGCCAAGGCCAGCCCTTGCCCTGCCCTGCCCCGGGTAGAACAGGAGCTTCCTACCCAGTTAACACCCACTCAGGATAAATCAAGAAAGAAAAATCAGTTAAAGAGAATGAAAGAGATACATGCAAAACAGTTACATTCAGTGTCCTCTGTAACCTCCAGCGGGCTATGCAAATCCCCATGAAATTAGAGCACTTTCATTCTCATCTTACACTTTTATCTTCCTTATTCTCCTTAAGGAGCTCTTAAATAATTACCACAACCAAATTTTAGTCATTAGGGGAATTTAAAGAGGAGAATTGCCCGTTACAGACTAACCCAGGGGATTCTAAGCACTGTCCAAACTCCACACTTCCTGCTAGTTCACGCTGGAATTTTCTTCCTGGTACAAAATGAGCCTTTCCCCCATCCTTTAACAGGTAACTTAGACACATCCTGATCTTCCTTTCCTATAACTGGCTCCTGAACTAGAAAGCTATTTGGTAGTTTCCCATTAATCTGGCATGCTACTGCATACATGTAATACCAGCACCGGGGGAGCTGAGGCAGGAGGACTGTGAACTCAAGGTAAGTCCGGACTTCATAGAGAGATTTTGTACAAAACAACTTTTTTTTTTTTCTCCAGTTGACGGAAAAGACATGACTTTAAGGAAAGGAATTGAAATGAAAATAACTGGTGATTAAATGGTTAACCTACATGTAATTTTTATTAGGAAACAAAAGAACTAAAAAGAGGGGAGGGGGAGGTTCTACTAGAACATCAAAGGATGCAGATGCAGCTTCTAAATACTGCAGCCTCCCGTGGTTTTTTTGTTTGTTTGTTTTTTGTTTTTGTTTTTCTTTCCTCCTTCTGTCAAACATGTGTAGCTTACCACAGTTCGGCTGGGGGCTGGGTCAAGGGGCCTACCTGCTATTTATTTTCCAAGAGAGAGTTCTTTTATGTCTCCCTCCTTTTGTTTCTTAATTATTGGAATGCTGCACACACCATCCTGATATAAAAAAGTTCCTGACTTCGGCGTCCACTGCAGAAAGCATAATGGATACAGTGAAACTCTCTCAGCCCGGTTGGATGGGCCTCTCCAAGTACATTGGTAAGAAATTGTGTTAGAATCAATCAATTTGTACCGTTGGTTTCAGCTAAAGGCAGTCTAGAAACTGGCTTATTAAGTACTAATACATGTTCTTGCTTTTAGACATTAGCTTGCTGTGGAACTAGCAGTGAATGTGGGGTCATTTAAATACAGCTCAGGGAGGATATATCAGGCCAGGGCTGCTGGGCCAGGATGTGCCACCCAATCAGTAACAGCCTGAAAGACTGGCCGGTTGAGCCTTAGACTTCAGGAGTGTGGATTTAACCATTTAACTACAAGGTTTTCTGGAGCCATACTCCAGACGTCTGTGAGGCTACTGCAGGGCTAAGAGCTCCTTCCAGGGTAGTTCAGAGGAGGGAAATGGGAGCAGAACCAAGCAGGCACACTGGGAAGGCAGAAACAGCCATATGGAAGTGTTAGCCATGATGGTCCAGCAGTCTGCTTGGCGGCGGCGGCGGGAAAGAGAACGCTTCCTGCTTTCGGAGCTGAGGGTGAGCAGGCAGTAAGTAGCCCTGGGAAGGCAGAGACTGCAGGAGAGTAGACTAATTTGTGACTTTGAGAGGTCAGAGAGGTGTGGAGGGCAGAGCTTCCTCTAGTTAGGACAAACGTGAGGATGTGATGAACTGACAGGCCTCTCAGTTACCATAAAAGGGTCTCAAAGCCAAAGGCGGAAGACATAGCAAACTTCTAATTCAACTTTTGAAATATGTGTATAGACACACACACACACACACACACACGCACACACACTCATATCAAGTATTTGAACCTAGGCACTCATAGATGCTAGGTAAGTGCTCTACTATTGAACTATATTTCCAGCCCTTTAAAAAAAAGATTTATTTATTTTTTATATGTAAGTACACTGTAGTTGTCTTCAGACACACCAGAAGAGGGCATCAGATCTCATTACAGATGGTTGTGAGCCACCATGTGGTTGCTGGGAATTGAACTCAGGACCTTCGGAAGAGCAGTCAGTGCCCTTAACCACTGAACCATCTCTCCAGCCCCCATTTCCAACCCTTTTAAGACTTTTATTTTAAGAGAAGTTCACTGTTTCCCAGGCTAGTCTTGAGTTTGTGATCCTCCTGCCTCAGTCTCCTAAGTCATTGGTGTTACAGGCCATAGCCACCAGGTCTCTGGCAGTCATTTGATTTGGGTCATGTTTCTGAGTCTGCTTGTTATAGTGCGGATGTGTGTGCGTTCTAGCGCCATGCAGTCCTGCTGACCACGGTGGACCCATCCTGCCCCAGCAGTAAGAGCAGCTGGTTCTGTTCGTCTATTACTTGCTGAGCTCGGTGGTTCAGGTCACATACTCCAGCCTTGTTCATCCCTGGACCACCTCCCAGTTTTGTGTGAATATAAGCTCTCAGTGGAAAAGACATCAATATTCAATTTACAATCCCCGCCCCAAATAAGATTGTAACAAGTTATAGCAAGCTACTTTGTTGTTTTTTCTCTTTTTCCATGCTCTTCCCCCCCATGGATCAATGTTCTTTTATTTTTGACATTATAATTTAATTACAACATTTCTCCCTTCCCTTTCTCCTTTCCAATCCCTCCCTTGTACTCTCTGGACTCTATCTCAAATTCATGGTCTCATGTTTCACAAATTGTTATTGCATGTGTGTGTGTGTATATATATATATATTCTTAAATATAGCCTGTCCAGTCTGTGTAATATTACTGGTACAGGATGACACCAGAGGACATGCTGAAACTTACTTACTTGGCTGATGTCCCCCAGGTTCACCATGGTGTAGCTAATGGCAGGGTCTTTTTTCTTAAAGTCAGTCAATTCCATTGTTGTCTTCACGAACCCCAGCACTTTCATACAGTTCTTAGGGTGGGTGCAGCAATAGGCTCAGGAGGGCAGACGTCTGTTTGAGTGGCGGTATCATTTCCTTTGGATATTGTCCTGGTTGGTATTGTGTGTCAGCTGACACAAGTTAGAGTCATCACAGAGAAAGGAGCCTTGGCTGAGGAAACGCCTCCGTGTGAGAGCCGGCCATAAGGCATTTTCTCAGTGATGAGTCGGGGAGGGCCCAGCTCATTGTGGGCGGGGCCATCCTGGGCTTGTGATCCTGGGTTCTATAAGAAAGCAAGCTGAGCAAGCCAGGGCAAGAAATCCAGTGAGCAGCACCCCTCTGCGGCCTCTGCATCAGCTCCTGCTTCACATCCGGTTTGAATTCCTGTCCTAACTTTTCTTTGGTGATAAACAGTGTTATGGGAGTGTATGCTGAGTAAACCCTTTCCTCCCTGACTTGCTTCTTGATAATGGTGTTTTGTCACAGCAATAGAAACCTTGACTAAAACCAATCGGTACCAGCCTAGTGAAGCACTGCTGTGACAGCCCAGATCATATTTTTAGGAGGACTGTGGAACTTTGGGTTAGAAGAGCCATTGTGTGTCAAGAGCTCTGCGGATGTTCTGTAGGAGCTTGGAAGATAAGAGTGTTGGACAGTGCAGAAGGTGGAGGCCTGGCTTGTGAAATTTCAGAGGGAACATTAAAGACTCTATCAGGGCTGTTTGCTATTTTGATTTTGAGGATTTTGTGGTTCTGGTTAGTTGAGGCTGAAGAATCAGCTGTGATTAACACGATACTAGAACTACTAAATAAAACCTTTGTATTACTGGGACAATTGATGCTGGTTAGCGGGAACTCAGAACTTAGCAATGATAAAGAGGCCAGCATCACCGAGGTGTTTCCTGAGAGCCCAGAAGCACAGAGCACAAGCTGTGTTCCAGAGGTAGCCACACTTGTATCTCGTGTGGGCAGCTGGACTTGGTAACACGTAAGAGTCACCCAGGTGGTACTGGTTTTAAAAACATGAAGGGGGAGCACCTGACAAGCGGCACTGTGAGAGGCCATTGGAGAGGTGCGGCCTCAGTAGCAGCTGAAGGCCCAGGCCTGAAGAAGAGAAGTTGAGGCTTGGCACAATGAAGAGAGCCTGTAAGAGGCTACTTGTGAAAGTGCAGCCCAGTAGCAGCAGAAGACGCCAGCGTTTTGGAGATGCCAGGACGATGGGATGACCACAAGGACGATGGGATGACCACAAGGACAGCGGGAGCAGTGGAGTGGAGGCAGCTTGATCTAGAAGACAAGCTGTGTGCCACACAGGGCAGAGCTGGAGAAGTAACCCAAGCCCTTGGAGGAGCCCAGAAGATCATGAGTGGATCCCAGACATTGGCAGAGTTTGCTTTTGCTTTGCTTTTCTTTGCGTGTGACTGTATCCTGATTTTTTCCCCCTCTTTAAGTAGAAAGTATTTCAGTGGAACTTACTGTTAAGAGACTTTGGATTTCAAAAGAGATTAGATATTTTAAGGGAATTGAAATTTTAATGTGTTTGAATTTGTTAAGACTGTGGCTACTTTTGAAGTTATTTAGATCTTGAGGATGAGTAAGAAAGTAAGGGTTTAGCTTTATAGTGACATGTTTGTGTGTCGAGTTGACATGGGGTCAGTCGTAGTGGCTGATTTTCTGCGTGTCAAACTTGACACAAGCTAGAGTCATCAGACAGAAAGGAGACTCAGTTGAGGAAACACCTCCATGAGATTCAGTTCTTCTCAATTTTCTCAATTAGTGATCGGTGGGGGAGGGCCCAGCTCTTTCTAGGTGGTGCCACCCCTGGGCTGGTGGTGCTGGCTTCTATAAGAAAGTAGGTTGAGCAAACCAGGGGAAGCAGGCCAGTACGTAACAGCCCTCCGTGGCCTCTGCATCAGCTCCTATCTCCAGCTTCCTTTTTTTATTTGAGTTCTAGTCCTGACTTCCTTTGGTAATGAACAGCAATGTGGAAGTGTAAGTTGAACAAACCCTCTCCTCCCCAACTTGCTTTTTTGGTTATGGTGTTTTGTTGCAACAATAGAAACCCTAAGACAGGAATACTCTCAGAATGGATGGTGAAGGACTCTATGATAATTCAATTTTTACTTCATTTAGAAATGCACCCGCCCCCCCAATGCTAGGGCTAGAACTAAGAGCCTCTCATATAACAGGCAAGTGTTTTACCACTGAGCTACCCCACCCCAGCCTTATGGAGAGCAGTCACCCTAAGAGGTAGATGTCCATTCTCCATTCTATTATTCACTCAAAATACTGCAGAATGTATCGGTATACTTTTCTGTCTTATTAAACATAGCATGGTAAAAATAATTTCATTGTCTTTCAAAGATTAGGAATTTAAAATGTATATAAATTATGAAAGTATTTCAGTCTTTGTTGTCCGATAGTTTATAATATAGGAATCAGCTTTAAGCACGGGGAAATTTTTTGCCATAATATTCAAAGTTAGAGCTGGGCAGGTATTTTTCTTATTAGTGGGTGTATTAATTGTATAAAGCAATGAGTTTTATTTTCATACACACATATAGAGTTTTCTAAATTATATCTGTGCACCCAATACCCTTTATCCCTCTTTCCTCTTTGTGCTGATTCACTGTTTGTTCCAAAAGGGCTGAGGCCTTGGAGCTACCCTGAGCTACCCTGTGGCTCTCCTTCATAGACAGTGCAGGCAGCCAACAGCCTCTAGCTGAGTTCCCACACCGCCAAGGCTATGCTCAACCAGGCTGCCATGATTATCAGCTGTCTCTGTGATTTCACACTTCCTCTGAAGCCTCTCCCTTCCCTCCCTCCCTCCCTTCCTCCCTCCCTCCCTTCCTCCCTCCCTCCCTTAAAGAGCGCTAGACCTCAGGGTGTGGAAGGTCTTCTCTGAGCCTTCACCTTCTCTCTTTCCTCTTTGGGGAGATTTTGTCCTGCTAATCCTGCACTTCTCAACCCCCTTCAGAATGCGAGCTGGCAGCCCTTAGGATGGATAAGAGTCAGGGAACAAGAGGGATCAGCATGCCCACCCCAGAGGGCAGCCTTGGGGAGGAGAAGTTAATTGGCACTTGGAATTGTCAGTTTGGAGCCCCCTGCCCCCACCGGACAGAAGTCAGTGACACTGGCTGGGGAGGTAGAAGCCACACCACACAAGCAAGTATTGGCTTCATTGTCCTGGCAGAATCCATTCAGGACTTCAGTCAGAGAGGACGGTTAGATCTGAACGGTAGGACTTGAGGTGTATTACAGCAAAGGCACCAGGTAAGAGTCCAGGATGGTGGTGTAAGTCAGAGCGATGGTCTGAGTTAGGGTGGGACAGGGGCCGGAGACATACGTGCAACCTGGGCATTACTTACGAAGTAAGATCCACAGAACTCAACAATGAATCAAAACCAGGAATAGGAAGGGAGGAGGACACCCACCCACATGGAGAGAGACAGAGAGATAGACACAGAGACAGAGAGACTCACAGGGAGACAGAGACAGAGAGACAGAGACAGAGAGTTGGCCTTGAATAACTTGGTAGATGGATGTGACATATATTAAACTTGGAATCTGTGTGTATGTGTGTGTGTGTGACATCCACATGTGTGGTTTATTTTGTTATTATTTATGTATTTAATGTGTATGGGTGTTTTGCCTTCATGTATGTCTGTTCTCTGCGTCTGTGTCTGGTGCCAGCAGAGGTCAGAAGAGGGTGTCAGAGTACCTGGGACTGCAGTTATAGGCAGATGCGAGCTGCCAGATGGGTTCTGGGAGTACAACCCGGGTCGTCTGGAAGAGTAGCCCGTGCTCTTAACCACTGGGCTGTCTCTCCAGACCCCTGCTGCTGCTGTTTGTTCATTTTGAGACCGAGCCCCACTGAGTCTAAAGCCTACCATGTACTCTAGGTGGCTGACCCGCAAGCTCAATGGATCTGTCTTTGGCCACTGCGCCAGCACTAGGGATGCAAACACGTGCCACCACCCAGCTTTCTTATGTGGGCTATGGAAATAGCACCTGGGCCTTTGTACTTGCACGGTGATGACTTCGTGCCGTCCTCCCAACCCTGAACTTGAGAATCCTTGAAGGGAACTGGATGCATATAAAGGAAGGCTGCCCATTGGCTTAGGACCAACCGCGTTTGAGGTGCTCAGGATGGTGTTTAGGAAAGGGCTCAGGAGGCTTGGTGTTGGCACAAGGCAGGGGGAGTATTTGTGCCTGTAGGTGACTGAGGCTGTAGCTGTGGATGCAGTGGATGCAGAAATTCAGCCCTAGAATCCTCTTTGGGAAGGATGTATAGGGTCCACAGAATTCCAAGACGATCAAGTTGTCGGTCCGCAGCCAGCGCACAGATTTCTCCCTTGTCCACCCTATCCTCGCCTGAGATCTGACGACTGCTTCTTCATTCATTCATTTTTTTCCTTTGGTTTTTCAAGACAGGGTTTCTCTGTGTAGCCCTGGCTGTCCTGAAACTCACGCTGTAGACCAGGCAGGCCTCGAACTCAGAAATCCACCTGCCTCTGCCTCCCAAGTCTCCTCATTCATTCTTTCCTAAGATTCAAAGTGCTCTCTTCCTCCTCCCCTCTCCTCTCTCCCCTTCCCTCTCCCCCATCCTCTCCCATCTCCCATCTCCCCTCTGCCCTCTGCCCTCTGCCCTCTCCCCTTCCTGTCTCCCCTTCCCCTGTCCCCTCTTCCCTAAAAGGTCTCACTGCATCTCTGTGTCTCTAATGTCAGATTCCTTCCCTTCCCGCACCCTTTCCCCACGGGGGCCTTCGGTCTCCTTGTTCTGCTTTAGGTCCCACTATAACACTTACCAAGTCACCTGATAGGGTTCATATTCTGTATTCTGATTTTGTCTTCTCCTCCCACGAAGCTCAGACTCAACCGAGCAGGGGTTTGCTTCCTCCACTCATAGCTCCATTGCAGGGCCCGGAACAGGCAGCTGTGCGGGCGGCACTGGCTTACTGAGTGCAGTCTGAGTTAAAGGCACAAAAGGCAGGATGAGGAGTTGACGCATTGCCAACAGGCAAGTGTTGTCAGATTAACAAGGAACAGATCGGAGTCTATTGTTTCTTCCAATGTTACCCACAGCCGTTGAGTGTGACTTCTTGTGGTGCTGGGAAATGGAGCCTGAGACCATCGTATGTATAGTGAGTGACTGCTCTGCCACGCTCTGCTGGGCCTGCGTCGCCAGCACTCAGTTTTCTCCTTGAAAAATCTGACTCCAGAGTTGCTAATGAATCACTGCACTGCTAGATTAGCAGACCCCTCTTTCCTTGCCTGTGTCTGTGCTGACTCAAGAAGAACTGTCAGTGGGCCAATGAAGGCCATCAGTGAGCTGGCCTGCCCACCTTCCTCAAGGTCGGGGCTGTTGGCTCCCTCCCCCTTCTCTTCTTTAGGGAGACTGTGTCACTTTGAACTGATAGACTATGTTTTAAGTTGAAGGCTGGGGCTGGTGAGATGGCTCAGCGGTTAAGAACACTGACTGTTCTTATGAAGGTCCTGAGTTCAAATCCCAGCAACCACATGGCAACTCACAACCATCTGTGAGGTCTGATGCCCTCTTCTGGTGTGTCTGAAGACAGTGTATTGTTATATGTAAATATAACAATAAATACATCTTTAAAAAAAAATAAATAAATTGAAGGCTGCACAGTGGGCCTGCTATAACTAATAAAAATAGACAAAAGATCCACTGAACAACTATATTGCTTATAAGGTGACTGTTGTAGATAATTTATTGCAATAGCTGCTTTTCTACAGAACTGAAGAACATTGCCCAGTGCCTTCCCGACAGTGTTGCAGGCTAGACAGTTAAATAAAGGCATAGTGTGTGGGTGACTTTCCTAGTTAAGATTTCGGGTACTGTCATTCAACACATTCGCACCTTGGCTGGCTACCTGTGCTTTCCTGAGTGCTTGTAGACTCCTCGTGAGGACTTGGGCACCTCTTATGGGCAGAGGCTGCTGCTTACTAATCACATAATATACACATTCACTGTGAGCTGAGTGCAGGTGAGCCGGTATTGTGTCTTGGACTATTAAATTTGATTTTTAGTAAAAGGACAATTTAAAATTACACACACACACACACATACACACACACACACACACACCACCCCTAAGAATTTCTATTGCTGTGATGAAACACCATGACCAGAGAAACTTGGAGAGGAAAGTTTATTTGGCTTCCGCTTCCACATCACTGTTCTTCAGTGAAGGAAGTCAGGAGAACAGGAACCTGGAGGCGGGAGCTGATGCAGAGGCCATGAGGGATGCTGTTGACTGACTTGCTCTCTCTGGCTTGCTTGGTCTGCTTTCTTCTAGAACAGCCTGCCTTCAAATGTGCTGGGCCCTCCCCTGTCAATCACTAATTAAGAAAATGCTTAGACATTTTGACTTAGTGAGGCAAAAGAAGCTTCAAAGAAAATGCTTATACATAGTTTAATCTTACAGAATTTTCTTAAATGAGGTTCCTTCCTCTCAGATGCCTTTAGCTTATGTCAAGTTGACATAAAGCTGTCTAGTAAGGCGAATCTACAGGTGGTTGTGAGCTCTCTGACCCAAGTGACAGGAAATGAATTCAGATCCTCTAGAAGGGCAGTAAGCACTCTCATCTGCTGAGCCATTGCCCGACCGAGCTTCTCTCTCTCTCTCTCTCTCTCTCTCTCTCTCTCTCTCTGTGTGTGTGTGTGTGTGTGTGTGTATGTGTGTATTTTCTAAAGTGGGGAGATGATTCATCAGTTAAGAGCACTAGCTGCTTTGCAAAGGATTTGTGTACAATTCCCAGAATTCCACATAGTGGCTCACAACGGCGTGTAACTCCAGTCCCAGAGGATCTAATGTCCTCTACTGACCTCCATGAACATGCATGTTACATAGAATAACCACTCATACATATAAAAGAAAAGTAATTTAAAAATAAGATGAAAAAATTTCAAGTAAGTCAAGATTTTTCTTTTTCAAAATTGATTATAATATTGATTTTCTTTTTTTTTAATAGCTTAATGTATTTTAATAGCAAACTTACAGGAACAGCACAGAAGACAGACAACATTAAAAACATACTTGAATGTAGGACAGTTCAGTTAAGAAAGTATAGTGAATGGATGGAATCTACTGTATGATTAAAAATGCTACAAACATTTAATTGCTGTCAATAAGAAATTTACTTATTTTTTTAAAAAAATCCTCCCCCAATGGAGGAATGGATACAGAAAATATATTTACACAATGGAATACTACTCAGCAATTAAAAACAATGAATTCATGAAATTCTTAGGCAAATGGTTGGAACTGGAAAATATCATCCTAAGTGAGGTAACCCAATCACAAAAGAATACACATGGAATGCAATCACTGATAAGTGGATATTAATTAGCCCAGAAGCTCTGAATTCTCAAAACACAGTTAGCATATCAAATGATACCCAAGAAGAGGGAAAGAGAGGGCCCTGGTCCTGAAAAGAGTTGATCCAGCATTGTAGGGAGTAACAAGACAGGGAAATGGGAGGGGGGAAGAGGGCTTATGAGACCAATGGGGAGGGGGGAACCAGGAAAGGGGAAAGCATTCAGAATGTAAACAAAGAATATAGAAAATAAAAAATAATAATAATAAATAAATAAAAATCCAAAGCTGGCATTGTCCTGAAAATTTTAACAGGTTTATTTATAATTGTTATAAAGTTGAACTGTTTAAATGTGTTTGTTCACTGAAACATTTTACTTGCATTAATGCTTTACATCTTGCATTTATATTAAAAATTTCACACAGAAATGAACATAAAGAAACTGCCAGTACTTGATTCTGTCCCCTATGTTTCCATTCACAATCATATACTTAGGTACCTTTGACCCCATGGAAAAAATATCTAACATTCAGAATTACTGATAACAGGAAGAAGAGGAAAAAGCTTTTTTTAAGAATGAAATGTTTCCCCTCATAGTGTACTCTTAAGCACGCCCTCCGCGTTATGCAGCGTGCTAGCTGGATACCTTTTGGCATAATTGTGACACATTTGGCACAGATAGCACAGAGGTTGATATCTTCAAAAAGGCCAAACAGACAGGCCTCACTTGCCGCCTGAAAGCGCCAGCAGCTGCATTCTGGACGCGCACATCTGTTTTGAAGTCCTTGAGCAATTTGCTGAAAGGGGAGCGTGCGAATCAGAAGTTCAGTGGACTTCTTATTCTTTTTTTTTTTTAGTCAATATATTCTTTATTTATGTTTCAAGTGATTTTCCCTTTCCTGGATCCCCCCTCTCCGAAAATCCCATAAGCCCTCTTCCCTCCCCCTGTTCCCCAATCCACCCCTTCCCACTTCCCTGTCCTGGTATTCCCCTACACTGCTGCACTGAGCCTTTCCAGGACCAGGGGCCACTCCTTCCTTCTTGGGCATCATTTGATATGTGCATTGTGTCTTGGGTATTCCAAGCTTCTAGGCTAATATCCGCTTATCAGTGAGTGCATACCATGAGTGTTCTTTTGAGACTGGGTTACCTCACTTACGATGATGTTCTCCAGTTCCATCCATTTGTCTAAGAATTTCATGAATTCATTGTTTCTAATGGCTGAATAATACTCCATTGTGTATATATACCACATTTTCTGTATCCATTCCTCCACTGAGGGACATCTGGGTTCTTTCCAGCTTCTGGCTATTATAAATAGGGCTGCTATGAACGTAGTGGAACATGTATCCTTATTACATGCTGGGGAAATCCTCTGGGTATATGCCCCGGAGTAGTATAGCGGGGTCCTCTGGAAGTATCATTCCCAGTTTTTTGAGGAACCACAAGAAGGTAGACTCCAGACATCCAAATATCCCTCTTAAAAATGGGGTATAGAGCTGGGCGGTGGTGGCACACGCCTTTAATCCCAGCACTTGGGAGGCAGAGGCAGGCGGATTTCTGGGTTCGAGGCCAGCCTGGTCTACAGAGTGAGTTCCAGGACAGCCAGGGCTACACAGAGAAACCCTGTCTTGGAAAAAAATGGGGTACAGAGCTAAACAAATAATTTTCTTTTTTTCTTTTTTTCATATATATATTTATTTTCTATATTCTTTTTTTATTGTCATTAATAGTACTTTATATATATATATATATATATATATATATATATATATATATATATATATATATATATAATTTTCTATATTCTTTGTTTACAATCCAAAAGCTTTCCCCTTTCCCAGTCCCCCCCTCCCATATGTCCCATAAGTCCTCTTCTCTCCATCCATTCTCCTATCTTTCCTCCTCCCTTTTCTCTGTCCTGGTACTCCCCTACAATGCTGGATCAAGCCTTTCCAGGATTAGGGCCCTCTTCTTCCTTCTTCATGGGAATCATTTGATATGCTAATTGTATCTTCAGTATTCAGAGCTTCAGGGCTAATTAATATCCACTTATCAATGATTGTATTCCATGTTTATTCTTTTGTGATTGCATTCCCTCGCTTAGGATGATATTTTCCAGTTCCATCCATTTGCCTAAAACATTCATGAATTCATTGTTTTTAATTGCTGAATAGTACTCCGTTGTGTAAATATACCACATTTTCTGTATCCATTCCTCTATTGAGGGATATCTAGGTTCTTTCAAGCTTCTGGCTATTATAAATAAGGCTGCTATGAACATAGTGGAGCATGTGTCCTTATTGCATGCTGGGGAATCCTCTGGGTATATGCCCAGGAGAGGTATAGCAGGGTCCTCTGGAAGTGTCATGTCCAGTTTTCTTAGGAACCGCCAGACTGATTTCCATGGTGGTTGTACCATCTTACAATCCCACCAGCAGTAAAGGAGTGTTCCTCTTTCTCCATATCCTTGCCAACACCTGCTGTCTCCTGAGTTTTTAACCTTAGCCATTCTGACTGGTGTGAGGTGAAATCTCAGGGTTGTTTTGATTTGCATTTCCCTAATGGCTAATGATGTTGAGCATTTCTTAAGGTGCTTCTCGGCCATCCAAATGTCTTCAGGTGAAAATTCTTTGTTAAGGTCTGTACCCCATTTTTAACAGGGTTATTTGGTTCCCTGGGGTCTAACTTCTTGAGTTCTTTGTATATATTAGATATTAGCCCTCTATCGGATGTAGGATTGGCGAAGATCTTTTCCCAATTTGTTGGTTGCCGTTTTGTCCTTTTGACCATGTCCTTTGCCTTACAGAAACTTAGTAATTTTATGAGATCCCATTTTTCAATTCTTGATCTTAGAGCATAAGCTATTGGTGTTCTGTTCAGGAACTTTCCCCCTGTGCCTATGTCCTCAAGGGTTTTCCCCACTTTCTTTTCTATTAGTTTCAGTGTGACTGGTTTTACATGGAGGTCCTTGATCCACTTGGAGTTGAGCTTTGTACAAGGAGATAAGGATGGATCATTTCGCATTCTTCTGCATGCTGACCTCCAGTTGAACCAGCACCATTTGTTGAAAAGGCTATCTTTTTTCCACTGGATGTTTTCAGCTCCCTTGTCGAAGATCAAGTGACCATAGGTGTGTGGATTCATTTCTGTGTCTTCAATTCTATTCCATTGGTCCACTTGCCTGTCCCTGTGCTAATACCATGCAGTTTTTAACACTATTGCTCTGTAGTATTACTTGAGGTCTGGGATACTAATTCCCCCAGAAGTTCTTTTACTGTGGAGAATAGTTTTAGCTATCCTGGGTTTTTTGTTATTTCAGATAAATTTGAGAATTGCTTTTTATAACTCTGTAAAGAACTGAGTTGGGATTTTGATGGGGATTGCATTGAATCTGTATATTGCTTTTGGCAAGATGGCCATTTTAACTATATTAATCCTGCCAATCCACGAGCATGGAAGATTTTTCCATTTTCTGAGGTCTTCTTCAATTTCCTTCTTCAGTGACCCCACAATTACACTGATACCAAAACCACACAAAGATCCAACAAAGAAAGAGAACTTCAGGCCAATTTCCCTTATGAATATCGATGCAAAAATACTCAATAAAATTCTTGCCAACTGAATCCAAGAACACATCAAAACGATCATCCACCACGATCAAGTGGGCTTCATCCCAGGGATTCAGGGATGGTTCAATATAAGGAAATCCATCAATGCAATCCACTACATAAACAAATTCAAAGAAAAAACCATATGATCATCTCATTAGATGCTGAAAAAGCATTTGACAAAATTCAGCATCCTTTCATGCTAAAAGTCTTGGAAAGAACAGGAATTCAAGGCCCATACCTAAACATAGTTAAAGCAATATACAGCAAACCGGTAGCCAATATCAAACTAAATGGAGAGAAACTTGAAGCAATTCCACTAAAATCAGGACTAGATAAGACTGCCCCCTCTCTCCATATCTTTTCAATATAGTACTTAAAGTTCTAGCTAGAGCAATTAGACAACATAAGGAGGTCAAAGGGATACAAATTGGAAAGGAAGAAGTAAAATTATCACTACTTGCAGATGACATAATAGTATATTTAAGTGACCCCAAAAATTCCACCAGAGAACTCCTATAGCTGATAAACAACTTCAGCAAAGTGGCAGGTTATAAAATCAACTCAAGCAAATCAGTTGCCTTCCTATACTCAAATGATAAGCAGGCTGAGAAAGAAGTTAGAGAAATGACACCCTCCACAATAGCCACAAACAGTATGAAGTATCTTGGTGTGACTCTTACCAAACAAGTGAAAGATCTATACGACAAGAATTTTCACCTGAGAAATATCGAATGGCCGAGAAGCACCTAAAGAAATGTTCAACATCCTTAGTCCTCAGGGAAATGCAAATCAAAAAACCATGAGATTTCATCTCACACCAGTCAGAATGGCTAAGATCAAAAACTCAGGAGAAAATGTGCTGGCAAGAATGTGGAGAAAGAGGAACACTCCTCCACTGCTGGTGGGGTTGCAAGTCTGATAGCCACTGATTGAGTGCCACAGTACCAGACCTGTAATGAGGAGGTTTCTCCACCCCTCCAGTAGAGGGCGAACTCTTGCAAGCAGCTTTTTTAGCCAATTGTTTCCTGGGTGCTTTCTCACTGGTGGATTTGCTGACAGTCTGCTTTGTAGAGCCATGGTCTGGGCACCTCCTTACTTACCCCTTCTCCTTCAGCTGGAGCACAGCAAGGGAGAGGCGGTGCTGGCATTAGAGAGGGGTGGCGTGGTGACTGCGAACACTGTAATACTGCTTTTCAAATGAGTTGGTTTTGAATATTGTTAAAATCAGGAGAAAAGCAAGTAAATACTTGATTCAACACCAGCAACATTACTTATGGCTAGCTGTTGAGTTGAAAACTCTGTTTGGGAACAGTATTTGGACTGTTGGTGGGGAGTTGTGTCTCCCAAAACCTCATGGGAAAGGAAACAGGGGACTTTAGTAGATTTCATTCTTTAGGCTTGTGGGTTGGTACTTTATGTTGCTGGGATGTATATTTTACTAGGCTGAGATATTTGTGACCTTGTGACCAGAATGTGAGTATGTGTGTGTGTGTGTTTGTGTGTTTATGTGTGTGTTTTTGTGTGTCTGTGTTTGTGTGTGTTTGTGTGTGTGTATGTGTGTGTGTGTTAGTGTGTTTATGTGTGTGTGTTTGTGTGTCTGTGTTTGTGTGTGTTTGTGTGTGTTTGTGTGTGTTTGTGTGTGTGTGTGTGTGTGTGTGTGCTTGCCCAGGAGGGTGTGTGTGGAAACCAGAGATTGATGACACTGGGACATCTTCCTCAATTGCTTCTTCGCTTACTTGCTTTGTGCGTGCCCTGCATGCCTATCCACTGAGCCTTCTCCCCAGGTGCATATCACTTCTTTTTGGAAACCAGTAAAGTGGGGACTCACCTCTTTGGCAAGGCTGGTGAGCCAGCAGGCTCCAGGAATCTGTTCTCCAGTCCAGAGTCACAGGCCCAAGTTGCCATGCCAGGCTTTTCATTGGGTGCTGGGTGTTCCAACTCAGGCATAGAAAGTGTCTCCACTACGCTATCTTTCTAGCTGTGTGTGACTTTTTGTAAGCTTTGTTCTGTTCTGGAAGTACCTCACCAGTGAGGAAGTGGGCTGTGGGAAGAAAGGGAAAGATAGCTATCTCTGGGTATCAGGGCCGGGGCTAGAATCATTGCTGTCTTCTCCTGGCAAATGCAGTCCTTTCCTGTGCCCAAGAAGAGGACATGTCTGGAATTGTCCAGGCAAAGACATCAAGGAGAATCAGCAACCCAGGAACAACCAAGATGGCAGCAGATTTGATATTGACAAGGCCTTGAGCATTTATCATCTCCACCCACCCCATGAGCCTGCAGTTTCTCTGGGGGTGTTAACAGGTACGCAAGTGATGAGTGTGCCCCTGTGCTGGCTAACTCTCTGCCACTCTCTTTTCTCACGCACCCAAAGGAAGTTGAAAAAAAAAGAAGACACTCCCATCTGTCTTAGATAGGGTTTTACTGCTGTGAAGAGACACCATGACCAATGTAAGTCTTATAAAGGACAACTTTTAATTGGGGCTAGCTTATAGGTTCAGAGGTTCCGTCCAGTATCATCAAGGCAGGGGCATGGTAGCATCCAGGCAGGCCTGGTGCAGGAGGAACTGAGAGTTCTACATCTTCATCTGAAGGCGGATAGTGGAAGACTGACTCCCAGGAAGCTAGGACAAGGGTATTAAAGCCCACACCCACAAGGACACACCTCCCAACAGTATCACTTCCTGGGCCAAGCAGAAACAAACCATCCCACCACCTATGCAAGTAGCACCACAGACCACACCCCTCCCTGCATTGACAGGGCGACAGGCACTAGTTTTCATTCCCAGCCTCTTAAGAAATACCTAATGGAGAGACAAAAGAGGGCGCAGACCTTCATTTTGTTCTGAGAATCCAGGAGCAAACAGATTATTTCTAGAGAGTGTTTTCTCATTATAAAATAAGCAGGCTTTGGGCTTTCCCATTCCCAGTCACTTGTGTTCAAACACAAACGTGTGTTGAACAGGTACAGTCCCACGTCTCCTTAAAGTCTCTTTTTCTAAGACTTCAACTTGTGCAGGCTCCTGTGCTGGTTCCCTCTGGTATCTTTGTGTCTGCGATGAGGCTTTGTCACATATCTGACTATATTTGGGGACGTTTTCTGCAGTGTTGGGAAAACAGGAAATTGTGGACTATGAATCAAAGTGGAGATGGAAAACCCCTTCTGGGGGACGCTCACAACAGGACTGACCATCGGGGTTCCCACTGCACCTGGCGAGAGTCCGCGTGGGTGGCGTCTCTGGGCGGCTTCAGGAGATCGGGGATACATATGTGTGTGCACATAGGCATGCTTTAATATGCACCTGGGGAGTGCATTGTTGGGTCATTCCATTGTTGTGAGAATGATGCAGAATGATCTTATCTAGATCAAGATGGCTACAGCCGATGCCTCTATGTGATGTAATCCCATAGGACCACCATTGTATATTGTCTGAAATGTGGTCATTTGACTATAATTTAGTATCACCTTCAAACATGATGTCACAGTGTTTCCAGAGCAAGGCAGAGCACAGTGACAGGGATCACAGAAGCAGAAATGTCGTTTTCACCCCTCATTCCGCACTGCCTTGTGAGCTTCTTGTTACTTCAGCTTCTGTATCTGTGGCTCTCCCCAGCCTCTCCTACTCTTAGTGTCGGAATTCCTCCATGCTTGAGCCCAGCCTGTTGCCTGCCCCAGCCTCTGGCCTCCTCCGTCTCCCTCTCTGTGGATCTGCATTCGCCTCTGCTCTCAGCAGCCATTCTCCAGGTGTTTCTGCCTGCGGAAGCAGCATCCATATTTAAAATACTGCCCCTTCTATAAAATCCCTTCTGGTGGGTAACATTTTAGGCACAAACCTGGCAGGACAAGGTCCCAAGTTCCAGCATTTGAACCGAGAAGCCCGTCTTGAGTTACCTTTACATTAAAGTGGGGCAGGCGAGGTGGCACACACACCTTTGATCCCAGTCCTTGGGAGGGCTAGGCAGCCATCTCACTTTGAGTTAGAGGCTAGACTGGTCTCCATAGCAAGTTCCAGGATAGCCAATGCCATTTTAAGACCCTGTCTCATTCTCTTGCACCTCCCCTAAAACAACAACCCACAAAACAAACAAAAACCAAAACAAAAGCATCAAAGGAAAATTAGCAGATACAAGGGATATGCATAGTAAAACTACAAAGGGTTTATGTAGTAAAACACAGATGGTGTGTGTACTACACACACACACACACACATGGTGAACTGTATCTTTGGTCATGTTTTCTGGCCTGTGCTTCTGGAATGTCGCAGCTGAGGTTGAGAAGGGGGAGAGTCTTCCCCAAGGGTCAGGTGGTGAAACAAAAAGAGTGAGGTAGGAGTCACCTCTGCTGTGTTTTGTTTCCCTCCATCTGTGGTAACACAGAAAGAAGGGGGTGTGCCTCACCGCTAGGAGTGCGGGCTTCCTGTTCTGATGGATGACGTCAGTTGGCCTCCACCTGGCTCCGTCGCTCACCACACGCAGCGTTTACTGTTGAAGCTGTGCACTGTTGTACATAGCTCTGCCCCGACACCAGATCTGAGTTCCCACTGCACCTGGAAAGAGGAATCATAGGTGGCGTTTCTGGGAGGCTTCAGGAGAGTGCACACATATGCGTAGGCACATACATGCATACGCATATGTGTATGCGTATGTGTACATGTGTGTGTATGTAAGCTTACTTTAATATACACCTGGGGGATGTGTTGTTGGGTCTCTGCTGTGAATAGAATGACATTAACCTTGGGGACTGTGAGAATGAAGGAGGGGCCAGTTATTGTCAACCATCCACGCCCCTTTGTTCCTGAGCGGCCCCAGGTGTGGATGGGCTTAGGTGGGCACTAGCTCTGTGTTGAGCTGCTTGTGACGGGCTGGGGGACCTCCGCCCCACTCCCCCAACTGGATGCGCCGCTTCTAGGCTTCTCTAAGAGATGGAGAGGGCGAGGGAACATTGACTGAGTACTACCCAGGGAGCCTGGCAGGAGTCCAGACCACACAGTGGCCACAGAGATATCTGATATGAAACCTAAGACCACAGTGTGGGAGCCGTGGCAAAGTAAGGCCTGAGGTGACAACACGCAGAGACGCAGCACGTGTGTCCACACTTATGTCAAGAAGCTCTTTCCCAGCCGGGTGGTGGTGGCACACGCCTGTAATCCCAGCACTTGGGAGGCAGAGGCAGGCAGATTTCTGAGTTTGAGGCCAGCCTGGTCTACAGAGTGAGTTCCAGGACAGCCAGGGCTATACAGAGAAACCCTGTCTTGAAAAAAACCAAAAACCAAAATAAAAATAAATAAATAAATAAATAAACAAACAAATAAATAAATAAAATAAATAAAATAAAATAAAATAAAAAAGAAACTCATCCCCTCTCTGTGGCACACATCTCCTCGTCGTCCTAACTTACTATTGGGGGAGGGGCGGGAAGCTTGGAATAGCAACTTTTAAACAGGCAGTACTTTGATAATTGCCAGCACCAGAGGACTGGGGGTGGCGAGGACAGAGTAGCCTGTGTTCTTGTCCTAAGTGTGGCTCCACATCTGCAGCATTGGGGACATTCTCAAATCATCCTGCAGCAAAATAAACATGCAAGCCACTGAGTAATCAGGACTCAGGTTTGGCAAAAAGGTGGCCATTTCCTCTTGAGACTAAGGCTCCTGCCTCTGTGGTCTCACTTGTGTAAGACTCAGAGACTACGTTGTGAGTCTTTTCTTTTCTGTTCTTTTCTCTTTTCTTTTCTTTTCTTTTCTTTCTTTCATTCTTTTTTTCGAGACAGGGTTTCTCTGTGTAGCCCTGGCTGTCCTGGAACTCACTCTGTAGACCAGGCTGGCCTCAAACTCAGAAATCTGCCTGGCTCTGCCTCCCAAGTGCGCCACCAACCCCTGGCAAAAGATTTACTTATTTATTATATGTAAGTACACTGTAGCTATCTTTAGACACCCCAGAAGACAGCATCAGATTTCATTACAGATGGTTGTGAGCCACCATGTGGTTGCTGGGAGTTGAACTCAGGACCTTCAGAAGAGCAGGCAGTGCCCTTAACCTCTGAGCCATCTCTCCAGCCCCTTGTCAGTGCTTTCAAAGCTCCGGGCACACTCCTGTCAGTATTTTATTTTGTATCTTTGGGGCTTGAACCCAGGGCCTTGCACATACGAACCAAGTGTTCTGCTGCTGACTTAGAAGCCCCTTGTGACACTATCATAGTAGACGTGGTTAGAACTCTGCTCACGGAGGTTTTCTGTTGAGAAAAGAAAGGGTTTGTTGTTTGTTTGTTTGTTTGTTTGTCTTGTTTCAGTTTCAATGGCATGGACAAAAAAAACCCCTGCCTGCCACTGTTGCTTCTTTTCAGCCCAAAAGAAAACTTTCAGTTAAGAGAGCAACAACAGCTTTTCCGGGTGGTGTGTGCTTCTCAGAAAGCTCTGCTTAGTTAGTGCCTGCAGTCCCTCTGCAGACAGACAGACAGACAGCCCTGGTCCGCTAACACCCAGTCACTGCAGGGCTTGGGCAATTTACGGCAAACTTTAGTGGCCTATGAATGGAGGGTGGTGAGACATACCTGGTAATTCCAGTACTCAGGGGGCAGGAGGGATATTTGCAGCCGAGCTAGAGGAACACAGGAAGTTACAGGATAGCCTGGGCTAAAGGGTAGCCTGGGCTATGAGGATAGACTGTCATATAATACAAAAGACTGCGGTGAGAATTAGATCATATTTGTATGTTAAGATAAAGTACAAAGGGTCTGGAAAGATTATGCAGTGATTAAGGGCATGTGCTGCATTCAGAGAGGACCTGAGTTTGACTCTCAGGACCCACGTTGAGAAGGTTCACAACTACCCATAATTGGAAGATTAGCTCCAAGGATTCCGACACTTCTTCTGGCCTGCACGGGCACCTGCACTTAAACAGGCATGTGTGTGTTCATCTAAAGGCAGACAAGCAGTGTTTAAAATTAAAATAAATCTGAAGAAAAAAAACTTAAGCTTTAAAAAAAAAAACACCAAAATAAAGTGTCTGAAACCGTTGGCCACCCAAAGGACCGTGTCAGGTTGTAAGGGACACCTCCACGTTGTTGCTCCTTGGTGTCTGTTGTGGTGGCTCGTGCTCTGCCGTGGTGCCCAGCCTGGGAATGCGGTTCAGCTCTCCTGCAGAAGCCGCTGCTGCTCGCTTTGCTCCCATCCCACTGCCACAGCTGCCCTCACACTGGCACAGCAGAACACTGGAAAGGGGGGTCTTCAAGGTGCCAGGCATCGTGGGGGTGGGGGGTGAGGTGGGGGAGGGAGGGAGAAAGGGAGTTTTGCTGGACAAGGAACAACTTACCACCATACCCAGCACCCCATTCAGCATGCTGCTTAAAATGACATCTTGCTATTTCATTGGTTATCTTCAGTCTATGTTCATTGTATTTTCTGTGCTAGATCACCCACCTGGAACATGCTAGATGGATACTCAACTATTGCCTTTTAATTAAGAGATGCAGGTCAGGTGAGGGGACTGATTTTCCTTCACAGAGCTGTTTTTAGGGATCAGGTGGGTTTCAGCAGCCCAGGAGGAGTGTGTGCTCTTTCTTCAGACGGGAGTGGTGAGGAAGGGCCGGGAGAGCAGGTAGCATGACCTCATCAACCATGGGCATATATGCTTGTGTACATGAGAGGGTGCATTCATGAATGCTTATGTGTGCATGGTGCATGTGTGCATGTGCATGTGTGTGGTGCATACATGTGTGTGTATGTGCATATGTGAGGGTGCATCCATACATGCTCGTGTGTATATGGTACATGAATGCACATGTGTGATGCATGTGTGTGTGTGTGTGTGTATGTGTGTGTGTGTGTGAGGGATGTGCATTCATGCACATGTGTGTAGAACAGATGTTGACTTGGGATATCTTCATTGTTTTCCATCTCATCAGTTGAGACTGGGCCTCTTCACAGAACATGAAGCTCATGGATGCAGCTGGATAAGTTAGCTGGTCAACCTTCATGATCTACTTGTCCTATATCCCATCAGTTCTGGATTATAGGTGCACATGACCATGTCCAGCTTTTATGTAGGTGCTGGGAATCCAAATAAGTTCTTCATGCATCAGCAGTGAGCACCTTTACCAATGAGCCATGCCCTCAGTTGTACCATGGGACATTTCTGACCCCTCGGATGAGGTCTGAGACGAGGGCCATCAGTGTGGGTAATACAGCGGAGGGTAAAGGAGCGTGTTTTGTTTGTTCGGTGTATCCGCTTACAGGGCTGGGGACCTGACTTGGGGAATCCTGTATCTCAGCAAGTACTCCATCCCTGGGTGCCATCTCTGACTCCAGGGAGAAGAGTTTTGAAAGCCTATAGCTTTTAAGAGAGTCAACACGTTTTCTGTTTCAGAATATTAACTGTTGCCCGTTTGTGAGGATGCATCAGCCTGGCATGTCTCATAGGTTGGACCTCTCTCCTATGTCTTAAATACTGAAATGAACTTCATGAGTTCATTAGCTGGTTCTTGACTCTGAGTGTAAGACCATTCTAGCAAAGCTCGAAAGGCACAAGCAGATTGCCCCTGGATGTTGGAGTGGAAGGTTCTTCTTAAAGTTTTGGGTAAACTATTTACCTGGCCATGTTGGAATTGGATCTTGTCAGGTATGGAAGGTCAAGTGGTGGCCAGTCACCCTAAACAGAGTCACATCTGCAGCACTGTTGTCCAGTCTGTCCTTGAGTGGACAAATTTCTGGGAGGTCTTGGCTTCTAATACAGGTGGTCTAAGATTTGGACCACTTTGACTGTTAGGTTTTTTTTTTTTTTTAATTTTTACGTTGTGCTATGATCTCTTTCATGGCTGCACCTGCCTATTTTTACTAAACAGGTTTCTACTCTCTGAGGCCACACAGTATAATTCTAATCCCTTTCCCAGCATTTTCTTCAGAAGGTAGCCCATTTTGTGTAAATAGAATGCCATTTTTACTGCCTACTTTCTTGGACTGATATTGTGTCGGCACGTGATGGTTAGGCTTAATTGTCCATTTGACACAACCTAGAATCACTTGGGTAGTGAGTCCCAAGGGGAAATTTTCTAAGAAAGGTTGGCCTAGGAACATGCCTGTGAAATATGACTGTCTTAACTGATGTTGGAAAGCCTGCTGAAAACAGGCTGCAATATTCCCTGGGGTTGGGCTCTGGACTAAGCAAGAGCAGCTGGCTGAGCAGCATGCATGTATGCATGCATGCATGTATGCATGCATGCACTTGTGTCTGCTCTCAACTGTGGCTGCAATGTGACCAGCTGCTTCGAGTCTTTGCGATGGTGACCGCCCCGCAGTGATGGTTTCTCCCATTCGTTGCTTTTTTTTTTTTTTTTTAATTAGAGAATTTTAACACAGTGACAGGAATGGAACTACTAGCACATGTGCAAGACTGTCTCCCACACTGAAATACTCTTTCTAGGAGGGAGGGAAGAGGGAGGCTTGGAACTTGGGAAACTTTCTGGCCGTAAGTTCAGAAAAATGACAAACTTTTCTCCCCAGTAGGGGTAGGTGGGGGCTTGACTACAAGTTAGCCAGGGAATGCCAAGGACAGAGCTTTGAGAGTGTGTGGTCTCACAAGTAGGATAAACTTTCAAGCTATGTAGACACCTGTGAGCTACCCATGCTTGCTGAGCCAGCAAGCTCACCGGCTTACCAGTAGACTAAGGCAGAATTGTTTCTTTGGTCTGTGTTTGCTGAAAAGTCATAGACCGGTTAATAACATGAGTGAATTGCCCTTGAAAGATTATGAAATACCCAGGGCTGGAGAGATGGCTCAGTGGTTAAGAGCACTAACTGCTCTTCTGAAGGTCCTGAGTTCAAATTCCAGCAACCACATGGTGGCTCACATCCATCCGTAATGAGATCTGACACCCTCTTCTGAAGTGTCTGAAGACAGCTACAGTATACTTACATATGATAAATAAATAAATCTTTAAAAAGAAAAGACTATGCAATACCCTTGCCATACCTAGGCTTGAGGTCTTTGAGTACCTTGGATGGGCACCAGTGCATCCCAGGCTGAGCTCTGCTAAGATGTACACGGTCCAAGTCGAGGCAAAGGAAGACTGCTGTAGTTAAGATCTCGAATGTCTCCTAAAGATCTATGAGCTAAAAATCTTGGTCCTAGGAGGTAGGGCTTTGTGGGAGCTCCCCATGTTACTGAAGAGAACCGTGAGACCCTGGTTTCTTCTCCTTTCTGTTTCGCTTCTTGGCCACGAGGTGAACAGTTTTGCCTCATCAAGTGCTTCTTGCTGTGAGTTACCGTCTCTCCACAGGTGATAAACAGTAGGCCTGGAACCCAGAAAGTCTGAGCTACCACTTCACAAAGAAAAAAACGACAAATAACATATACCAAAGTCCACCCTTGTTGGCTCTTGTTAATTATCTCTGGTGTTTTAAGTTTTAGAAAGCTAGGCCAGGGATTGGTAGTAGTCTATGGGTTGACTGTAGTCCAGTGTAGTCTGTGGCTTATAGAGCCTTAATTCCCTTGTGGACATCATGGGGGAAGATCTGATCATTGTCTGCACGGAGCCAGTGGCTTGAAACTAATGGAATCACTTGCACTTAACCTGATGTTCCTGCTTGTTTTTCTTTATTTTTGGCGAGGGCAGAGGTCAGATATGGGGAACAGTCAAAATAACACTAGGGACACGTGTCACAGAGGACAGAGCCCCAGGTGTGTGGCGCCGGATAGGGGCGGGACTCCGTGTCCCTGTGGAGTTCATCAACCAAGGGGAAGAGCAGACATGGTTCCCTGGGGCAGGGTCTGGCTCGGGCTGGGAAGATTAGCCAGGGAGGCAGGGAGTGGCCAAGTCAAGAAAGGCCTTGGGAAGGTTGTATGGGAGTGACCCAACCTACTGGGCTGGCTGCTGAACAGAGTGAGACTGGGAAAGGGCAGGCTAACGGCCAGAGTGCAGCCAGGAATCTATGGCATATTTTCAGGCAAGAAATGTCAAGGGTCTGATCTGAAGTGTCCGGGAGGCCAGATGTGGACTGATTTGAGAGAATCAGGAAAAGGACTTAGGTGGGTTTTAGGTCCTGAGGCCTTGTGGGAAGAAGGGGCACAGAAGTAGAGCAGAGGATTGTGGGTAGGACACCTGAAAGGGCTTCAGCTCTAGGTGGCCATAACTAATTGAGCTTGGCTCAGTGGGGTGTCCCGGAGCTTAGAGTATGGGGGACAGCACTGGATCACACAAGAGTGATTGTCTTCTCACATTGATGAGTCAAGACATCTAACAAGGTGTCTGTGGCTTGTCTGGTGATGCTCCTTGGCTATTTTCAACTAAAAGTCCTAGTGCGAATCTGAACTCTGACCTGCTGGATGTAGCAGGGCTTGGCCCCAGCTTGCCCCTGGAGTGACAGATGCTCCCTGGGCAGCCTCAGATCTGAGGAATGGAGCAGGGTGAACCCAGCTCTCTGAATCCTACTGTGTTCTTGATAGTTGAGCTTCAAACCCAGCAGTTGGTCTAATTCACCACCTTCCCTCTTTCTTAGCAGCAAACACGTGTGAAGCTCTTCTCAAAAGAAAAGAAAGAAAGAAAGAAAGAAAAAGCCCACAAGCCTAGCCCGTCACCACTCACCACGTTATTAATTTCTAACTTAACATAAAACAAGTGCTCATGTGAAACAGTTAAACTCCTTCAAGAATATTTATTTTGAGTGACTAAACTATACACTTCCTGTTCGGCGCTTAGGAAAATTGGTCCGTATTATTCCAGGGAAATGTCAAGATCACTAAGTGTTGTAGCTTTCTGACCTGTGTGCTGGTGAACATGGCTTCCACATGGTTCTCATAAAAATATACATCAGCGATGGCTTCAAACTGAACGTCAAACTTAGTTAAAGGTACAAACCCCTCAAAGTTATTTTGAATATCCAGCAGAACAACCAAGTGCACATCGGCATGAGTCATTTCCAGCCCTTTGGGTGCCTCATGGTTGCAGTGGGTTTAGCAACTTGGTGTGTGTTATTCTAAGAATGAAGTCAGGCCCCCATGGCTCTGTCAGAATGACCTTTGCCCCCTGCCACTAGACTCTGGAGAAGCTCTTCCTGCTTTTTAAAAAAATGTATATAACCACTTAGAAAAACATTAAAAACGACCTCAATGTTCTCACCTAAGCTGATCTGGGTGATACGCTAGGCATGCACATAATAATAAGAGCTGTGTAAGTCATAGTTCAGTTAAACATGAATACATTATAGATTTTGTGGCATGCCAAGAATCATTTATATAGTTTGTTTTTTTTTCGGGGTTGTGGGGGGGGGATTGTCAGGATAGTTGGGATTTGTAGAGTACTGTTTAGCTGCTTAAAATCTCGGTTCCATAGTGCGTGTGTATATACAACATGTAGATACATCCAACTGATAACTTTGCAGTTAAGTCAGACTCTGTCTAGCAGGACTGCGGCATCCCACCTGTCTTAACTGTGGAGGAGGGAGGAGGGCACCGTGGAATGGGGAGCCAGGGGGTCTTTGATATTTCATAATCATAGTTGTTTCATGACTCATTATACTTAATAATACATGTTTTATTTCTGAAGTTTTTTATAGCTGTTCCAGTTGCTTTGAATGTCTCCAAAAGCTGGTTAGTTTTGAGCAAGGCTAATTTCTCTAGCATTTTTAAGGCATTTTATTTTTAGGGTTAACCTCCGGAGAGGTTACATGCATGTTTGCAGGTGAAGGTCATCATTTTTCACTTTCTGAACCTAGTTTAGCTAGTATCTTGGGAATCCTCTTTCTACCTCTCTAGCTGATATTACAGATAGGACACCTCATCCACAAAGCTTTTACTAGGTTCTGGGCATTTGAAACTTGGTCCTCACATTTGTACAAGTACTTTACTACCCAGCCATGGCCCCACCCCCCTGGTTCTGAGTTCTTGATACATACATGTAGTTGGCGGTGGACTGCCTGATTTTCTCTAGTATCTCGGCTTAAGAGAATGACAAAAGCTGTCAAGAGTGTCCCTTGGGTCAAATAACCTCTGTTCACAATCCTGCCACTGGACTGTGTATAATGCAGAAATCCTGGCTTTTTTAGCATGCACGAAGCCATGAATTCCAGCATCACTAACTGTAAATACAACCCCCTGCTCCAGTCCTCCTCTCATCAATATATTGGTTGGTTCAAAGGGATTTAAAATCAAACTGTTCTGAGGACCTTAATTTTGTTCATTCCTTTGAGACAGGGTTTCCTCTGTGTAGCCCTGGTGGGTCCTGGAACTTGCTCTGTAGACCAGGCTGGCCTCCATCTCACAGAGACCCACTTGTCTCTGCTTCCCAAATGCTGGGATTAAAGGTGCATGCCACTATTACCTGTTTGAGGCCCTGAAATAGAAGGCACTTTAGGGCAGTGTTTGGTAGACAACAGGATTGAGAATACTGGGCCAACTGCTTTCAGTAAATGACATAAAATGTCTAATTTTGCACTGGAACTATGGCAATACAGACTGAATATTCTGAGTTGTTTGCTGACATATGGAGCCTTAGATAGAAGGTCAAGAGACTGAACGGACACAGCCATTGTGAAATTATTTGAATTCCTAGCCATGTTATTTAATTTACTAGATGCTTCCATATGCACCACAAGGACACCACAGAGAATTTAAAAAGTTACCAGGTGGACATATCAATATTTATTGAAATACTGGAAAAAAATCCATTTCATTGAGAAATTCATGGCAAGAACTGACATGACAATGTGTATTTCACTAATACAGTAAGAAAACGTCAACAAGTAACCAACTTCACACTCTGAACACTGCATGGATTCAAATCCAAGTCAGACGCAGAAGAGCCACAATCCAAAGACTCGTTAGACATTACCGACCTGTCTCTTTACAGAGACCAACCTTGGGAAATCCAGCTCGGCTGAAGACCTTTCCTCTGCCTTGTTAGGACACCCTAGGATCAATAAGGCTAAGTCACAAACTGGCTACCTACTGACATCAGATAACCGGCCGGCTCTTAAAGAGCCCTGGATGCAGGGCGACACATACACACCTGCTCAAACTGCTTCTGTCCTTGGTATGGGTGTGACTGTTGCCTGTTTCTCTAACCATTCTCAGGGTGAAAGCTACTAGGTGAACAACAAACTGGTATTTGACAATTTTTAGGTTTAATATTCAGTGGGGGAGTATATATATGTTTAAAATAAGGAAACATGGTTTTTTTTCAATGTCAACCCCCTCCCCCAAATAGCCATCCTTCTAGTCCCAGTAACACCAAGGATAGAGTGCTCTCACTAACCACTGACATCTCCAGTCCTTCTCCATGCACCTTTGACCAATTTGGTTTTTAGTTGGGAGGAACAGCCATGTCTGTTTGGTTTAACGCATTGGATCTGAGCTTTGATTAATGACTTTTCTCCTCCTTAGAACCATAAAGATAACACTGAGAGTCAATCCCAACACACTAGTGTGCACCCCTCCTGTGGATGGATATTAGAGATGATCAATAAATGTAATAAAATAATCTTTTTTTTTGTACACACAGAAGTAATAAACTAATATCTTTGGTATACAACTTACAATGTTTGGAAAGGAAAACCAGGTTAAGACTCTGTATTGTTAAAATGTCTTAAAAACAATAAAAAGTTCTAAGTCACATGATTCACAATGGATATTAAATAAACTACAGACAGATTATGGGAATTCTGAGACCTGTAATCAAGTGCATGGTTTTAATCATTAAGACCCTTCTATACCCTTGCTATGTTTCACTAACTTGAAGACATGCTATAGTAAACACATATATTTGGTTTCTTCAGTCTTGGTTCTATCTTATACAAAGGGGAACCCAAGGAACAATAAATTAGCATTGTAATTGTCTATAGTTGAAACTATGATATACAATATAAATAAACTATTCCAAAGCCAGAAACATTTGTGGAAAAAATTAAGGGACCGGGAGATATTCTTTTATACAGTTTCTACAAATGATTGTGCTGCTGGTAATTGTAACAAATTAAAGACGAAATGAGAGTCCCATTCTTGATTTTAGTGTCTCACGACATACAATAATTAAGTACTGTTAAAAATAATTACTAACCAGAAAAATAACATTAAAAGAAATTACTGCCTTTACTATCTTGTATTATCAGAGTCCCCCCCAACTCCTCCCAGGACCTAAAGAATGTAAACACTATATTTTATTTGACTTTAAAGTATTAATACTTTATTTTCAACAACAAATGTTGATCCACATCTGCACAGCTCCCTTTTAGGACCAGGAAAGCAGGCAAGCTTTCCAAGCCTGTCTGTGGCACCGCATGCTAATACTGACAGCACTGTTTAGAGACTTTGTTTGCTATCTCTGCCCTCCAGTATTTTGTTCTACAGCAGACTTTGGTCTAAGACTTAGAGAGAGGCCAGTATCTTCCATTCCCCTTTGTAGGAGACTGTCTTTCCTGTCTTTCCAGGCCATATGCAGAATCACTGCTTTTGCATCCTAGGTTTAAGGGATGCTGAGTCACAACTGGAATGACCCTTGAGTCAATCACCTTTGCAGCTCAACCTTTCCTTCACTTGGCAATGCTTAACATGCTTCGACTTTCCGCTACTTGGACTGTGACTATTGGACATCCAGCAAAAGATGTCTAGTGGTTTGGTTTTTTTTTTTTTTTTTTTGTAAGTGAACTACAAACCTTGATGACTAAACAGATGGATGTATACTAACAAGCCTCTTGGGCAAAAATTTTTATGAAACCCAACCATGCCAAAGCCACATTTCAGCAACATTAGCAGAAATAAGATCTAACTCACTTGTTGGGAGTATTGGCTTAGATTTGTTTGATTTCCCTTAATATTAACTAATGCTTATATAGAAGAGGGATACTGCCTTTTTTTTTATTTTTAATTACGAACACACGACAAAACAAACTTCAGAACATATTTAAAATGCAAGCTGACATATTTATACATTGTTCTTATTAGCTGTTGGCAGGTCTAAGACACAGACATTCAGAAATCTTGGTTTAGTGGAGCTACTACTGGTGTGGTTGAACACAAGTCCTTAAAATAGCTTCAGGGCTCACAGGTCAGAAGGTGTCAGGCCTTGGGGTGGGGGGAGGGGAGGCTGTCAAGGCACAGCCCAAGTATTCTTGAGTTCTTCAGCATCACCACGGAGCAATTTTGGAGAAGTCCAATTAATAACACAGGTCAACTGCTGAATTTCTTAATAGCAGATTAGTTTAAATATACAAGGACTGTTCTGTCCATTTTATTCTGCTGTGGTATTGGACTCCATCTGTAAGTTCAATCCACTCCATTCCAATGTCTTTCATATGAATCCTTTGGGGATATGCAGCCTTTGATTCACAGTTTGCAGTACAAATACCCTGATATCATTTATTTGCTATTAAGTATTTAATTATTATGCTTTTAAAATTCAGTGTCTTTAAACCAAGTTTGTAATTAGCATTGCTTGGAGCAGTTCAGAGTATTGTCTTTCTGTCTTTCCTCTTCCCTCTCTTCCTCCTCCTCCTCCTCCTCCTCCTCCTCCTCCTCCTCCAGTCTCTGTTCCTAGGGGCTCAGGCTCGTTTGGCATGCAGCATTTCAATGAGAAGGTTGTTATAGGGCACGTCCCCATTCACGTGTTTGTAGTACAGGTAGTCTTCTGCCTGCTTGCTGATTGCCCGGATCTCTGGTAGCCGAAGAATTAGCTGTCGGAATCTATCCGTTTGCTGTGGGTAGTTGCAAGCCGTGTAGTCCATCAGGGCGGCGTTCACCTGCTCCTGCACACCTTCCACCAGCTGCAAGTTCTCGAGATTCTTGACATCTGCATTTAAAACAAAGAAGATTTCATTTTGGTGTATTTTTCTTTTTATATTCCTATTTACTGAAGCAATGTTCAGTGCATGGGTAGCTGTCTCTTCCTCTTGATATAAAGCATACTTTATATGCTATTGAATATTCAGTAAGCCCTCTTCACCAAGCTTCCAGGGAAAAGGATCGCAAAGGAGCTTTGCAAGCCCGCCTTGTTGAAATTCTGCATATACCTCAAATCAATTAGACACCAATGGATTTTGAGCAAGGTCAACTCTTCTCATATCTTACAAAAGGAAAGGCTTGAGGATTCTTAAAGTAGAGGGATCATAATATATTGCTAGCAAATGAGTCCCTAGAGAAAGACCTATCTTAAACCAGTATATTACACAATTCATATAATTCTGTATTAATTTTTCTGACCCAAGGTGAAATCTGTGTCCAGGGTGTGATGTAGTTAATTCTAATAAAAAGTGACAGGGTTCTTGTTTCTGTTTGACATTTTCTAAATGATTCTGAAAGCCTTTGACTTGTCTAGCCTATGCTAATGAACCATCTGGTACACTCCAGTGACTGCCAACTGAAGACTCTGCTACTGGAAACTCTCTCAAATATATATCTCAGTAACTAATGATCTTTATCAAATGGAAAGCCTTGTCCTTTAGGCAGAATACAAGGCAGGCTGCTCGGTGCCCTTTAACCTCAGTGTGGTTTCATAAGTCTGACTTTTTTTTCCCCCTGGTCCTGGGTCATGGGTATGAAGAAGCTGGACACGGGCAATCCATCCTGCCTAACTCCCAGTGAGCACCCAATTTTAGGACATCTGCCCTTGAGGTCCTTCTACATACTGGATAAGAGTTACAGTGCCACAAAAGTCAGATGCTCGGACAAATACACACAGATGATGGGCAGGGGAAAGATGGGATTTTTACTTCTGAAGTTTATGCTCACTACATAACTTTTATTCAAAGTGAGTATAGAAGCTGCTGGGAAAGAAAGAATACACAGATGTGTTTATAGATATTCCTGCATAGAGAATAAACAAATAAAGCCACCTTCATCCTTTTATTTTCTGACAAAAATAAACAAGATTCTAAAGAAAACCAAATACTATGAGTAAGATTAGTGCAAGGTTAAATGTCCCAGATGAAAGGTAACTGTTGCCATAGTAACTCATAGCCAATAGTTTAGGCGCTGTTACAACAGCCTATGCCATACCTGCCTGTGTTCCTCTTGCCTGTCTCTCAATGGGGCTACAATAAGGTGCCCCTGAAATATTTTCAGGGTGATTTGAATGTTTACATTTGTGCGAAATGACATCTCTCTATTACCAAGTCTCTGGTCCAGATTCAAACCAATGAGGAATCGGTAAGAAGCAGATATAGCAACTGAGAGAAAGCCTTATTTAGTTCAAAGGGAGAGAGATGGGAGGTCCCAAACTGTGTGATTACTGAGTGGGGCAGCCAGTCACGTACCACACAGAAGCACTGCACCCTTTGTGGCACCTGACACTTGACACGTGGAAGTTAGCAGCTAACTGAATACTTCCATCTTATGTGAAATATGACTTATAAAACATTTACCAATATGCCTAGCATCTAGTGTTCTGCTTGGTTAGAAATTATCAAATGTAAATGGTTAGGAATACTTTCAATATGTTCTGCCTCAGTAGGAAGTTTTGTTCCAGTAATTTAAAGATAACTACAAAAATATATGAAGCGAAGCCAGGTGTGGGGGTCCATACCTTTAATCCCAGCACTCAGGATGCAGAGGTAGGTAGATCTCTGAGGATGAGGCCAGCCTAAGTTTACAGAGTGAGTCCCAGACACCCATGGCTATATACAGAGACCCCATCTCAAAAAACAAAACAAAACCAAACCTATATGAAATGGGATCAATTCACACGACAATGACAGATGTGCATGAGGAGGAAAGGCTGTCAACAGAGACTGGTAGGCAGGATGTAGGGATTTAAACAGTATGAAACATAAGATCAATTCTCAGATTATCTTTTGTATTAACTTCCAAAAACTCTGGTCCAAACTGGTATTCTTTGAAAAGTTCAAAACATTTGAAGCATTCCATACAGGAGAAAAGGTTCATATTATTTTGGCCAAATATATATTCTTCATTCTTCAGTCACCAGAGTAGACTTCACATGACTAAATTATCTCTCTAAGCTGCTTCAATTAATTCAGCATTAAGTATAATAAAGTGCATACTGTTAATTGTCCCAAAGACTTCTAAAGTAGATGCTGATGGAAAAGATCCGGATAGACTGGGGGAAAGCAAACTAAGGAGAGCGGGGTATGGTGGTCATGTGTAATCCTGCTACACACGAGACAGGATTGTGAATTCCACTCAGGCCTGGCATGCAGGGGGAAGAGAAAAGACGGCGAGGTTGATTAACTGGCTCTCGATTGCTGGCAAGCTGGTGCCGGATCACTGCACATTCTCCTGCTTGGAGCCGCCTCCCTCCATCTATTAAACTGTCCACTTCCCCACAGATCCATTTCCCCACAGAGACTTCAGGCTTCTGGGGAGAGGACCACACATTAGTCAAGGTATCCTTGGAAAATATACTAATTACTGTTCCTTTACACTGTCGCTGTATTTTCACAAGACTGATTAACTGTAAGTATGAAATGCCCCTTCTTATGTTCCTGTGACCCAGTATGCTTTTTCAATTAGAAACTAATTTTTTTGGAAAATTTTGCGTACACACACACACACACACACACACACACACGGTTTTTAAAAAACTGCATAAGGTATATTCCAGTCAGTGTTCACTTGTCACACGGTGGGTTTGGTTCTGTGGTCCAGATAGTGAGCCGTGCTTTTCATGTTTTAGAGATGAGGGTTTCCCTCCCCTGGTCTGGGCTGCATGAGATCTCCCGGGAATTGCAATCGCTCCCTCCGGTCCTATGTCTCTTGAACCTCTGAGATAAACCTTGTTTTTTTTTTCCCCCAAACAATCTAAATGGTCCAGAGATGAGCTAACAAGGACCGAAAAGCAATAGAAAGGCAACTCCAAAATATAGGTGAAAACACCTCCCTCCAGGAAACCTGGGATTTACTATGATGTGGTTTGCATGTCTTTCTTCTTTAGGAAGGGTTTGAAAACTTGAGTGTATTCTGACATCAACCTTTGAATTGGTTTTGACACAATTAAACATTTTGAACATTTAAAAATTTAAATAGACAAGTACTGAGACTTGTGGTTCGGTTCCCCTAGCAAACAGTATTGCGAAGCATTTGGATTGCAGCAGCAAACCTAAACCCCAGAGCTGGAAGGAACGAGTGATACCCACCAGAATCCTCCTACTGGACCCTCCCTCCCCGTCCCCCCCCCATCCCCCCTCCAGGCCACCCCCAGCCCAATGGCACTTTACACCTGCTCTCAACCATCTTGCATTTGGCACGCTGCACTCCTTTGGAATTTACATAACCTTCATCCTCACACAATTGAAAAAAACAAAACAAAACCCTTGTCATGATTACAAATTCTGCGTTAAGAGACTGTATGTAAACAGGCAAAGGCATCCCCACACCTTTCCTGCAGCCTTTAAAATTTGATGATTGCAAGAGCATTTTGCCTTCCCTCGAAGTATCAATTCTCCTCTGTAATACTTTATTCACTCAGGGACTAATTACCAACTTTCTCTATGAAGCGCATTATGATAAGCTCACAGTGGGGTGCTCAGGTTTTTTTTCCCAGCCTTATTGAGAAGTAAACCCTTAGGCTTTCTTGAATACATTACTGCACTGACTTCTGTCACTAGCAGGATTCAGCTCTCTCTGAAGATGAACCCTTGGCCTCCCTGGTCACTGTCACGGGAGGGCCAGCAACCTTGCTGTTGCACACATGTTCAAAGAGGGTCTTTCACTGACCCAGGGGCCTGGCGGGGACCAGGACTGGGTGTCTTTTCCTGAGATACATCCAGATTTTTAGAGCCAAGCTGAGGGAAAGAGGCAGTTTTTCCTTGAAGCTCTGAGAGAGATGACAGACTTTGTCTGAAGGGCCTTTTCTTTTATGGGAGGGAATAGAACTTTCTGCAAGGAAGTTTTAAAAGTATTTTTAGGGAATAAAATGGAATACTTTGTATAAATAATTCCATGAGAAGTTTTGGAGGTTGGTTAGGAAACTTACATGAACAAAATTCACTGATGAAAAGTAGGGTTGGGGGAGAGGGGAAGGGAAGAGAAAGGGAGAAGAAGGGAGGGGAGTCTTCAGTGCAGTTGCCTAAAATCAAACTCTGAGAATAGAGTTTCCAGTAAACCCTGAAACTCAAGATCTCAAATTCATCCCTATAGCCCTGTACCATGTACGATGACGTGCATATTAAGCCAAGACCCACCTTCACCAACTAGAACAAACAATGTCTTTAGCAAATTAGTAACAAGAAACATAGCCCTTTGGAGGGGCTGCTCTTAAAACCATATACACCAATGGTTTGCAACCCCTTAGCAGCAGAAAAATTACAGTTACAAGTAGAAAAAAAAAGGGTTTATGGTTTGGGGGTCACCACAACATTACAAGAAACTATATTAAAGGGTTACAGCATTAGGAGGCTTGAGAATGACTGATAGTCAAAATGCCTGAACTCTTTAGAGAAACACGGGCTCTTACAACTGTGGGCCCTTGTCTAGAAAACATTCTAGCAATCCTTCCTGTGGTGGTTTGAACATTCTGTGGGAAGTGACACTATTAGGAGGTGTGGCCTTATTGGAGGAAGTGTGTCACTGTGGGGGCGGGTTTTTAGCTCAAGCTCTGCCCAGCATGGGGAATAGAGATTCAGTCCTCTCTTGGCTGCAGTTGGGTCAAGATGTAGAACTCTCAGCTCCTCCCACACCATGTCTGCCTAAATGCTTGATGATAACAGACTGAACCTCTGAACCTGAAAGCCAGCCCTAATGAAATATCCTTTATAAGAGTAGCCTTGGCTATGGTGTCTCTTCACAGCAACAGAAACCCTATGACACTTCCTTTTCCATACACACGATGCATGAATTAACTTACTTGGAAGAGCCCCAGCCAGATACTGAAGCTACAGGAACGCTGACCAGCCCGTTTTACGTAGCTCCTTTAATGTGAATACAGAGACCTTAAAACCTCATCGGATGAACATCAAGGCTTTTTGGTGAAGGTGAGGCCTGAGGAATTTTGAGTGCTGGGACTCAAAACTTAGGTCCTCTGGAAGTCCTGTCAGTGCTCTCAACGGCTGAGCCATCTCTTTAGCCCACTTGTTTTGAAAGGTGAACTAAGCAACAGAGGGAAGGACTGTTGGGCACAGAGAGTCACACAGAGACAAAAACCTCAGAACAGGACAGAAGGAAGCGGTCCCTGGAATAATACCCAACTCTTTCCGCTTAGGTGAGTTGTGAAGGTGCCAAGAAGTTTCTTTGCCCTTAACTGTTTTACATTCAGGCAGAAGTACTTGCAGCTTCCATTTTCAATCACAAAGCTCGGTGAGAGGCTAGAAATGGCTCATTGATTAAGAGCACTGGCAGCTCTTCCAGTGGTGTCCCCGAGTCTTACATTCAGTCTTCAGGGAAAAGGGGTAGGGGTGGGGTCTGGAGGGATCTTCTCAGTGACATGGGAAGTTTTCAGACCATTTGATCACATGGTCCAATTTGAGTTCAACAAAACCAAAGACAATAGTGCTCTAATACAGTCTTCACGACCAGCCCCAGTAACAAGTTACTCAGCTCCTCAGAGTCAGCTTTTCCATGTACAAAACGTGAATAGCTTCCATGCTTTAAAGGGTCTTTTAAAAGTCCTTCTCGAGTAAGTGTTGCTTTTCTTGTAACTGTTCAGATGCCCCGTGGAGACGGTGTTGGCTTCCAGCAATATGTGGAAAGTGGGTATGGTCTTTCCTGGAATCAACCAACCTGGCCATTTCCCTAGGACTAACTTCTCATGGACAAATAACAGATTCTCTGATGTTTCACTTTCCAAAATTAAAGTAAGGCAGAAGTACTTGCAGCTTCCATTTTCAATCACAAAGCTCGGTGAGAGGCTAGAAATGGCTCACTGATTAAGAGCACTGACAGCTCTTCCAGTGGTGTCCCCGAGTTCACGTGCCAGCACTCACATGGCAGCTCGCACTGTCTATCTCGGGATCTGATGTCCCTTTTCTGGTGTGTAGGAATACACGCAGACAAAGCACCCATGCACACAAAAGATCCCTCAAGGGAAACACTGTCAAATCTGAAGTTTCAGGTGGCAACTTTCATCCATCCCTCCCATATTTTTAGGGTCTGAGCCCCAACTAGACATGAACACACATGCTATTTTATGTTGTATGTGACATGCTAGGACATGGGGCTCAAGGACCATTGACATATGGAGGATGTCCCATGCAGCCATGATTGCCTTCCGACCGACTTATAGAAAAAGCACACCAGGAAGTACACAGGGTGGCTAGTGTGATGGGTATAGGGCATGTCGCCTGTGGTGCAAAATGTCCCCCATAGGCTCATGTGAATACCTCCCCCACCCAGTTGGTGGCGTTGTTGTTTGGGAAGGTTGGAGGAAGTACATCACTGGGGGTGGGATTTGAGAGTTCATGAACTCTGTCTGTCTGACTGTCTGTCTGTCTGGTCAAGGCTTGGCATGCTGCTGTTCTCCCACACTGAATTCGCAGCAGGTTTTGTTTTACACAGAATTGTTTCCTAATAGCAAACAACACACACCCCAACTCCATTATGTATTGTGCTGTCCGGGTGTTTTGTCTGTAACATCAGGTATGTGTGTGCTTCTCGAATCCTTTGGCCTGCCTTCCATGTGGGGCACTCTTCTCTACCATGTTCAACAACATCCCTGGCTCTGCCAATGCCCTCGCTGGAGGCTGCCAATGAAACTTGACTTTCCGCACAGTTATGTCCTCTCCACCCAGATGCTGGAGGTGTGTCTGTCTTAAGTTCAGTGCTTACAACTCAGCCCAGTCTCCTGTGGCCCTCTTTGCCAGTCCACACACCACCAGGTCCTGTTGGATCTGCTTCCTAATTATGTCTCCAATCTACCCTTTCCTCTCTGTCACTACCATAATGTGCCTTTATTGCTTCTGCAACCTCTTTAACTGGTTTCAATTCTTCCAATGCTGCCTGCTTCCAGTCCATTTTCTTCAGGACAGTCGGAAGGATAGCTTTAGATGGGAATCTGATTGTGTGCTCGCAATTCTCCAATGGCTTGCCACTGCCCTTGGGCTACTGATTAAAGACACTCACCTGGCATTTACCTCTCCAGTCTGATTCTACCCCTTACCAACTGGTTTCAGATGGGCCTGGGTCTGTGCTGACTGAGATCTTCGTTCCTTCACCTTCAATCGGGTAACTGGTCTTGAGCCCAGGCTCGGAGCAGACACTGCTGTCTATGACCAACTCATTGCCCATTAGGTGCACCATGGTCATTTGTTAGTTACAAGACAGCGGCATGCAGAGCAGAGCTCCAGCCTAGGATGATGTCTCTGTCAAATTAAACAATATGTCTGCATACTTATTTCATAGTCATATCCCCTTGCTTGGTGTGTTTGGAGATCTTCTAAATTCTTCTAACAATATCTTTCTTGTTAAGGTTTATTCTGCTTTTGATCCACTAGTCCTTGGTTCATTCTTGTCGTTGCTGCTAGACATGTTCTCTTGGAAGGAGGCAGCCTTCAGCCTGTCTCGTATTTCTTATTTCCCACACAGCACAGGCACACCCTCCTATACCCAGTGCCTGTATTACTGAACTTAGTAATTTCTATTAGGCTCCCAAGAAGATGAAATAAAAAAAAAAAAAAGACTGCAATGGGAATTTACTGAGCACTTTTTCTGCAAGACAGCAGTACCAAACTACTAGGTTTATAGCCTTGTCAAACTCAAAAATAACTCCAGGTATAGTAGAACATAGCTCCTACAATTTATCTCTAGAAAAAGTACAACCTGATTAAAAAACTGTAGAAATTAAGCTACATGAATGGGGGAGGGGGGGCATTTGTCTGAAAGTGTGACATAGTAATATGAACATCTTCTAAACTAACTATTTTGGGTCCATGTGCCATGTTAGGGACATGGTATCGGGTGACACAGATAATTTTTAAAGTATGAAACAGGGTCTTATCAATATAGCCCAGGCTGATCTGGAATTCACAATCCTCAGTCTTGGCTTCTAAATTATGTGCCTAATTATATACCTAGAAACATGTTTAACAAATTTATAATGATTTGTGACTTCCATAAATCATCAGGGACCAAAACCACAGAAGCAAGCTGAGGTATGGTGTTGTGATTTTAAGGGCAGCAAACACACTCCATGGAGTGTTGGCCTGTGCAGGTCAGGCACAGGCATGTACAGGGACAAGTACCTATACATTCATGGACAGTAAGACAGGATGAGGTCCCTGGAGGGGAACTGACTGAATATTTTGAACCAAGAAACAAAATTTAAAGGGGGTATATTACTTCAAATTTTCTTAGTGCCCTTAAACTCAAAAAAAAAAATTGTATGTGAAACAGACTTAACTTTTGATAAAATGGGTGGACGCTAGCATTTCTCACATAAGCATTAAAACTGCAGCTGCCCTGGCCGGTCTTAGCAGTCACAATCCCTGTATCCTTTCATGGAGAACACTGTCCCTGTGGAGTAGGAGACAGCCACATTCTTAGCCCCGCCACACCTCCATTCTTATAGTGACATCCTGAAACAGTTTAGAGCTACACATTTGCATTTGATTTCCATTCAGGAACTTCGGTGGCTTTTCGCAAAGTTTTCTTATTTTCCTAGAATAAGATATGAGGTTCAGTTTGTTCAGGTGGCGAGTCAGGACTATGAATAAACCAACAATATCATATGAAAGAGAATTAAACAGGCAGATCCAAGTGGGGATATATTAAGCCAAATTTAAGCTCCAGTTGTGGAGTTTAGCCTGTACTAGATGTTTGGTTTGCCTCAGGGATAAATTCCGCTTCACAGCTAATCGAATGAGGGAAACTGCCTCAGGTATGATGAAATTTACAAGAGAGTGCTGTTGAACAGTTCTTGTTAAAAAATATTAGCTTAAAGGCATTCTTACCGTCTTTGGGATGAAGACAGTATTTGCATTTAATTATCTGACTTCAAACTTTTATGAACTTGGATCAAATATTAGCTTGGCCAATTAAAATATTATTTTGGCTACGTGTGGCCATCAGCCCAATTCCGTTCAACTTGCTAGCTTTGGTAGTGCTTTGCAAGCAATATCAACTTTCAAGATTGTGTCTAGGAAGGAAGAAAGGTAGCATTTGAGAGGACAGCATGTACTGAGCAGACAAGGTGCTACACTGAGAATAAGTAGTTGATCGTAACATTTCTATGTTATAACAAGTCTGGAAGACAAAAGATGGAGTCTTCTAGATTCTTCTACCCACATAATCAATACTCCTTCATAATTCAGTATTTTACAGAAATACTTTACTTTGAAACACAAGTCTGTCTACAGGACGCCCTCCAATTTGGATTGCCAGGAGCCACTGCTGTCTCTGCCCCCTCCCCCGCCCCTACACAAGGTTGCTCAAAGCCTGATCTGCACTGGTTTCTCTCAGAGGGGAGGAAGGGAGACCATTTCAGGCAAAAAATGTGCATGGGTGGGAAGGGAGGAAGCAGCCACAGGAAAAAAGAGGCTTCTGTGAGTCCCAGAATACTTTCTTTAAAAGTCCCTTTTAAAAGGCAGTGATGAAAGAATGCATTCCACATTATGCAATCCAGGTGATAGTTCTGTGCAACTCATGAGCTGGGCCTCACTGCCAGGTGTTGATTGTGTCAAAAAGAAATGTCCTGCTCAGCGAGATGCCAGAAAGACAGATGCAGCAGCCACTGTCCTGTGTCGCACCCAGAAACAGACCCCTGGGGGATGTCCTTCTGCGTCAACATCTTTGTAATGGTTTGTCTTCCGAGGTATCATGGAGAGTGTGGTTGGCTCTGAGTGCAGGAGAGCAGTATTTCCTGCACCCTTTTCATGCCAATAGAAAGGAGAAACTTGGTATGATATACTTGCTATTTAAAAGAATAAATTCTTAGCACTTTAAAAAAAATGAAGTCAAGATAAACCAAAGCAAGGCGTGGTGGTGCGTGCCCTTCACCCCAGCACTTGGGAAGTGAGTTCAAGGTCAGCCAAAGTGAACTAGAATACAGCTGAGAGGCTCATGGTGAGATCCTGCTCTCATAAAAACTCCCCTCGCCCCAACACATGAAACAAAAACCCATGTAACAACAACAACAACAACAACAACAAGAATTTCTTCAAACAGTAGTGCTGAGCTTGGTAAGGGGTCACCAGTTAAGGTCGACCAATCTGAACTCTACTATTTTAAATAATAGGTTTCAATTTTATTTTTGTTGGGAAGTTCTGGGCTCTGAAGATCTTACTTGGGAGAAATAAATTCAGCTTTAACCAGCAGAACTGGAAACATCTGGGAATTAAGAGATTCACTGTGTCTGCTTCTACCTTGGCATTTTATACAATATTGCCTGTCTGGGAATTAAAAGTTGTTTTTTTTTTTAATTACTGCCAAAGCCTTTCAATCTATTTTATAACAAATATTTATACTTCCTTACAACCCTGCACTTACTGTTTCTTAGAAAGAGACAACACAATTAATAAATGATAGATAGTGTCAGGAGGAGAACTTGTGCATTTTAATGTTGTGGTACCATGTGTATGCAGTGCTCACATGGGCCAGAAGGGGGCGTCAGATACCCTGATACTGAAACTACAGGTTTGTGAATTGCCATGTGAGTGCAAGGAGCCAAACCCTGGTCCTCTAGCTTAACAGTTACATAACTCTAGTACCCATAACTCTAGTTAGTACCCTGAAGGCACTTAGCACCCAGTACCCAGAAAGCACTGGCTTGAGGTTACAGAAATGATGGTTCTTTAATATGTATAGTAAACATTTAATATTTAAGTATAGGTTTGGCTTTTTGAAAGGCTGAAAAGTTCTGTTTCAGCAGAGCATGTAGTTGGGATGCTCTGCTTCCATTTCTTCTAAAGAGTAACAATACCCGACAATCCACACAATTCTGTAGTGGAAGGCCTGTGAGAACCACCATTACATACGCATCCAGGGTTTCATTAGTTTGTGAAGCTAAAATAAAGCTGCCTTTTAAGACTTAGATGCACGTTTTACCTGTTATTATATCATTTCCCTTAGCTTATTAAAATTCTGCTCAGTGTGACAGAGGTTGAAAGTAAGAAAAAACATTATCCAGAAAACCAATATTTAGCTTGAATTATTTGGCATGAAGAATTAAGATAGGGTCTTTAGGGTGGGCTGCTAAAAGAAGAGGAAGGAAAAAAAATGGGTTACCTAACAAGATCGTTAAATCCAAATACTGATCGAGGTTTTGGACATAACTTAAATTAATAATTCATTCATTTGCTCATGGATTTGTATTTCTCTGTGAAAGACAGAAAATCTATATCACCAATCTGTTCGGTATTTGTGTAATCATATAGTGGAGATCTAACAGGGAAATTAGGCTGGGAAATCCTGGGGCTTGTCTCCTGACAAGGAGGTGATCCTCATCTATGATTTTAGAAGTATAACAGGATTTGGCTAAGTCGGTGACCATGATATATTTGATATCTGCTTATGTTGCTAAATAAACTGCTTTTACAGCTCAGTATTCTCATCTTTAAAAACAACAACAGAAGCCACTAATGACTACAAGCTTAGGACAATACCTGGCTCAAAATGCATTAGTTATTCCTTTTCCCTGAGGTGCCGACTGTATTGAACAACTGTCTCCGTTAGCCACCCAGTTCTTGCCTAGGAAATCTTACAGCCTTGGAAAGCTGCTAAACTTTTTAGCAGCCCACCTTCTTCCAGACACGAGCCCCAAAGGATGAGTGTCATTACTGAGCTGCTCTGACCTCTCCACTGGCCTTCACAAGGGAGGACAAAGGTCCCCAGATGTCACTCAGCTCGGGCTGCCACTGTGGAACCGTGACTGTCTCGTGAGATCTCATGGTTAAGGACAAGACAACCCAAATACTCTCCCCACGAGCTTCATGGGGGGATCGCCAACTATAATGCATGTGTAGCCAAGAACACACTCTATTCCAGGCCAAATCTGAGTGCAAACGCACAGCAGACACACTGCCTGGCAGGTGTCGAAACGGTGTCAATTTAAGTGACAGAAAGTTTTATGCTCGAAATTCATTCACTGATTTTTAATTCAGCAATGGGTTTTTAACACCTCTTGCTGTTAGCACTATCTGATTTAATGCATAAGACAGTATTAGTCTCTCTTCTAATATTGGTTAAAGGCAAAGCTGGGTCTAGAGAGGCTACAGTCTAAGCTCCACTTTCTGTGCCCCATCTCTATCTTGTTCCGTGTTACCGGTTTTTGGTGTGAGCGGAGATGTCCTGATAACTTTTGAGTTGCACATCTTACCCCACTCCCTGAAGCCCTGCCACTTCTGAACCCCAGACTGCACCCCTCTTGGGTAGGGGGTGCCTGAGGAGCCCCAAAGAAGGTGTCAGATTTCCTGGAACTGGTGTTGCAGGTGGGAGTGAGCCGCTGCAGGCACATTAAGGGGCTGGCAAATGATGCATCTTTTAACAGTCCTGAAAGCCAGAAAAGCCGTGACAGCCAACACATGGACAACTTAAGTGCATCATAAACATCCACTGCTTCTTAATCATCTGCCTGTGCTGGTAATCAACAAGGAGTTCCCAAATGTTTAGCTGAAGGGTGCAGAAGAGATGATGGGATTTTCTGCCTTCTTTCTCTGGGAGTGAACCTTTCTCCTGGTTCTGTGGGGATGAGTGAGGGTCGGTGATTCCCTAACGGTCGTCAGGACACAGCTACAGGTTACTGCTCAGGCTGCAGGCGGGTTTTGCCTGCTGGGCTGGACACAGTCAGAAGAGAGTGCATGGCACAGACCTGACCTTTACCCAACTGTGTCTAGTACGAGGGCAGTTACTGAAGAGTGGGAAATCCAGAACAGGAAATAACACCAGCTGTGGGGCGGGCCACAGACACTTCCACACAAGCACACTCAATAGCAGACACACATGCGTAGCGCCAGCACAACAGAGGTAAACCTGAAGGGGATCCACACTGAGGATCTGAAGTCGCTTCTGGACACTGAGGCTCAAAAGTACATAGTGCGTTTGTGAGACCCCAGACCATTTCTTCTATAATTTACTGCAGTATCATTAATTTAAGAATTTGACTAGATCACAGAATAACATTTGTGTGGACTCAAGATAACGAAAATGGTGACCTGAGTCTCTTTTTTTTTTTTCCTAATTGGAAAGAAAAATTCAAATCTTATGTGACTAATTAGAGAAACTATAAGCACAGTTGCCTTTGCTTGATGTGCATGCTTGGTCAGCTACAAACCTACTTTTCCTTCTCTCTCTCTCTCTCTCTCTCTCTCTCTCTCTCTCTCTCTCTCTCTCTCTCTCTCTCTCTCTCCCTCTCTCCTCCCTTCTCTCCTCCTCCCTTCCCTCTCATTCATCATTGCTCCCTGGCTATCCTGGAACTCTGTAGACCAGGTTGTCCTCAAACTCAGAAATCTGCCTGCTTCTGACTCCCAAGTGCTGGGATTAAAGGCATATGCCACCACTGCCTGGCACTTAATTTTTAATATACCCACAATTTCTGCACAAGATATCTTTCAATGATCTGTGTTTAAAGCCTGCTATATACATACTTCATATGTATGTATATATATGCACAAATACATATCTATATGTATGTGTGCATGTATGTATGTATGTGTGTATGTATGTACGTGTATGTACGTATGTGTGTGTACGTATGTGTGTGTATGTATGTACATACGTGTGTATGTATTTAACCAGCAGCAGTGTCTCTGTCGGGGAGCCAGTGGGTGGGTGGCACAGCTGCTGTCATTTCGGATTTCCCCATCAGTGTGGCCACACAGAGCTCAGAGCAGCCGGCCTGGAAAGCCCCGGCTGTCTATAACATCCTGATCCTTTCCTGCCCAAGTCTGTGCCTTCGGACCTTGGGCACGAACTGGGTGAAGCCAGAGCAAACAGTCTCCTGGGTGGCTGTGGAGAGGTCTCTCCCTTTAACCCAGCTGAGGCTGTGGTTTTACTAGAAGCCTAGGTGCTATCTAGGGGAAGTGTCAGGCGCAGTCAGTTCACACCTCTCCGATGGTAGTTAGGATGAGCATATGAAGAGCAGGTTTATTAAGCTGGGGGGAGGGGGTTGCTGGAGAGATGTCTCAGAGATGGCATTTGTGGCTCTGTAGTGTTCCCCGGCACCCATGCCAAGTGGCTCAAGGCTACCTGCAACTCCAGCTTCAGGGACTGTGATAACTTCTTTTGGCCTCCACGGGAACTCGGACACACATGATAGGCATACGCAGATACACAAACATAACTGATGTTTAAAAGAAAGAGTTTAAGCTACTAGACTAATGATAGGCTAGTTGGAGTGGCAAGCTACTGTAATCCTAAAGGGAAAAAAGTAGAGGTGTGTGTGTGTGTGTGTGTGTGTGTGTATGTGTATACACAGATTCATAGAAGATAGAGGTTAATGGTCAAGTGCTTGTCTAGTGTTGTGAGGCTATAGGTTCCAGGTCCAGCACTGGGAAAGAAAGGGACAATTTAATCTTGCTGATGTCACTATACTGTAACTAGTTTAGGTAATTAAGAGCTTCTTCCCAGAAGTGGTGCAGAAGAAGGGTCGGGGAGTGCATAGCTGGCTTCCCAGGATCTTCAGTTATAGCGATGAGGGCCAACATAAGGCATCTTTGCACAATCCCTGAAGAATACCAAACACTCAGCTTTTGTTAGAATGCAAAAGCTGCTTGGCACACACATCCGTGGGAGGGGGGGAGCCAGCACTCCCCAGGAGTTTCAAAGACTATGAAAGAAAACAGGCTCTCCAAGCAGACCATTGCTAACATGATTCCTCTCACCCCCTCAAGACAAAATAGACAGAAAGAAATCAAACCATTTGTTTAGATTCATCAATATTTCAAAATGGCCCACTGGGGGAGATTGATCTAGTCCTCAAGGTCTAAGTTTGTGTATTAGGTTTTATGTCTTTAAATGTTGCCAAGATATTTCAAAAAGTAGTTTATAGTTTCTTAAGATTCTTTTTTGTTGTTTTGTTTTTCTGAGACAGGGTTTCTCTCTGTAGTCCTGGCTGTCCTGGAACTCGCTCTGTAGACCAGGCTGCCCTCAAACTCAGAGATCTGCCTGCCTGTCTCCTAAGTGCTGGGATTAAAGGCATGTGCCACATTACCTTAATTCTTTAAACACAGATTTACCTTCTCACTAAATATATATAAGTCTATAATCCTCAAGATGAGAGTGAACTGGGGTTTGGAACTAGACGGTAACCATGGCCTCGGACTGTTACTCTAAGGAAGTGGTAGGTGAACCCTGCAAACCTACAGGCTCGGATGCGTGCACTGCACATGGTTTGAGATGGGGGCTTTATGGGTTTTATGATTTCGCATGGACCAGAACCAAGACTCCTTAAACTGCTTTGCTCGGCTCCTGTGAGTGTGGCCGAAACGAAGGCTGACGTTCTGGAGAGCACGGGGCCTTTGACAGCCCCCAGGACCTGCACGTGCATTTTATTCTCTGGCCGCCTTGACTTCCATGTACTGTCTGGTCGCTAAATGTGATCCAAAGACAATACATGTCTTTGTTGCATTTAGATCCCATACCCTGCTCTTTCTCCAACATGGATTTTCAACGAGAATGAAACTTTGGTTAAGACTCGGGCATCCCAGCTCTGTACTTCTCTGTAGCCCGCCCAGTGCTTGCCTGCCAACTGTCGCCATGCTAGTGCTTACTCCTGCTGCCTGGGCGGCCTGAGACGATTACAGAACAGAACACATGGCAACGGACCTTTATGTTCATTTTGGAATGCTTGTTTTCCTTTGATAAAAGAATTAAACCTCTGTCCACCCCCTTCGTAAAATTCTATACTTCCATTTAGAAGACAACCAGAAATAGAAATACATTTTATACGTATGTATGTATGTATGTATGTACATACGTGTGTGTGTGTGTGTGTGTGTGTGTAGTATATGTGTGACAGCCCATGTATAATTTTGTGTGTGTGTGTGTGTATCTGAATGCTTACAATTCTCGAAGTTGATTTTTCTCATCCAATCTGGAAAAAAAGCAGTGTTCAACCTTCCTCCACTGGTGAGTATCTAACAAGACATGCTCTTGAAGCGTGGGGCTCTTGACTTGATGTACACAGTAATGAAAGCTAGCTATTGATTTTCCTGTAGCTGCTTGTAACTATTATAGTTGATACATCAATAGGAAAGGAAAGCACAGTGTTTCACAGGAGGCAGAAAATCACAGAACACATGGTGCTCTGACAGTAAATCATGGCATAATCCTAAGAATTGATAGATGGTTCCTGCTAACTTGAAACCCGGGGCTTTCTCTGAAAAGACCGTCCTATTATCGCCCGATAGTTCCTACCAGAATGACTGTCCCGAATGGCGCAAAAGGACGCAAGACAATGTTTCATCTGACAAAGCTTTTTCTTTTCCTCGGGGCCGGTGGGACGGGCTGCGTGGGAATCGGCCCTGGCTGGAGAGCAGTTATAGGCCCATTTTCCTCTCTCAGTTCCTAGAACTGAGATGCTGTGGACTAATTCCTCCAAGAAATCTACCAGGCGAATTTCTGAGAACAACCAACGATATTGAGAACACGCAAGAAACAAACAAATCGAGGTTCGGTTCATCCCTAAATGCTCCAGGGAGGTGGATAAAACAGATTCCAGAACAGAAAAGATGTGTACTCTCGGCTCCTGCCGTCAAAAGGTACCAAGTACTGGGCTCTTCCTGTAACTGGAGGCAGGGAGGGGGCGGGCAACGCTTGGGGCATGAGGAAGGCCTGTGTTTTCTGACAGTCTTAAACTGGAGAGAGCTTGTGATCTCTCCCCTACCACCCAGGCACCACTACCGAATCTGTCTCTGTGGCCATTCACATACACACAGCTTTGTGTTAAACACCCAGCCCTACGTGGTGGCTTTGGTGGTTAAGCCGTCTTGCTTGCTTCTTGTAACCAGCCGGTTAATTACCAGGGCTCTGAGCATTGCCCGAAGCTTCCCCATCACCCGTATTAATTATTTAACAAGGAGTCATATTTTTAAGTGCTGCTGATAACCATCTGAGATGCTTGACGGTGATAGAACAGTGCATTAAATATGGATGACGCCCACTGGAGTCTAGGAGTTGCTGCTTGTCTCTCCACCAGGCTGAGGCATCATAACAGATCAGGGACGGCCTGTCTCTCCAGCAACTCCTCTGCGGACCCGACCGCACAGACGTTTGTTTCCTGCAGCAGGCATCCACCAGGGGAGGCAGAAGAGGGGGTGCAGGTTTCAAGCTAGGCTTGGTTGGTTTCCTCACCAGTCTCAAGAATGAATGGAAATGGGCAGTGAGGAGGTAGACGTGGGAGGAAGAGGGGGATGGGGTGGTAGAAGAAGGGGGGGGACGGGAGCAGAGGATGACAATGCATCTTTAAAACTCTTTATTGTGGTTTCAAACTCAATCCCTGTTCATTTATCCACATGCCCATTCGTTCGCTTACACATCTAGAGGCTGTGTGGACTCCTACTATTTTGGGCATTATGGACTTCAGACAAATGACAGACACAGTCATAGAATAGCTTTGATAGAGTGACCCCTACACAGTACTCAATGGGGGAGAGACAGGGGGTGGGGGGAGCTTTTAGGAAGTTTGTGAAGAACTAGCACGTAGGCCCTGCTAAGCGATGGCTAGGAGCTCACGATGTGGAGATGCAGGCCGAGGGGCCACGGGCAAGGCCACCAGTACCGAGCTGTGGTCCTGTGGCCGGTGCTGTGCCGCTCCACAGTGAGGAGCTCCAGGGTGGGGTGCTGCACACAGCACTGTCTTTCCTCCTTGACTTGTGTGTTAAGTGTTAGCACATACATGTGACAACAGCTGTTGAGCGCTCTCAAGTAGCCAAGAATAAGTGCCTGACAGACACCCTTCCGGGTCAAGAGCACAATGGAAAGAGTCTGTGTGTATCTGTTTATATCTCTAGAGATAGTCATGGATATATCTGCATACACATTTCATCTAGCGTAAGAGCCCTACTACAGTCAGAGGACCCCAGATGCAAACTTGTCTTTGGGCAGGGGTGGGGAAGAAGCCCCAAGTATCCCAGCCACAGCTGCAGCTGACCCTGTTCTTCCATAATCCCTGCTGAGCTGGGCTGGAACCGCACAGCACCAGCATAGCTAAAGACAAGATGGCGGTGGAGCAAAGACAGAAAATGCCCAGAGATCAATTGTCATAATCACTCACTGAAGTATTCAAAGGGAAGGCCATTCACAAGGAGAGAATGTTAACAAACTAGGTTGTTTTGTTTGTTTTTAAGCAGGGTCCCACTACATAACCCAGGATGACCTGGAACTCAGAATCCTTCCACCTCAGCCTTTGGAGCTGTGGCATCCTAGGGCCTCCATGCCGGACTTGTGCCTTTTTTTTAAAAGTCTCCCCTTTCAGCTTGCAATTCTCCTATCACCCCGGTTCAGAACACCCTCCCTCCCACACATCTCCAGCATTCACTATTCAACAGTAATCTCTCTCTCTCTCTCTCTCTCTCTCTCTCTCTCTCTCTCTCTCTCTCACACACACACACACACACACACTTCTTTTTGTTTGAAGAATATAACTATTAACTACTTAGTTACCCAATTTTGTTTTTGTAGTCAATTAAATCCATAATTAATTGGATACTGGGCACCTACTGAATATTCAATAGCTGCTTTACTGACTAGTTAACTGTGGTTTTTAAAAACAAAAACTTGTGTTATATATCCTTTATAAGCATGTTTTAGAACAAGCAATTCTCTTAAAATAAAACTTTAAAAAGAAAGATTTTTTGGTAATTATCTGTACATGTGTGTCTGTCTGTGAGTGTGTGCGTGTAAATACAGGACCCTGGAGGCCAGAGGCAGCAGCTGTGTTGCTGGAGTTACAGATGATAGGAGCTGTACCTTGTGGGTGCTGGACAGAACTCAGGCTCCCAGCGAGAGCGTTAGATCCTGATAACCACTGAGCCATCTCTCTGCCCTCAAGAAATTCTCAAATTTTCCAAGGACTGAGAATATATTGAGAGATTTGTGGACTGATTTTGAGATCCAGCCCCAGCTGGCCCGCCCTCTAGTCTGGAAACTAAGAACACTAGAGACAGTGACCACTCTTGTGATTTGAATATGCTATCATCTAAAATTTATTTCCAACTTAATTGTATTATGACCACAAACACCTTTTCTTGTTAGTTGAGAAGATTTTTAAACATGCCTTAGGTTGCCTGAGAAAGAACCAGAGGTAAAGAATGGCGCCTGGTTTGACTGGTTCCTATGGATGGCTCTTTTGTGAAGGCTATTAAAAAAATAAAATCACAGCTATGAAAACCAGCTCTGTAACTGCCTCCTGAGCCAGACTCCTACAGCGATCACAGCTAAGGAAGCAGAGCAGCAGGCTCTGACACTGTTCTGCTTAGAGACGGGTCAGTTCCCTTAGGAGAATCTTTAGAAACCAATGCAAAAACACTAAGATAGCTTGCTGGCTGTGGCTGTAGCCCAGTGATTACAGGCTTTGCCTGGTATACACAAGGCCCTTGCCTGGACTCCACCAGGGTGTGTTTGTACAAACCTCTTAGGTAACAAATTGTACAAATCACTTAGTAAATTTGTTACAACTTAATAATTTGGTATCTAGCATGTAATGCTTTTTCATATTCAGGTGTGTGTGTGTGTGTGTGTGTGTGTGACATGTTTTCTCCCCATCGTGTGTGCCTCAGGGTTTGAACTCATGTCTTTGAGCTTGGCAGTAAGTTCTTCACTGGATGAGCCAATAATGTTTTTGTAAGTGTCTATGTTTTTATAAAGTTTGGCAATAAATCTCTGGTTAACTACAGATCATTTATTATTATTGTAGTTTACTTAGTTTAATTCTCCTATAAATTTATCTCTTTTGAAGGTTAAGCCTCTTGGGTGCCTAATGTTTGAAAGCGAAGAAGACATCTCTGTGGCAGTGTGAGGCCAAGGTTCTTCCAGATTCCTTTGCTATCTGGGACAGCGAAGCACTCAGAAAGCTACAATGAGGACTTAAGTGGACAGGTGCCCTATTTTTCAGAAGGATCATAAATTAACTTTTTCTTTATACTCTTGATTTGTGTCGAAATAGAAAGTTAAGGCATTGTTGTAGTTCAGAATACAGGAAAGAGTGGACCTTCAGGCTCCCCTGAGAAACTCCTGAAACTGAGGCATTAATTATACTCTGCACATTTTGGTTTAGTGGAGGGCATTAGTAAGTAACTATCCCCTAAGTTGATTCCCGAGGAACAACAACATTTAGGATTAACTGTAGTGACACTAAATGGTGGAGACTTTCTGACAGATCATATATATTCAGATTTCTGGCCTTTACCCATTGAGCCATTGCCTATTCTGTGGGCCCAGTCAAAGTCCCAGGAATCTGGGCTTCTCATGAAGGCCAACATGGATAGTTCCTGGGTCAATGGTCTGAGGGATTATCATGCTAGCTGTGGCAACAGAAATTTCTCAAGGCCTTGGAATATGAAAGGTATGGCAGGCCCAGGAGACAGAACAGAAACCAACTCTAAGGTTTAAAGTCTTAGCAGAAGTTCCTCAGATTGTTGGGTTGGTTAGGTGTCCTGGGAGAGAGGACAGCAGCATTTGGATTTGGAAAGACAAACTGGAGTCCATTTCACAGATGGAATAGCAAGATGGCTCACTCCCGAAGCACATTAACCTTTCTCCGTCAAAACTGCACAGGTGAGAAGACGTCAGGATGGGAATGTCATGGCCTAGAGCTGACAGAAGCCTATAAGAACATAAATCATCTGTCCTAGCAGATCATGTGAGTTTAGTTCTCAGGGCCTGCATCAGGTGGCTTTTAATCACCTACAAACAATCCTAAGCCTGTTCCCCATTTCCTGCATTCAGATGCACAGACTCTCCCCCATAAACACACATTAAAAACAAAACAAATGTAAAACTATTATTCAGTAACAGTAACTCTACCGCAAAAATGCATTAAAATGATCAGAATGATGGAAGTGAATAAAACCTGACACTTGTGTGTCACAAATATTGTATGACACAAGCCAAACTTCCAAAAATTAACTAAATACATTGCAAAAGCAGTCTCTATGACGTGTGGCTCGTAATTTACATTCCGGAAATGATAACACGGCCAAACCGGTGTTTGCTTAGAAATTGAAAGCCCACTGTTTAAGAAACCACAATTTTTAAAACCCCAAAGAACAGAATAGAGATATAAAATATTTGGAGGTGAATATAGGCCCATGAAGGAGGGCCACTTGGGTTATGCAGCATATAGGCTCTGGCAAAGGCACTGCGTGATTGGCATCCCCTAGAGTTCTGAAGAGTGGCACGCATGCCCTTCTAGACTCCCTGACCGGGCGCCAAGGTCACTGCAGATACAATTATGTATACAGGAGGCAACTTTGAAACCCCAATTCTTTCCATAAAAAATATAACAAATTGAGAGAATGTTCAACTCAAGAATCTAGCTAGAATGTGAACAAACTAATCAAGAAGGGGATCCATTAAAACTGAAGGCAAAAAAAGGCTGCATATCTTCAAAGTCAATGCATTTTCTATCCTTTGTATATGAATGAAATTCATACTAATTCCGAGAGTTTGTAATTATTCTTATAAGAAGTACAACTATTTTCACAGCTCCAAGTTCATATTATCTAGTCAACAATGTAATATAAATTTTGGACTGTTGTAAGTCCAAATTAAACTACAGAAAAGTCATTTCAGGTAACAAGAGAATCCAATTAGACATTGATGCACTTAAAAATATTCAGTGTATGGATATTAACTAATGAGAAGATGTCAAGGAAAGGCATTGCAGTGTAAGGAAAAACTATAGAAGTCACTAAAAAAGCATGGCCACAATGTCTGTGGAGAAAATGACAGCTTCCCAGAAGTCTGTCAGCGACCTCCCACCCACAGAAGAGAAACCATGTTCATGAATGACAGGATTTCAGTTCAGTGAAGTAAATAACTTTCCCAAAATCAATTCCTTAACACAATGCAATTTCAACAAAAACCTGTCTTAGTTGTTCGCAGAATAAAAACCCAAACCTACAACATATATGGAACAGGGAAAGTCGACTTTAAGACCACTTTTGGATTGAGACCAGTTAACCAGCTCTCTGGATTCATTCTAAGGAGCTGGCACACTGGTGCACACTTTAAATCACACTGTAGAGGAGGCAGAGCCACACTGGTTTCTGTGAGTTTGAGCCCAACCTGGACTACATAGTAGGTTCTGGTCAGCTAAAGCTAGATAGAAACAGAAAGAAACAGAAATCCTTCTATAAGAAGGATTAAATCACATTGAAATTTGCTTTGAAATAACCAAAAAGGGCAATGACAATGACATAAGACTTAAAATTCAGAAAGAGGTCCATGTGCATGTACACACACATACAGCATTAAAAAATACAAAAATAATTTATTTTGTAAGTATCATTAGAACAATTAGCTGTCTATAAGAAAAATAAAATCTCACGCACCACACACACACAGACACCTTAAAGGTGGAGAAGGATTCCCTAAAGAAAATCAAACAGCAAGAATCACACAGGATAGGGGCTAGAGAGATAGCTCAGCAGTTAAGAGCATTGACTGCTCTTCCAGAGGTCCAGAGTTCAATTCCCAGCAACCACATGGTGGCTCACAACCATATGTAATGGGATCTGATGCCCTCTTCTGGTGTATGTCTGAAGATAGCTACAGTACACTTGTATAAATATAAATAAAATAAATCTTTAAAAAAAAAAAGAATCACACAGGACAATTTTGATGACTATGGCTACTTCTGTGAAAGAAACGGAATTCACCCATCTACCTGTCTCAGAGAAGGGGGGACTCTGTGCCTGAGTAAGGGAAGCATATTTCCCAATGGGCTAACGACATGAGCAGACAGGCACAAAGATGTTCAAAGTCACTGATCATCACAAGTACAAATTCTAAATGACAACTTACACCCACTAGCTAAATAAATAAGAGTGTTGATTTTGACAAGTGGTAATGGAGCTCTTATTTACTCTGCATTATAACTTGGTACAGTCAAGTTGAATAGGAGAATATGTTGAAAAATTTCCATAGAAATGAAAATAATTGCCCGATAATAGAATAAGATACAGAGAAGATTGGTTTCTTAAATTTAGTAAATGGCCATGAACTGGACAAAGAATCACCAAATCATGGCATCCACCATATAATGGAATCATGTGAGAGGTGGCAATGGTGGGGGCCCAGGTTCCCCTAGAATCCCGAAGATTCTCAAATCAAACAGATCTGGAAAATATACCCTGAGTGCTGAGTGCAAACCTAGCTGTTTTTAAATGCTGCACACGGTCTTCTTTTGTGAGAAGAAGAAGCTGCCACAGCTACCTCACCTCTTTGAGAGAGGAATTTCCTTGAAGTTATAATTAGAGCCGATACTGTTACAGTATCCAGGGGCCCCAGCCCGGCTGATACCCACTGCCCTGGACTGGTGCCAGCACATATGGGTATTCCATTTATCTCGGAATTCTCTGTGGCCAACAACAACAGCTTATGTTCTCTCAATTTTAGGAGAAATCGCTAATTACTAAAACGCTTTCCTGGCTTTCTTTTATTTTCCGGCTCTTTAAGTTTTTGATCAAGAGCAACCCAGACTGTGACTGCTGACCCTTCTGCTCATCATAAAGATTTGTCAAGATGGGAGCAGAGGCAGGTGGCCAGCGTAAAGCATCCTTACCCTGTATCTACCCTGTGCTTCTGACTCTGCAGTGATCAAATTGGCAAGCCCATTCTCCAGACTTGGTAAACAGAGAACAACAGTGTCTGAAAGCCGTCGGGCTTTGGGCAGGCCACAGCAGAGTAAGGGCAAAGCCAAGGAGCTGGCCTTTAGGGCCTGTACTCAGCTTCTGCTTTCAAGGAGGGACTAGAAAGATTCGATTTTCTCTAGGCTCCTGACTGGTCTGCTTTAGAAGGAATTGCCATCGTTGTAACTGACAAATGTGGAGCTAGCCCTTATAGTTTCCCTTAATTAATTAGCCGGAAAAACAGTTGGGAGCTGTGCAGAAATCTGGCAGTTGGTGTCTAAAGTGTGCAGAGCTCCGTTCTGCTCCTCACCACCTGGGCGATTTTTATGTTGTTGGGCTTCCCTGATCTTGGGAAAAGATAGCATAAGGATAGCACACGCACTGTATCTTAACTTGCGGTGATGCTCAGAAACAATGCAAGGGAAGTACACGGTTCACAGCTGAGGGTAAGAGGGGCAATCATGAACTTGCCAACTAAGCAAGCAGTGCTTTCTAATATGAATGGCATTCCAGGAATGATGCTGCATGCTCAAAATACAGAGTGAGAGCCAAGCTGGTGCTCCATTGGACATGGGAAACAATTACAATAGAAAACAATGCATGGAGGACACGGGGAAACAATTACAATAGAAAACAATACATGGAGAAACAATTACAATGGAAAAGGATCTGTGGAGAGCTGTCAAAGAAGTAACACAGAATCAGAGGGAGAGAAGAAGGAAGGATGAAGCTAACACCCACAGTGCCCACAGCAGAGCTTCTGGGGTCTGGAGTCTGAAAGCTAAGGAAGCCGTCACTCAGGAGGAGCCACAGTGTCACGGGGAGGACCATCAGACCCTCCTCTCTGTTCTTGCCTTCTAGATGGTAGGACCCAGACCTCAAAAGTTTGAAGTTCATCTCGTTGACAATAAAAATATTTCAAACCATGTCTGGCTCACAGATGCCTATTCCTTACTCTCTCGATCTGCTCAGTCCCTTGAATCTGAGGCTAGCAATATGGATAAAAGGGAAGCATTTGACATTATACTTGAAATCTACTGTACACAGTACAGCTAGGAGAGAGGGCATGCTGTTTTGGGGTTTCCTTAAACTGTGTTCGAGAGCATAGCTAAGTCTGACAGTCTTCATTTCCCAAATTACAACAAATCCCTTAAAAAGGATAAATTATCTAGAACTTTATTTCTTAATAACTCAGGCTTCCTATATGAAACCTTCATATTTTATGTGTTTGAGACCAGTAATTTCCATTTAACTACTCTTAGAGGCTATCCGCCAGCAGATCTAAAGAACTGTAATGATGTTAGGCACAGCTCAAGTGATCTAAAGGGCATTACATTTGTGGAAAACAGAAAGGCCAAGCTGAAGAATTGCCTGGTCCAAACGTTCTCCAAGGAGCAGGTGCAGGGTCAGGATGATTCTCCGCTGGCGATCCATCATGGAGGGTCTGCACTAAAGCGGGAACTTTGTCTGTGGTTTGCTTTGAGAGTGTATGGTAGATGTATTAAAAGAAAGTGGCTAGAGTTGGCATCTTCTGACAATTTTCAGAATTTAAAAGTTAGAACGGGGACTGGAGAGATGGCTCAGCAGTCCTCTTCCAGAGGACCAGTGTTCCATTCCTAGCACCCACATTGTAGTTCACTCCCGTCTTTGACTATAGTTCCAAGGCTTCTGACACCATCACATAGATGCATGCAGGCAAAACATCAATGAACATTAAACACATTTTTTTTAAGTTAGAATAAAGCCTCTAGCTAGTGCATTTAACTGGTTAAAATGGGGACTTGGAATTGAGTTAAAAAAGTTACGTTGGCACAAGAAAGCCCTTTCCCCATTTTGCTAAGTTCTTCATAACTGGTATTTAACCTTCATGATGCTCTATGTAGATCTTAAATGTTTTGAATTTACAGATATGGACAGAGATAGTTCCCCCAAATACACCAGATAGAGTGTCCAAATTCAAGCACGCAGGCCTCACCGCTACTAGTGAAACTTATGGATGCCGCCCTTTCTAACTGCCCCCTCTGCGGCCAAACACAGGGCCTCCCCTTATGTGGGAGAGGGCGACGGCAGCAGACGTGCAGTCAAGGACCCAGCCTGGGCCTTGGTCTCCTGGACACGCGCCTTTGCACGGTCTGTAAAATAACTTAAATGTTATGTGATAGGCAAGGCTATGCTAAACGTCCAGGACTCTTCCTAAACAGAAAGGTGGTTCCAGAGGCTGGAGGGAAGGGGAAATGGGAATTGCATCTTCATGGGGACAACATTTCAGTTTTGGAAGGAGAGGGACAGATGGTTATATAGCAATGTGTGTGTGTGTGTGTGTGTGTGTGTGTGTGTGTGTGTATGTATATATACATATACATACACACACACACCTGTATGCTCAAAATGATATAAAATGGGAATTTTGATGTTGTATAAATTTCACCACAAGTTGAAAATGGAAATAAGCGCAGTAGGCTATAGGTCAGAGACTGTGAACCAGGCCTACTGTGTGAGGCTCTCTCCTCTCAGAGACTTGGTAATATGGGAGAAGAGGCTTCTATCCAGTTTTCTGAAAAGCATCTGTCTTTGTCCTGCACCAAGTCATGCCAAAGCCAGCGGGGACTCCCAAAAGCAGATGTATATGTTTCTCAAGCTTCTCAGGTAGAGGCAGGAAGATCAGATTCTGGGAGATATAAGACCTTATCTTGAAGGAAAAAATAAAAACTTCCAAAAAGGTTAAATTAAAAGAAAAAGAGCCTGAATGCATAAAAACTACAGTGGGGAAAGAGGAAAGGAAAGGAAAAGGAAAAGGAAAAGGAAAGGAAAAGAAAAAGGAAAGGAAAAGAAAAAGGAAAGGAGAGGAAAGGAAAGGAAAGGAAAGGAAAGGAAAGGAAAGGAAAGGAAAGGAAAGGAAAGGATGTATACTTAGTATACAGTATAGTCTTAGTGATACTAGCAAAGAATTACTTCTCTTAGGATAAATATCAGATGATCTAGTGATGCTTCCACAAATAAAAAGTATAGGGCAAATGACTCACAACTAAACTGCAACCATTCATTCCTGGTTAGGCACAAGTGCCCCCATCTGAGCTCACCGCTGGCCTACATAGAAGGCACATGCTTCCTCAGCCAACCTAGGACAATCCAAGTGCAATGGACTCAGGTAAACTGATTGATGTCTTACAAAGACCAAGTCCTGGGATTACACAGAGCCCACAGTAACAAACAACAGCTCTGTGGCATGTGTGATGCTAGGCCTTGCATTCTGTCTGGAGTTCAAGTCATTTAACCTCCATTTCCTTCTCCTAGTATGACTTGGCAGCATCACAGGTTTGTAATATTAGAGGTTCTAAGCTGATGTTCTGGAATTCCACCGTACCAAGCAGGGGCAGATGTATAATATCTGGATGGCTCAGAGGTTGGTATTCGGAACCTTCTGGTGAACTTCTGAGGGCGGCTGCTTCTTAGTTTTCTCAACAAGATAGTTGACAAAGACCTAGTCATCTAAGGATGACTGGACATATGGTGTGTGAGGGGGAGGGCATGCCTTGGTTCAGAGGGGGAAGTGACTAGAAAGGATCAAAGGAGAATGGGCAGAGCTGGTAACAGAAGCGTGGGCTCTGAACTATTTGCTTGGTCCGTCACACCTTATTTGGAAGGGTGTCTCTTAAGAGCCGCAGAATAGGTCTGTATCACGTTGAACAGCTGTCTCTAGAAAGGCCCCACGCTGCCACATCTGTGGGTGTTGTGTGGATTTCAGTGTTCAGAATGATGAAATGTCTTTCTTTCCTAGCTCGTCCTTGCCTCCTGGGTTGTGTGGGTCTGTTGGGAACATAGCCCTCCCAGGCAGACACAGTCAGGACACAAGTTTGGACTCCTATCAGTAAAGCAAGGGGACTGTCAATAAGGGGCTCACAGGTGAGCCGCTGGTTTGGGGCTTGGGCCTCCATGGCGCTCGCTGCTGTGCTGGCTCTGGCATGACCCCAGTGCCCACTAGCCACTTCCTGTGAGATGCGAACAGAGCGGTTGGCATGTGGCCGCACAGAAAGACGCCAGCTGAGCAAAGGGCCTTCGCTCTTTCTTTGCGTTGCTAGTTAGTCCCAACCTGCTGTGCCGAGTCTCTGAAACAAAATCATCTCACTAAACAGCAGTAGTTAGCAAAATGACTCTTGCATTAGCAGCTAACTCATAATAAATATTTTAAGCATAATTTACTCAGAAATCTGCTGAAATGAATGCTATTTGGGCAATTATATTCTTGTGCCAACAGATAACAAATGATAATCACTTCTTCAGTGGTGGTAAATACATATTGATTAACTTCAAACTTCGAACTTCAAAATGAATTATATCTGGTCATGGCTAATCTGCCTTGCTCACTGAGTGGGGAAACAAACAAACACACACACACATAGACGCACACAAAATCATGCACACACAACATCTATTATACTGCATTTAATGAAGGCAAGCATCCGCTTTAGGTACCATTATTTGCCTCTGCCAAGTCTCTATGGTATAAATATTGAACCGTGGCATCTCGTGAATGCTAATCAATCCGTTCTGAATTTCAAATGATTACATAAATTTTGGAAGTGCTTATTTGCTGGCCTTCCCCTCAGCTGCAGACACCTCAGCGGGGGAAGAGTATGAAGATATGCGTGGCCGTTTGACAAGTGTCTAGTGAGTGTTTTACTAAATGAGAATATCACAAAGGAAAGGGTAAAAGCTAGCCTGCATGCTAATTGCACAGGGAACCTTGGGACATTTCCTTGGCTTCTCTGACTCCATGAGCAACAATTAAAGCAATGTGCTCAGGGAGAGATGTGAGAGGAATATACAGTATCCGTGGACTTGGTAGGTCAGTCATCAGTGGCCAGTGTTTGGTAAGAATTTAGAGGAAGGCCTTGATATAGCAAACATCGGGCCAGCCTCAGAAGGGGCAACAATCTACCACAGAATGGCAAGATTAAAAGACCTTTTAACAGGTTTCACAAAACATGTAGCCTATCTTCACAGTCAGCCATAATCTGAATAAGGAGTCACCCTCCTTGAGTTTCCAATCCCTTTCAAAATGTGTGTGAGTGTGAATTGGTTCTTTTTCTCTACCATGTGTGTCCTGGAGAACTGGGGTGCTGGGTCATTAGACTTGGTGGCAGATACTGTTAGCTGCTTAGCCACCATGCCACCACTCTTTAAAAACTCTTACGCCACTTCTGGGGCAAAACCGCAACAAAGAATGACAACAGAACTAAGAAGCCTGCCTTTTCAAGATCCACCTTTCCAGCAAATGGTCCCTGCCTTATACAAAGGAAAGGAATCACTTTTGCATTAGGATTGTAAACATAGAGATTAGTCAATGGGGTCGAATTCCTCAGTGGGATTTGGAAGCCTCTCTCACCACCTGGATTTAGTGATGAAAAAAAAAGCAAAGTGGGAAGATTTGTTCTTTCTTTTGCAATTGTTTCTCTCCTTAAATATGATGGAGACACATAGCTTCACGATGGGAAGGACATGATCCGTCCCAAAGCCAACAATGTGGGACCTCTTCTGTAGAGGTTTACAAGAGAAGCCAACCCTTTCTCTTTGTAACCCCAGAGTATTTCCACATGTCAAAGATGGCAGGAGCCTGCTCCCGATGCTAAGTGAGGGAGAACCAAGACCCCTCTGTGGACCCTACACATCTCTCCTGGGTCCTTTGCAACACAGGAAGAGCAGGCACAAGATGGTCCTGAGCACTGCCCAGGTCAGAACAATGCCTCCCCTCCCAACCAGACGATAACCCATGACTGGCCAGTCACCAGGCACCCTGCCACGCTCTTTCCTCTCGGCAGGAGCAAACCCTCCTCCAGATTTCGACTCCTGTATCTTGCTGACATCTGGAATTGAACTAGCACTTGGATTTGCAGCTGAGGCCACCAGCGCGTACCCAACATTGCCCAAGAGGAGCTCTATACAAAGAGCCGGCCACTGAGCAGACAGGAGGAAAGCCCTGTGGGTGGTGACGTCTTCCTTCTCACACAAGAGCTGTTGCCACCAGCCATGGAAACATTCATAAATAAATAGTGCTAACAAGGAGTCCTGGCTTAAACGCCGTACTCGCAGGTAAGCAGAAGGGGGTTACAATTAATGGGCCATGGTTTCCTGTGTGTGAAATGACAGCAACCTTTTAAAACCACATTTAATGGTCAGAGGTTTCCTCTTCACTAAATCCCTGCTGTGTCTGATTGAGATGGGAGATTATTAGTTAATAACTAATAGATTAAGGTGACATGTACATCCTCAGCAGTGACACACACACACACACACACACACACACACACACACTCCTGTCTAGGAAGGCTGCAAGGGATTCTTTGACTCCTGCACAAAATCCCTGACTGGCTTGGGCTCAAGAGAAAGCGACTGACGTGGTGATTCACTAGCTACAGAAAGCAGGGTCTCATGGTGCCCTTCAGTGGGTCCTGCTATGAAGGATACATAATGCATTGAGACAAAGGGAAAGTGAGCCAAGCACAGGGTCTTTATCAAAGTGGAAGCATCAGCGGCTGAAACTCAAACAAGGAACAAACCCATGCGCATCCGCAACTGAAGACAGTATACTGGAAACTAACCAAAGGCTAAATCATACACGCCATTCAGACAGTCAACACGTGTGATTGTGTTTACTGATACAAAGTCAACAGTATGCTGCACCAGCACTGAAGTCAGAAGCCATAGATTCAGTCACCTCATTCTTTTCCCCCAAAGCTCCATCTATCTGAACCTGAGACATGTGCTTGCCTATGTGCATGGATAACTAAAACAAGGGCTTTACTTGCGGGGGGTGGGGGGGGGGTGGGGGGGGATGGGTGGGGGGGGATGGGTGGGTGGGGTGAAGTGAGCCCTGGCTGTCCTGGAATTCACTACGTAGACCAGGCAGGCCTTGAACTCAGTGATCCCCCTGCTTCTGCCTCCCAAGACCTGAGATTAAAGGCGTGCTCCACCATGCTGGGGCAACTTGTTTTCCTATGTGTCTTACTGAAACTCAGGATTTCATGACTGCTGGGTAAGTCATGTACCAGAGCGCTTCACTCCCAACACTTTTATTTTACTATTATGGCTGTTGCTGTTATTGCTATTTGAGATACAGTCTTGGGTATCCCAAAGCTGTTCTGGAACTATGTAGTTGAGGATGGCACTGGGAGATGTTGGCTTCAGGTCTGGATCCCAGGATGTAAAGAAGGTGTTAAATTAGCTAGATACACCTTTAATCCCAGTACCTGGGAAGCAGAGGCAGGCAGATCTCTTAGTTCGAGACCAGCCTGGTCTATACAGCATGTTCCAGAATAGCCAGAGCTACATATAGCAAGACCAACCCCCCCCCCAAAAAAAAAAAAACTAAGCTGAATGTGGTGGCGCATGCCTTTAATCCCAGAAGAGGCAGGTGGATCTCTGTGAGTTTGAGAACAGCTGAGTTTACAAAGTGTGTCCAGGACAGCCACGACTGTGGTTACATAGAGACCCTGCCTCAAACAAAACAAAACAAAAACAAAAGAACAAACCAAATCAACAAAAACAAACCAACCAACAAAACAAAACCCACAAAACTAAAACAAAGCAAAACCATGAAATGACGGACACACACGGAGATGTTTGCTGTTAACGTCACTGAAGGTGAGTGTGACTGCCTCTTCTGTGGCTGCGTGTAGTTGTCTTCTAGTGCCCTAATGCTGATACATTCCACATAGAGTTTTCTTCTTAAAGGAAAAGGACTCTCTTCAGTCTCCATTTTCCTTAGAATAACTCTGTTCATAATGTAAATATGCCCTTATTTCTAAAATAAAACACACCACAGGGTCAACCTTCTAGGCTATCTTTCTCCAGATCTTAAGCTTGTGTTTTTTAAATTATTACTTTAAACCATTATCTCATATCCTATTACATTTTTTTTCAAATACAGAGATTGGGAGGAAAGGCAATAAATATTTATTAAAAACCCATATCTGTCAGGTAGAATGCAAGAAGCAAAATATATACCATATATGACTTTAAAACCTACAGACTGGGTAGATAAAAAGTCCAGCTTCACCATACAGCCGCCTTTGTCTGCTCTAGACGGGGGCAGTATACAGGAGCCACAGCAGACAGGGTAAAAATGCTTTCTGCTCGGCCTTACAATGCCGCTTTACGATTTTAAAGAACCTTCAGCAACACAAGGTTTGTTTTTTTACTAAGTCATACCAATAATATCATTTACTCTCTGATCTTGCAGAGATTGTCTGGATCCAATGAGGATGCCTTCGGGATAAAGGGGTGGTGTTCAGAAGGAGCGGACCTGACCTGGGACTAAAGCAAACCATTCGACAGTGAACAAGGTTCTCCCCCGACCTTCTGCACCTCTAGTGATGAGGCTCCAGAGAGGACGCTGGCACCAGACAGGAGAAGGCAATGAATGCACGGTAGGTTCTCTGCACGAACCATCTGTGCTGTTCTCGGTGTCAACCAAAGTCATCTCGCCTAGGGTTGTTGCCCCCATCAGAATGTCTCAAGGTTGTTGGGATGACGTGAAGAGCTAGGATATTCTCCGTGTGTTTTATGTTAGCACCAGGGAAGAACTGTGAGAGTGTTCCCTGACCTGGCCTGAAAATTATCACTCATTCATTTATTTGGAACACAATTATGGATATGTTTTTTAGTCACCAATATTCTAATAAATCTTTGCACCTCAGTGAACTTACAAATAACATCTCTATTTAATAAACTTGGTGAACGGAAACTGATATAAGAAATAGTCATCGTATCATGGAAGAATGTTTGAAATGCACCCTTCACATTTTTTGTTGTTGTTGTTTTGTTTTTTGTTTTTTTTCAACACAGGGTTTCTCTGTGTAGCCCTGGCTGTCCTGGAACTCACTCTGTAGACCAGGCTGGCCTTGAACTCAGAAATCTGCCTGCTTCTGCCTCTTAAGTGCTGGGATTAAAGGCAGTATGTGCCAACTCTACCAGGCAAAATGCACCCTTCAGATAAACTAACTTCCAATTCTCATTAAAATGACTTTGCCAAAGGCTTTAAGTTTAAAACAAAGCATGTTTTATTTTTTTCAGTAAACATTTTGTAGGTCCTTACTATGTACACAGCTATGTAAATTAAGTGTGTTTGTGTGTGTGTGTATGATTAATTTTAATCTCAATGGAGGCTTCAGTTACAGAACTGAATTCCATAGCACAGAAGCAACTGAGAAGGAGGCCCATCCCTTTTGCAGGCTACTTAAAGAGACTTGACTTGACAGTTAGCCACTGCTTAGATTTGGCTATTTCCCCTCTAGGAGAATGACTATAATGAATGTAAATAAATGTTACCAAGATCTCCAGAACTAGTGTAACTAGTGTGTGATCAGAAAAGTGGTGGTTTACAACAAACCGGGGGCACTCACCGGGAGAGGTGACACAAAGTCACAGCAGCATCCAGCCACATGGTCTTCATGCTGAGAAAATCTCAGCTGGAACAATTGATTTAGGGTCTCACTGCACCGGGCACTCAACCTACATTAACATTCCTCAAATATGCTCTGTGGAAGTCTTATTCATCTACACCGTGTTCAAAATGATGGTGGATATCAGCACCTACACATTTCTTCCTCTGTGAAATTTACTTTGACCCTGATTGTTCCTCACAGTAACTCCTTGTAAGGAAAAAAAAAGTAAGCATAATAAACTGGCACATAAATGTTAATAAAACACGTAGCCACCTCAGGACATCTCTTTTCTGTGAGAATCAGTGGGCCATTGGCAATACAAGGTAAGCAGCCACTAACTTACACTCCCATCCTAGCTCAGCAGAATGTCAGGAACACATTATGACTAGCTGAGACTGATCCTTAGGGTCTCTTTTAGATCACAAAGATGTTGAAAGACTTGAGGGTTTTCAGTTTTGCTTCTTTTCTTGACCAGATAGACCTATCTATTCATAGATTCGATTAGTAGTTCTGAAATCTTTTAGTCAAGTGTTTTATTTTAGTTGGGTCCTTTTGTGAGTAGCTAGTTGCGGGGAGGGGTGAGGGGTGGCTGTCTCTGGAACCTGCTTCTACTAAACTTGTCAACTATTTATACGGCCTTTCCTAACTAAGCACCAAAAAACAAACAAACAAACAAACAAAGAAAACAAAACAAAAACCTTGAGGTCTTTATAGGTGTCTGCTTTCTCACAGTCATAGCGTGATTTCTGTCCTCTCCTTCAGATGCCCGTATCGTACAAAAATAGCTTCTTTCCATGTTGCCAAGGCAAAGTCACATGAGCATAATCTGGCCAGCCTGCTTTCACACCTACAGTTCTTCTGCGATCCCCAGGTGCCTACAGAGTGAGTCAGGGCACATCCTTCTCTTACACTACCCCCAGTGCTACCTTGGAGTTGTTAGATGGTCCAAGGCTAGACTCTTGTCTGCCTTCGACCTGCTTCCTGCTTCACTCCTTCCTGTCCCTCCAACTCACCCTGCCCTACCTTTCCTTCAAACTTCTGCACTGGCTGCTCTTTTGGCTCAAACTGCTTGATGTGCACACGGCCATGCTGCATCTTCTCTCAGAATCTGAGGGAAGGGCAACACCACCTCTCATGTGAGAACGAGGCCACAACTACCTCTTCAACAGTCTCTGGCCTTCATCTACTCTGCTACAGCATCCATTTGACAGGATGACAGAAGGGCAACACTGGGCAGAGTTGAGATCTGAATCTGTCTGGTTCAAGTGTGGAAGGCTCAAAGTTTCTGAGGGTTTGAGAAAGGAGCACCTGGTTAGGCAACAGCCTGGGGTTCCAGAGCGGCCCTGTACAACTTCCTTCTCAGGCACAGTGGAACAGTTATTTGGGATCTAAAGTATACTAGCTACTTTAGTATACAATAGGGTTGAAAAAATTGATTATCCATTGTTTCCTTGGAGAAAATTAATGAAGAAAGTTTTCCGCTCATAAATTGGAAACCACCTGAATTTTACTGCTAATTACATTTTTACTACTTCTGTAAAAATGAACTTTTGACCTGCACTTATTTTACCTGTGATGAGAAGACCTTATTTCTGTTTCCTGCTCAACCAGTAAGTAGACAAGTTTTCAACAGGTAACTTAGGCTGGCTCTTCCCCAGATCTTGCTTCCCCAGAAGCCACACACAGAACAAGGAAGTGATGGCAGTTCTGATAAATACAGTCCCTCAGACGATCATTTGAAAGGTTCAAAGGTCGAAGGTGTTTAAGATACACCTGGCTCCTCCAGATTGGCAGAGAATATAATACTTTGGAGAACAGGGAAGGCAAGATAAAAGTAATGGAAATCAGGGATAGAGTGGCTGAATGGTTAAGGACACTTGTTTCTCTTTCAGAGGACCAAGGTTCAATTCCCAGCTCCCACATGGCAATTCACAACCATCTGTAACTTTAATTCCAGGCAATTGGATGTCCTCCTCTGACCTCCCTGGGCATGCATGTGGTATATACATATACATACATGTTGGCATAATACTCACACACATAAGATAAAATACATAAACCTACAAAATCATTTAAGTCATATCATGTCTTACATGTATACCTTCACATGTAGTTTCTCTCTACTCATTTAAAATAGCCACTGGGGTAAGAGTTTAGTGTCCCCTCAGGAAGAGGCTCCCCTCAGGAAGAGGTGGTAAGTTAATCACATGCATGCACCCATATTTCCCACACTGAGTTAAATGAAAACACCAAGATCTTGCTATAAGGCAGAAAATTCTGTGGGGGTCACAGCAAGCCTTACAATTGGGAATCCACACTCTGTCCTTGCATCATGGATACAGGCTTCCTTGAAAGGAACTTTCCTGTTTGTTGTGGTTAATACAGAAAGCACGCAGGGCCCACTCCTCACACTGGAAAATTTCGAACATTCCATCTATGAAACAGATGTCTTTTTACACTCACACTAATATTTCTTTCTATCCACCACACTTTCCAAAACACAAAAAGCGTCACTTCCCTTTCAACACTGACTTCATGAGAAAAAGACTGAGTCTCCTCTTAAAACATGAAGCCATCCCTCTATTAACAACAGTCGTGTGGTGCTATCAAGAGGAATTCTGGACCAACAGTGCCTAATTTGGAAAGCAGACACATCTGTTTCACTCTACATATTGTTTTCTTATTTTATTTCTTTGGATATGAATGCACAACCATCTTATAACTGAAGACTAAAGAAAAAACATATGCTGGTAAGTCTGGTTTCTTCCATTATTTTTGTTCAAGGGAAGTTGCTTGCCTCCCTCAGCCCTTCTTCCAATGAGGAATGAACAGACTTGGCAAAAAGTTTATTTAAGTTGGCTTTGTTAAGCCAACAAAATACAGAAATCAACTAAGGGACAGGCAGAAAAATCTGTTCCTTTGAAGTCAATAAAAATCCATCTCCCTAATCCTTTTTTTATTCCAAGCAGAGGTGATTTTTCTCAACTGGCTCGCTGAGAGCCTTGATTTAGCTAATCTATCTTGCTCAGGTATCTTCCTCCTCTGAACCCGGGCTAAACGAGCATCTTTCCCCTTACAGCCACCACTGTTTAAATGTGCAGAGTGGCCCCTCTCATTACAAACATCCTCCAGCTAATCTTAACAGAGTTTTAAAACACAAAAACTACTGGCCCCGTTTATAAACACAGAAGCCAGACCACAGAAAAAAGACTCGTCCAAATATGAACAGCAGAAAGATGGCTCCACCTTTCTGACAGTGACTCTCCTGACATCGCCACCGTGGCTTCTGTCCTTGCCTCCTGTCCCTTGTTTCCTTGCCCACTGGGGAGAAAAGAACAGCACAACTCCTGTTCTACACCCCAACCCATGTGCTAAAGGGCTAAGATCCGAGAAAGAACACTGGGAAAGCATGCTCGGTTCTGAGGACCCTGGAAGGAAACCCGTTATCTTTGTAACACCAAGACACTCACTCTTGCTCAATGTTGGGTATTTGAAAATAATGTTTGTGGAACAGATTAAGAGAAAAATAACTTCATTTACCTGAGCTGAACAGGACCAGGAACTTCAGACACACAAACTCTCGATGATCAAACTGGAGGGAACGGAGTCCGACCACGAGTTCCTGTGCGAGGTTCAGGAGGTTGTTGAATGTGGCTTCGGTGTTTGAGATGATGGTGGAGTAGTCCACCTGCAACACAGAAGAATCATGGCTGTGACAACCAACAGGACCAGCACTACGAAGATCCCTGGGACTTGCTAGGAATTGTGGGTAGAATCAGGTTGTAGGATAGATCTTAAACACAGGCCACTGGCCAGTCTGACAGAGTCAGTCCCACAGTTGAGGTTTTGTTTCTTACAGGTGGCTCAAGTTGACAACAGCTTACCAGTCCAGTTAGGGAGAGCTTTGCTCCTGAAAGCAGTTTGAGATACCTCCTGTGAAGGCATTGCCAATGATGCTGATAAAAATCCCAATCATGGTAACGACTTTCAGAGCAACTGGTTTGTTGCCTTTATACTGCAATTACCCATACCTGCTTTACAGCGGTAAAAATATGCAAGGTAATCATTTAAATTCTGAAGTTGAGACAAAAATATGCTACCCACAAGAAATGAACCACATAATAATTCTACAATAACATAAACCAACATATGAGGAAATAATGGTTATGATACATCCTAACTGGCATGGTGAGACATCTTGATATACTTGGATCAAGACTGCTTGTTGCAGATGTTTAAAATATTGCAGTGTGGTGATTAAGGGCTCTTTTTTAGAAATAAGAGTAGCACTATGTAGCCCAACTTGGCTCAAACTCATCATCCCTCCCACTTTAACCTCCCTGGTGTCGACATGCTAGATTCCGAAACTATTTAGTAACATTTCCCCTTCCTCAGAGGCTGACATGAGGCTGTTAGCTTGAGATGATTACATTAGATTCTATCCAATTGATTACCACTTCCTCCCTCCCCCTTGACACGTGTCCTAATTTTTATGCAGAATAATTTCTTGGTCTGGAAAACAAGCCCCAAAAGTCTTACTTCTATTTTCATTTTGTAAAATGCAATGAGAGACAACCATCATCATTATTCATGAGGACATAAGACTGTTCAGTTTATAATAACAAGTTAAGATGTTAGGGTGGCCGTCCACGGCAGTGCTGGCTCAGCCCTGAGTTCACAGCCTGGGAAGCGCCACTCAGTAGCTGGCACTCCTGGCTTTGTTTTTCTGGCGAATTCTCAGGCAACCAGATGCTCTTTTAGGTGCATTTAATTTTTGCATGAGCAGCAAATTTGTCTGGGAGGCAAGTCCTCATCTGCCACTCACCCAGAGCAGACTGTATTAAATTTTTATATTTATTGACATTTCATTACCATAATTGACTGCACTTGTTTCGCTAGGAGAAGGCACAGGGCTGCCTCCTACGCATGAGAACTAGTCCCCTGAGTAGAATCTGCAATTAAAAACAGGGCGGAATGGATCTTTTTTTTCTCCCTTATATTGTGTAAATATGATGAGTTGAGTTTTCAGCTTTAACTAGAGAATACTGGGTGCAGTAAAACCGTTTTCAAGGGTGGGAAAATTATGAATCAGTGGGAGGAGATCCCCCCCAAAGGTGTCAATCAACTTACAGAGTGTCAACTACCCAGGAAAAAGCCACCACTGATGTGCAGCCCACTAAAGGGCTTCAAGCCTGGTGCCCTCCCACTGTTCTGTCTCCACCCCTGGGCGGGCACTATCCCTGGGATGGAAGAGTCAAGCATTCTACGAGCTCCTTCAGAGATTCTCTTTCAAGACCATGGGGAAGGCTCAGTCTGCAGTCAGCTTGAACCCTGGGGCAAGGCATCATCAAGGGGATGATGCAGAGCAGGTAGGGGCACCTCAGCCAGCCTCTTTGTCACTATTCTTAAAGGGGGCGGTCCCTATGTCGAGGAAGTTCTCACTTCAAAGGTTAACTGTGATAGCACAGACACTCATGATTCCACCACTGGACCCTAGGAAATGGGTTATTTGGCTGATAGGTTATGGCCCATCATGGAGGGAAGCCAGGGTAAGAACAGGAGCGGAGACCATGGAGCCACTGCAAAGCCACAACTGGCTCACTCAGCTTGACAATACAACAGAGGACCACCTAGTTAGGGGTGGCACCACCCACGGTGGGCGAGGCTCTTCCACATCAACCAGTAATCAAGAAAATGCCCCACAGACTCAGCCACAGGCCAATCTGATGGAAGCAATTTCTCAATTGGCCTTTCTTAGAGGTGGGTCTAGTTTGCGTCAAACTAGCCTGTACCAACTAGGGTGGCAGAGACAGCAGGATTGTCACAAGCTTGGGATCACAGCCTGGACACTACAGTGAGTTCTAGACCAACCAAGCAAACTCAGTGCGACTGCAACAAACAAAAATAACCATCTGTACCTTTGCTACTGGAGTAACACAGATTGAACATAGTAAATATAAAACTCTGACAGATAATCAAGTCTGGTGGTTCAAACCCTTAAAGCTCAGCCATCATTTGACGCCTGGGGTAGAAAAAACAGTAGTAGTTCAAGGGCAGCTGTGGATAAAGAGAAAAGTTGTACTGTCTGGGCTACATGAGACCCTGTGTCAAAAAACAGAACCAAACCAAACTAAAATCTTGAGACCTGAAATGACCTCAGACTAAAACTTTCTGTGTGCCAACAGGACACTGCAAGGGAGAAGTTCTGTGTACATGGGCTCAATGAAAAGTACTAGACAAAATTCCCTCTGGGAGGTGTGTGTGTGACTTAAATTAATGCATAGTCAGAATTGGCTCGACCTCTTAGCAATCTCACTCTATGTATTTAACTCTGACACCCCTAATCTGAAACATTTTAATCCCAAGCATTTTCAGAGAAGGGGTACTTAACATTTGAGGGAAATTCTACAGGGAAAATGGGCTCAGTGGGTGAATGAGAGCAGGTTGGCCCAGTGAGGTGACAACCTTGAGGACTAACAGATGACATGGGTTAAATACTGACCCTTACAAAGACAGTCGGGAAAGTCAAGATGCCATCTCCACCCTGAGTGTGCTCATCTTTAAATAAGGCACATAAGCTAGAAACAGTCCCTCTCCTATCTGTGGCTATGAAGACACAGTCATAGTGAGAACTATGATTCAAGATTGCTGTCAACTGAATATACACCGCAGATACTACGTAACACATACAAGTACACTGTAGGGAAATTTTACTATTAAGATGAGGTTACTTAGATGTGTGTGAACTTTCAACAGGTCATTGAGAGTAACTTTAAGTAGCCAAGGTTCATTCTCAAAACGTAACACCCTACGCTGAAGGAACTGCTTGCCAGGATTATCTATTCAGTGAGACACCTGTAGTAAGATAGACCAAGGAACCAACTGGCATCCCAACACCGTAACAGCCACATTTACTTACATTCTAACTCGGAAGCTCAAACATGCTTATTAGACGACAGGGGGCTCTGGCAACATTTCTTCCAAGGATAATTTATCAAATTGCACAGTTGTGAGGGAGGACGGATGACTCACTTCTGATAAATCACAGACCTGCAACTTCCTTACATTTTATTGCAAACATAATTATATTTTCATTGTTGGGTGCAGAGTTTATACTCATTTCAGAAGCAGCTGGCCTTGTCTTTTATGTACTTAGTAAAATTAATTGATTGCTCTCGTACAAGTAATCTCTATGCCATTAAATTCAAGGGGGATACTGAAGAGACCGTGTGAGCCAGTGTCCTCTTTGGATAAATTTCATTCATCATGAAGATACAGAGATAATTCAAGCTAAATTGCTTTCAGTTCTAATGTCCAAAATTTTGATGACTTGGAGAGTGTAAGACTCTTGTCATTTAATACAGTGCACAATTATTAAAAGGTAATAAGTTGACAGTACATGGTTCCCATAGGATAATGTTTCCGTGGTTGTTAATTAGGTACAATACACAAATACTAGAATCTGCCCTCGTGTCAAGTACTCTATTGTTTTTTGATACACACACAGGTATATATGCATGTGCGTATGTATAGTTTTAAAAATACTAGATAAAAAAGAATCAGCTGCCATATATATAAGATACTGATTAAATACATTGCTTTGACACTACTGAATATTAATGATAACCAGTCTTCACTTTTTGCTTCAGAGTTATTTAATCTATATTTATTGTATCAGTGCTGGATGAAAACTAACAAATAGCTGGGCATGGTGGTGCATACTCAATAGGCAGAGGCAGGGAGATCTCCAGATGTTGGACTCAGGGCAGCTGGGGCTTCCCCAGAGCAACGAACCACATGCTTCAAGGTAATAGGAAATTACTGTCTAGGGTTCTCTTTGTGTTGAGATGATGGCTTTGGTATGTGTGTTAGTTAGGGTTTCTGTTACTTTGATAAAACGTGTTCTGATCACACTTCCTCTTTTGGAAGATCCTGCAGTGTGCCAGACTGTGCTCTGGGGCTTGCCAGAAGCACTGCTTACTGCGAAGCACATCAAGGGACATTGGCTGCCATTATAGACCAGATAGAGGAGGGGCCTCCCGAACCGCTGTTCACCTCAGGACGGGGTCTAATAATTCCCCTCTCACTTTGCTGATTACTTTCCATTTATTACTCTACCAGAAATACCTTTTACCAGCAGTGAAAGCATCTTCCTCACCTGACGGTGAGTGCCAACCACAGAGCACTAGGGAGAGTTCTGCATGCTTTATTGGCAGGCTGTGGCTTAACTCTTCCCCAGGACATCAGCATGACCTTGCTACACTGTAGCATGGAAGCAGACTTCCATCTGGGTGTGAAAGTTCACACGGTAGACATTCTGTGGGACATAGGTCACTATGTCTCTGTGTCAACCTTGTTTAGAAGACTTACTCTTTAGTCCAGTGCCACACACCTATTTGCTGTTGTTACTATTGCAATTTTCTCATGTGGGTACCACAATGGTCCCCACCACACAGGCATAGAAACTGGTGCTTCAAAGATAGGATGACTTTCTCAAGAGGATGTAGCTAGTAAATTCTAAAATGGGTACACAGTCTGTTCTGACATACAGATACACATATACACACATGTACATAGTAGGATATATTCATAAACACAGGTATACACACATACATACTTCTCTGTCTGTGTGTCTCTGTCTCTCTCTGTGTCTGTGTATCCACCCCTCAAGCCAACCCCTAATTTTCTCCTGCTGTCAGGAAGCTCCTGACCTTCACAAGTCTCCCTGTGTGGCTCAGTGCTAGCCTTCTCTGTGGTCACAGGAGCCTGGGGGTGTGCTTTTCTCCTATAGTTACTACAAATGAGAAAGCTTGCTCACAAGAGCTGTGACCATGCTGTTCACACGGAGAAGCCGGAGCATCTGTACTGCAGGAAAGATGTGGGGAAGGACGAGGGAGCTCCCGCCCTCCATTTTCATGCATTGTCCAGATCGGCAGTGATTGACAGAGATTAACAGTTTGCGCTGTTTTGGTTTTAAAAATCAGACAGGCAGGGGGTGTGCTTTCTCTGCTTTAGAGCAGTCACTACTTTACTCTAAAGCATTACTCAAGGCAAAATAAACTAGGTTAAGAAATATGTCTAAAGAACTGGGATGAGACACACAGTCCCATTTCTTTTAAGCAGATGAGTTGATTCCTGAGCGGTGTCTTTTACTTCTAATGGAGCCTCAAGCTGGGCAAGGGTAGGGATGGTCAAACACAAACCCTGTGACCAGTCTGAAAAATGGACAGGTTCCCTCCTAAGACTCGGTTACAGAATGCAAACGCCAAAATTTGGAAGCACATGAGGCCAGACAGACTTTCTTATCTAGAAAATTCTCCCCAGAGCTGCAGAGATAATGATGGACTCGGTCGAATTGATCCAGTCGGCAAAAGCTTGAAATGGTGCTTGCCTTTATTTGATTGGGAAGTGTGATTTATTAATAATACAGCGAATGGTGTGGAGACAGCCTCTCCTTTTCAAATATGCACTGCTGTGGTTTCACAGCACATAAACGTTTATGGCTGGATGTTAAAGATCACAACACCCCTGTGCCAGAGTCACCCTGGCTGAACGGTGTAGTAGTGCCCTGCATAGCTATGACCAAATGGACTGACTAAAGAACTCACAGTATACCCTGAGTTTATATTACCAAACTATTCATTATTTGTTGGAAAGAGAAGACAAGACCAGAAGAATTTATACAACCCTAAGAAGTAGGAATTAATGCCACTGTATAGCATAGGTCCTCCCTTTGGCAAGGTCACTCTGCTTTCCCATGGGTCACTCAAATGTCACCTCAGTAAGGCCACACACTGTATCCTCCCCAGGCCTCGTCCTCATACTGTGCTCATGCCTCTGCTTGCTGGCCCGTATATGTTTAATTTCCCTTTGCTCCAATATACCGCAGGTTTTTGAATTTGTTTATTAGTCAACCTCCTGCTATAACATTAAGTTCCAAAAGGACAGGAAACTTTCTGGTTTTACTCCCTAATATATACCAGTGCCTCTGGATAGCAACCAGCACATAGCAGGGTAACCAATAGGTTCAACAGTTACAGATTCACAAACAAGCCCAACTTTATAACCATTTCTCTTTGTAGATAACTGACCAGCTCTTGGAAATTGGAACGCTGATTCCTTCTCATGAGCTTGTCTGTCTTCCAGCTATTCCACTGAGAACATCCCAAAATAGCAAGGATGTTGGGGCCACCTGGGTAGTAGCTCAACAGTGGTAAGTACATGTTTAACGTACGAGATCCTAAGTTTTTGTCTTTAGCACAATCATCACCATCATCCCCAGCAGCAAAACTGTTAAGGACTCTCCAGTTTATAAAAGAAATTAAAGTGGCTAGGGAAGATACAAACAGGGTGTGCTCATGCAGAAGCTGAAGGGGGGGAAAAAATCCCAACCCACCAGTCCCAATTGCTGAGTTTCATTTAGATGCAGATCTCACCCTTGGACACGACGACTCCTCCTCATTCTGCAGACCGGCAGCAGAAAGCTGTCTGCTTTTCAGTGTTATCATCAGAGCAGGAACTGAGGACGCGAGTCACCATTTCTCCCTTTCTCCTAGGTCACAAGAGTGCTTCTGACCTAGTAAAAATTCCCGCCACTCTGAACAAGCTTACTAATGAGGTTTTTGTTTTGTTTGTTTGGGTTCGGTTGGGATACTCACATGTTCTCCAGTAACCAGGAAGATCGTCCCTTCCCTCCCATGAGCCACTTGCCGGTAAATGTGATCGAGGATCAAGAGCTCACTCCAGCAGTTCTGAAGCAGCTTCATTTGGTCATCAACCTGTACATGAAAAATAAAGAGTATGTTGTTCGAGATATCATTTTGGTTTTTGCATAATTTTCCACACAAGATGACCAATAAGCAAAGAGGTCTGCTTCAAGGAGCACTCAGGCACAGGTAATCAGGAAATACATCGCTGCTCCTGGAAAATGCTGTTTTTATTTAGACAAACACTTCAGAATATAAGCTACGTATTTATAATCAGTGAGCTGCTAGGAAAGGACACTAGATTAGATTGTTGTAGCTAGCAGTACAAGAGCTACGAGAGGTTAGCTGTTGGAGGCACAGATGCCTAAATAGCCCTTAACATAACATGCTGGAAGGATCCCAAATAGCCCACGCTCACACACAAAAAGTTCAATACACAGCTCAGCAAGCTGCCAAACAGAGGGAACACTAACAGGGCAGCCCGAGGGATTACTGGAGGTAGAGGCACTGGCCTTATCGATCATGAGTGCTAACGATAATTCTTAATGATGCAGGTCTCATGCGAGGAAGGCTGCTCTCGACTGTGACTCCAGTACTTGGAACATGGGGACTGGTCTTGACTACATAGCACATATGAGGCCAGTCATGTCTACAGGAGACCCCATCTCAAAATAAAACAAATAAATGCCCTGTACTAAGCAGGTTTGTGATTTAAAGAATTCTCCGTGAAATCTTCTAAATGCCATTTTCCTTGCAATCAAGAGTAGTCAAGATTATGGTGATGACAACAAAAGGGCGGGGTCACAGTGAGCGCCTCTCACCCTCAGGAGGACTGTCCTATTCAATGACAAAGGCCTATTTATCTCATACACTATCTACACATCTATAATATAGATGTAGAGACAATCAATCTGCCCTTACATGGTTTTCTTACCAAAACCATGGTGTACCCAAATGCTAGACCCACCTGCCAGTTATGTGCAGAAGCTCTACTGGCTGGCAGATGTCAGGGAATGTTTAAGGATTGTCTTAGTCAGAGTTTCCATTAACTCGTATCATTAGACTCATTGGTTGGTTTGGTTTTTTGGCCAAAGTAAAGTCTTACTCTGCAGCACAGCTATCTCCTAAAGTGCTAGGCTGAAAAAACCTTGTGGGTGCTCCCTTGATGGTTTACAAAGTGATTCCATGAGACTCTAGACAGTTGACACAGACAGGAGCTGGTGGCCAACTCCAATGTCTATAAGGCTGGAACACAGTGAACACGGCCAAAGTACTGGACATGGGTAAGAACATGGAGGCAGTCCATGGCTTCTGTACTTCGAGTCTGTATGACACTGGCCCAATAGCTATCAGCCTTACTTTTGCAGCTAAAATATGTGAATTGTTTTATTATATGCAAAAAGACATCATTGATGAAGTCTTTTCTAAATGGGGCATGGTGATGCTATAAATTCTAGCACTCTGAACACTAAGTTAGGGGAATTTAGTTTTAGGCTGTGGTGTGTGAATGGGAGATGTAAAGCAATGAAGAAACAAAGGAACAACGATAGGCAGACATAACAATAGGCAGACATATTCAGGGAAGAGTGGATTGGGGATGGAGCTCAGAGAAGGACATGCAGAACAAGTAGAAGCCTTCAACACCCCACTCCCACCTCACTCCCCAACTTCCAAATCCAGGCTACATAGACTGATGCTATCACTGGAACTGGGTGACAAGAAAAATGTACACTGCTAAAAATTCTAGAATTAGGATTTGAATGTCCCACATATCACTACGCCACTACAGACCCTAGGACAATAAATTCTTTACTATTGAGCAGGTCCAAGAGGCTATTTTTGAGCCAATTATTTGGTGTGTCTAAGTGTGTGACTCTGGGATAAAAGAATTAGCTAAGGCTAGACCAATCCCTGTCTTTGTGGAAATCACTTGCTTGTCCCAGCACCCAGTGGGTTACTTGACAGTGGGCATTCTCGAGTTTCCTGAGTATCAGGTGGCATTGTGAGGAGCTGCGCAGGGTGGGGATGGGTGGAGGCAGGAACTAGGTACTTTATCCTCTGCCTCAGGCTGCCTGCAGGTAGGAAGCAGCATCCGGATGACCCAGCAACAGGCATGTCATTGCACCTAGAGCAGACTCTACAGTTTTCTCTCTTAGATGCTAGGAGTGATTTCAGAGCAAAGTACAGGCTGCTCCCCCAGGTTTTATTACACCCTCACAAGATATCAGCGTCTTATTTTACATTTATCAGTCTACAATGGTAATTTGACTCTTTAATTTTTTTTTTAAACATGATATAAAACTTTGGTTATTTATTGAGCACACTTTTCAGGGAAGCCAAAACAACAACAACAACAACAGCAACAACAACAACAACAACAAAAACCCTGTACTTTGAGACCGTGTTTCCAACAATGACTACACAGGAGGACATTGTACAGACCTTCCAGGAGGCAAGGCTGGGCAGACCTCCTAAGTCCATTGTGGGTGGAAAATGAGGATTTTAGCTTAAGAACCTATTTATACTGCGTGAGAGCATGCCTTTAAGGCTGGGACTTGGGAGGCAGATCCGTGCGTTCAAAAGCAGCCTGGTCTCCATAGTAACTTCTAGGTAAGACAGAACTGCAGCTAGGTCCTGCACTCTCCCCCAAAGAAGACTGAAGGTCGGGGGAGGTGGCCTAACGGTTCAGAGCATGGACTGTTCTTCCGGGACTCCCAGACACTAAGTCAGGTGGCCCAAATGCCTGAAACTTAAACCTGGAAGCATCTGACTCCTCTGGACACCTATACTCATGTGCACATGCTGACCCAAGAAATGTCTATGTCTAATAAAAAAACGAAAACAGATAAATCTTTTAAATTAGCAGAGAATGAGTACAGGGGCTTGTCCTGGCCATTTTGGGTGTTCCTTTTGTTTTATATTCTGTGTCTGTTCTGTCACTTCTTCTTTGAGACCAACTAAGAGTCTCCTAGAACCCGCCTAATGCTTTTTAAGGGCCAAATGCCTGAATCACTTCCATGGTGGTTGTGGGCTGTTCCCGTGTATCTTGGGTAGCCAGCCCCACAGGCTAAGCTAGTGTCTCCTTCAGCCCTTGTAAAATAAATGATAATTTTTTCATACAGTGAAAGCAACAGCCACTATGGGGTCCCTAGTCACACGTGCCCTCCAGGTCTGCACTTGAAGCTGGCCCTTGGTAAGGACTTCTGGACTGATTATAATTTCAAAAGCCCTCCTGAGCAAGTGAGCCTTCTATCTCTAGATAAAAAGTGCAGGCAATTTGTTACACACACACACACACACACACACACACACACACCATTATGTAACAAATATATAAAAGTATATATTTGACACACCCACCCATATATATACATATTTATGTGTGTGTATAAGTATATACATATATGTATGTATGTGAGTATATGTGCTGTACATACATATGTATGTATATGTGCTGTCATTAATATTGTAATGTTTAGTGTGGCATTTGGGGAGTCTAAGAAGAGGACCAATCAGCTATCAGTCCAATTAGAGAGCAAAGCACCTCACTAGTGGTGAGTAACAGCACCCCCACAAGCCTAGGTTATCTGCTGTAATAAGAGGAAGGGCTTATCTCAGAAACTAGTTGCTTATCAGAGAAACTATTTATATTGATGTTTTAGACATGCGTGGAAAGGGGCACAAGCCTCGTATTGTTAGGAAGCGCTGCTTCCCACACCCCAGCCTGTTAATCATTAGAAGCGTGTGCACTTTCCTGCTGAGAGGGGACCTGATAAGCAAGAAACACCGAGATCTTTCTCGTCTCCAGTGAGGCTCAGAGCCTCACTGCTCCTCTTTCCCTCTGAACAGCTGAGATTGGCGCGGTTGTTATGCTACCCCACTTCCTCTAGAGTTCATTTTAAATGGTCATATCCTTTCCCTGAGTTTTCCCACATCCTCTCCAACCAAGTTCATGTACCTTCCCCTTCTACCTCCTTTCTTTCAAAAGACCAAACCAAACCAAAACTCCCAAACTCCCCACCACACCAAAAAACCAAGATACCACAACATAACAACCACAACAGACTCTATTTTGTCTTGGCCAGACACTAAACATGGAACCTGCCCTGGAATGCTGAGTCAATCCATCAGGGAGAATGGAATTGCCCTTTCCAAGTGTTTATGGGTTAAAAACAGCATCTTGTTTGTGGGACTTGGTATCCCCCTTCCTTTTCTCCGCTGCGGAGACTTTTATAAGCCCTTGTCAAACTGTATAATAAATCCCTCTCCCCATTATTCACTGCTGCTGTGGCTGAGCTTTTAAAAATGATCCTTCCAGGAAGACATTCTACTGAAATGGACAGGTAGGTGGGGAAGAGCAGGCATGATCCTCTTGTTTTGGAATATCAACTTTATGTGCAGGACTGATATTAAAATGGGGCATTTGCTGTGAAGGACAGAAAACTCACACTCTAGCGACAGGACCTGACCAGGACCCATATGGCCGAAGGCCAAGTCTGCAGGTCCCCCAGGACTACAGAAGGAGGGGAACCTACCTTGTAGAATCTTTTATTCATTCATTTATTAATGGTACGGCTCTCTTTTTGTAGCACTGGCTGCCCTAGAATGTGCTGTGTAGGCCAGGCTAGCCTTAAACTCAAGAGACCTGCCATTTGTGGACCATGAGAGAAAACACATACCACCACCCCCAGCCCTTGTCAAACTGTATAATAAATCCCTCTCCCCATTATTCACTGCTGCTAAAAGTAACTCCTGAATCCAATATAGTTTAAAAGTGAAAGAAAAGAAAAAAATAGAAAAAACCTGGCTGATGAAATGGCCCAGCAGGTTGTGGCAGTTTCTGCCAAGGTTGATGACCTGGGGTTCAATACCAGTTGTCCTCTGACCTTTACCCACAAACCATTCCCTCCAAAATAAATGAATAAATGCACGCACACACCCATACACGTACACACATGCACACGTGCGCGCGCGCGCGTGCGCACACGCACACACACACACACACACACACACACACACATACCCTATTTAATCATTCTTCAGTGTCACCAAAAACCCACCCACCATTTTTTTCCCTTAGCAAGAAGAGCAAAGAAACAAATCTCTGAAGGTTGATCACGATTTCTTTTTCAAACAATGACATTTATATTCGTCTATTCAAAAGCAATGAGAAAAATCAAAACCTGCCTCAGGCAAGACAGACACCCAGCTGCCTTAATCCTTTAGTGTTTTATAAAGAACACAGACGATTATCTGAAACCTGTACAATAAACTGCTACAAAGTCCAAGAAAAAAAATGATTTCGCATTAACAATGATTAAACAGCACTGAAAACAAAACTGAACCGGAGAAGGAACAACCAGGAAAGCTCTCTAGTCGGTGGATGCACGCTGGTGGTGGATTTATAATCCTTTAATAATCCTTCCCTGCTCCCAGGTGACTGGAGAAGTCCAGCATGCTTCCGATGGTATGCTGCTGTTCACAATACAAGGGCCTAGCTGGTAACACTGTATGGGGACCCAAGGCATCTTGGCCCTTTCTATACTTCTATACTTCTCCAATGGAGCAACATAGGATCTCCGTCAATCCTCCATGGAGATGAACTCTCCCAGAGCTATCTTCTTTCTAATCCGCAGAAGCTACATGGGGAGGAGTAGGAGACTGTCTTCTACTACCTTTCCACTTAGGTCAAGACCAAGAATCCTCTGAAACCTAGGATCAAGACACCAGGTTTGTCTCTCCCTCTTGCTGAAATCCATCACACAGGGTAGATTTTAGAATCATCTGGTTTGTGCATATTGTTTGTCTGGATATGACATTTTTCCAAATTCCCACAGGCTGATCTCCCAGCCAGGATGTCCACAGTGGCCGGCAGCTAAGGAGAGTTGCCTCTGATCATAGCAATCTGCTCTGGGCCTGTTGCTATGCCAGCCTGTGTGTGCCTTCAGTAATGCTAACAAGGCTTTCATGTAAACCTCCTCCCTATCCCAGGTCTCATAGCTCTCCCAGGAGCATGACCCATTTGTTGCTGGCAACTTCCTGTGAGCACACTAGGCTAAAGCAACAAACAGGAAACAAGCTGTCAGATTCTGTGACAAGATTTCATTCCAACAGCTTTCTGTACCCTAACAGAAGGGCTTTATGGACCACATTAACACATAAAAAGTTTCAGGCATGCAATACAAACAGTATTCCTGATCTTTTCCATTGGCTGGTTGATTGACCCAGGGCCTCCTAAATGTACTGGGCTTTTCTTGAACTTGCTTTGGCTACTGGATATTAGAAGCCCTGCCTCAGTCTCCCAGGAAGCTGGGATTAGACTGGTGTCCTAAGACTCATCTATGTTTATACATTAAAAAAAAAAAAAAGCAAATAAAGCTTTACGTCCACAAACTCAATCCACACAGCACTTGGGGAGGCAGACTGAACATGATCCCCGTTTTGCTAATGGGGAAACTTAAGGCACTCGTGTTATATAACATTAACAGGGTTCTGGTAAATTAATGAGCCAGGATTTGAAAAGCTCGTGACTTAGGGACCAGGAATATTAATATACTATCGTCTCTCCCAAGAATATTCACAGGCTCCCTAAGAAGCCATTCAAAAGCTGCCGCCTTCCGAAGTCCTCGCCGACCTGCTGCATTCGATGCTGATAAAGCCTACAGTCTTCGCTTGCAACCGAGTCACCTATTTATGTGGATTTCACTTTTTGTCAAATTCTTAAACAGGGGATGGCAAACATGATGGCCTCTTGACTTGAAAGTGAAAATATTGACAATAACCTGTTATAAGGACAGGTCAAAAAGCAAAACTCCCCCATCTGTAGCCATGCCATAACCTGAAGTTAGGGAGGAGAGGGGTTGTCAGAGGTTACCTCACCCTCTCCAGTAGGCCTCTCCAGTGGAGCTGGGGTGGAGGAGGGAACCAGCACCCACATAATGTCTAAGGCATGGTCAGTGGACAGAAAGCTCAAGAACGTGGGACACCATCCCACAGCCCTAGACCTCAGGCTCGCTAAGGAAGCACTGTAGACATTCACAGTCAGCACGCTCACCTCAGCCTCCAGGAAGGAAGGAAGGTGCACGAGTCTGGAGCTTCTCTTGCTGAGCTTCTATCAGAAACGGGTAACTTTTTTTGGACTCATGCTTCCAAAGTTAAGTGTCATTATGCAGACATCTAGGGGTGCTTAACGTCTTCCTTCCAAGGGCTGTTAACACTATTCTCAGAGAAGCTGCCTTCCCACCAGGAAGCCAGTGTGACATACTAAGAGATACCTCTGAGTTTAAAGGAGTATGTCAAAATATTACATATTGCTATTGAGGAGATGCCTATAATCTCAGCACTCCTGAGGCTCAGCCTCGCCTTCAGTCTGGGCTACACTGAGAGAGCCTTGTCATGAGTGCTGAAGAGTTTATCTTAGTAGTTAGTTAAGAGCATTGGCTGCTCTTTCAGAAGGCCTTAGTCAGTTCCCAGCACCCACATGGTGGCTCACAAGTGTCTGTAACTGTTCATGGGAAACAGGCTGTCAAGTTTACAGACTCTCTTCCTTTATTATTACATACACATGTATATGCATGTGTAAGCCTGAGAGCATGTGCACGCGCGCGCACACACACACGTAGACAGACACACATATATACCCTACACCAAGCTTCTAATCCATTTTATGGTGTGTGTGTGTGTGTGTGTGTGTGTGTGTGTGTATACACAGTCTCGGAACTGACCATTATGCACTAGATAACCAATAAGGGAGCTCACCCATCCCTGGGAGAGTTTAATTCTCCCTCTCCAAGCAAAGCTACTAGTTGCTTCTAGATCTTTGTCAAGGTGTGTGGAATCCTGAAAAAAAACCCACTTTCATGTTATCATGTCCATTTATATTGGCACTTTTCCAAAACCACACTAGGTATAATACAGGGATCAACAGATCAGATGGAACACAGTCCCAATGGTTACATCTGTATCATCTCCTGAATTTATAGCTCACAACAATGAAAATACTATGTAAAACAATGTAATTTCTGTTGGCTTACACCCAGGGTCAAGAAAGGATCTTTGAATCTGATGACATCTACAATCTATAATGAAGTTATGTCTCTAGGTCTCCCTTCCAGCTACTGTCTTACCAGTAAGCATGCCCCCAGGCAGAGAATTGTGGGAGTGTCATGAGTCCACCATTTAGCATCTTAGATTAGGATGTGAATGGAAGAAGGGACAGGCTGTCTCATTCTCTGTGACAGAGAAAACTACAATTGAGGTCCTTGAGGTGACAAGGAGGAAGAGACAAGGTGGGCTCTACAGAGCATGCTCTGTGCCCTCTAAGGCCACTTAATAATTGGCCTTTCCAGAATGCATTGCAAAGTCATTTTATAAAAACCATATAGAGACAAACATGTCCTTCGCCCTCCCCTTTCAGCTGGCTGCTTCAAGCGGGCATTGAGCCAAAGGACTTAAAAAAAAACAAAAAACAAAAATCAAAACAAAAAAAAACAAAACAAAAAAAACCCCACACAAAAGCAAAAACAAACACCCAGTGGCCTAAATATCTCTCACCAAAAACACAGCTAAAATTAGGAGCGAGTGAAGCTACAGTCCCGAGGGTCTGTTCAGTGATGGGAATTCTCTGGGCACAAAGATTCCTAGGAGCATTTTCCTTGAGTTCCCTAGGGACAGGCAACAGGACTTGTTCCTTGACATGATTCAAATTCCTCTTTCAGGTCACCGTGCCAAGTGCAGGTTCTGTGTCTTCAGCGACACCCAGAAATGGGTTCGCAGAAGAGGCTGGCACCTGTCCAAGAGCTCCAGGGTCAGCAGCTAGATCTCAAGGTGCACAAAGGTTATTTCTAGGTAGGCCAAAACAATTTTTGCTTTGTGATCGGGAAATATTTATCCCGAAGCACTATACATAGCACACTGATGCTAAACGGTTCACATGAAAACTCCCTGTCACTGGCGGTGTGGGAGGCAACAACCCTCCTCCTTGGGCCCCAATACACACACACACACACACACACACACACACACACACCTTACTGCTCAGAGTGTTCACCATTAACCCTCTATGCTGAGGCACAGCCTGTCCCTAGCCCTGTGCTCACAGTCTATGCTTGACTAGTAGGTACTCAAGACAGAAATGATCAAGTGTCTTTGGTCCAGTGATTTCATTTTAAAGATGAAGAAATTCAGGATACGTGGGCTATAATTTTGGTACATTATGTTGACTGCAGGTGACAGAAACATAGAAGGAATCTAAGAACCACGACCACACACACACCTCATAATATTCCATTCCAATATCCTTGTTCATAAAGAAGTAAAGAAAACCCTCTGGATTTTTGTTGTTGTTGTTTTGGTCTTCAAAATATAACTTATAATTTGGGTCTCATAGGTTCCTCGCAGACTCCTGTGATAATGGCTTGGCCCCTAGCCAATGGTGGTCCTGGGTACAAATGGAAACTTTGGGAGAAGGGACCAAATGGTCATGTCACTGTGAATGGATGTGTGTGTGCATGTGTGCATGTTTGTGTGCCTGTGTGTGTGCGTTTGTGTGTGTGTGTAGTCCTTCCACACCCCTCCCCCACATTACGGCTGAGCAGCCTCTTCCACTGTAAGCACCCAGGGCTTTATATACCATCACCATACCAAATGTCTAAAACTGAATAGGCTGACTACAATTCTAACCCAACACATGACCCAAAATAAATGTTCTGCATACTAAGCGCACTATATCAAGTATTTTGTCACAGTTGGTAAAGGATGACTAAAAATGTCCCAAATTGCTCCCTACAAGGAGATACGTTAACACTGTTATAATTTCTCTATTTCAGAGAAAGATATTTATGCTTTGGGAAATGAAGACCTTTGGAAGGTGGCAAAACCAAACAACTCTGCTTGCTCTTCCCGGGGGTTAGCCTGTGAAGGTGGCTGAGGATGGAGACTGGTTGAATCACACAGTGGACTGGCGTTATGAGCTGACTGAAAGGAGGGATGGGTTCTCATGGTTGGCAGAATGAAAATGCAGAGACTGTGGATGAGATGAAAGGTTACATTGTCTATTCCAAAACCCCCAAACTGAATTATTTGGTACAAAGAGTTACTTGACTCTTGTCTCAATATTCTCAGGTAAGATCTTAATTTAATCCTGGAGGCTTTTTACTACTGCTAGCTTTCAAGACCAGCATAGGGAGTGAGAATTTCATTGTTATAGTAGACTTGGCAGCAGTTAGCCACCAGCCTATATGAAACACCTGACCCTCATGGGCCTTAATGGCCCAGCATGTCAATCACCTTCCTTCAAACCTTTAGCCATCCCTCTTGCTGGGCCACCTAGCTTCTTGGTCCCTGGAGTGATGATTTAAATAAGAATGCCCCCCTCCCCATAGGCACATATCTGAGCTTAGTTACCAGGGAGCTGATGTTATTTGAAAGGATTAGAAGGATTAAGAGGTGTGTTGTTCTTGGAAGAATTAATGCTGCCTGGTGGGTTTTAAGGTTTCAAAAGCCCACACCAGATCCAGGTGAATACTCTCTCACCCTCTATCCTGTCTCTCCCTCCAACCTCTGCCTGCTGGTCAGGATATAGCACTCAGCTACTGTATACCATGATATCATATATACCATGATAATAGACTAAACCTCTAAAAGTGTTTATAAGACACCTTGGTTATGGTATCTCTTGCAATACAATAGTAACTGTAACAGTCCCCTAGTGTGAGCCTTCACTGAAAAGACTAGGCCCCTAAACTCCACAAGACCTACAGGTGGATTCCTAGGGTCTATGCCCAACCAGTGTCTCTTTAGCTGCTTATAGCTTAGCAGGATAGAGTATAAACCTCCAATAAAGGGCCTAGACCTTAATAGCAGTGTCACTATGACCATGAACACACTCCTCACCAAACCTACAATCAATTTCTTACTTCTGCCAGTTAAAGGAAGAGATATCCTGTAGGTGCTCAAGGCAATGACTTCACAGTCGGTTTGTTTCAATTACACCTTAAGAAAGTGGTTCTTAACCCGTGGGTCACACCACTCTCAGGGCTCATCGATCAGATATCCTGAACATCAGATGTTTACATTACAATACAAAACAGTGGAAAAATTACAATTATGAAGTAGTAGCTAATAATATGCTCAGTGGTCACCACAACATGAGAGACTGTATTAAAGTCATAGCATTAGGCCAGGCGGTGGTGGCACACGCCTGTAATCCCAGCACTTGGGAGGCAGAGGCAGGCGGATCTCTGAGTTCGAGGCCAGGCTGGTCTACAGAGTGAGTTCCAGGACAGCCAGGGCTATACAGAGAAACCCTGTCTCAAAAAAAAAAAAAAAAAAAAAAAAAAAAAAAAAAACCAAAAATAAAAACAAAACCCCAAAAGTCATAGCATTAGAAGGCCGAGAACCACCACTGCTTTAGTTTGATGCCAAACTAACTTCTTTCATCTTTCCTATTTCTAGGAAGGCTTTCCTTTTCTCACACTTAAATAAAAATCTACAACTATTACATTTGTCACTGAATACAGTAGCCTATAAAAATTTATGAACAGCAGACACCTTGGTATACAGAAAACACATTGCAACAAAGGTAGCTACATAGGGTACAAGAACTGAGTCCCAGCCTCCCACTACTGATTGTAACAAATAATATTTCTCTTAGAGATTGAGAGGGATGGAGTCCCTGTTCCCACTCAAATATAGGGGAACCGAGCAAATTGTATTCCTCTGGATTTCGTGCAGTAGAAAACTGCTTAGATGTATGTATAGCTCCACAAAAACAGGTATGTTCTTTATAGGAAGAAGCTGTTTACAGTTTCCATGCACACCCACAGTTCCTGGAAGGATGGTGTTCTTTGGAGGCAGAGGAAGGAAGAGCTGTGTGGCTCCCCAGGGGCATCTCGTGAATGAGTCTGTCTGTATATATGCACTATGGATGTCAAGAACGGAACTCAGTGAAGCCATGAAACTGTACAACTTTAGCCAGCGGCTTCTAAATCTTCATACTGCTGCTCACAAATACTCTATTTAACTGGAGGAGTGAATAGACTTGTGGGATGGTTAGCCTTTTAGACACAGGACCTTCAAACATGTATCACTGTGATCAGAAGCTTTTCTGTGAGGTGTCCTTGTCTACAGAAACAAGGGGTGATAGCGCACAACTTAGAAAGCAAAGGACAGCCAGCTCGAGTACACAGTACTTGCTGTTATGACCAATAGGAACTCTTCACGGTCAGAAAGTATTTTAAACTGTTTCTTTATGATGACTTGTGACCCTTCCTTAGAGGATGTCCACTAATATTCACAGCTCCTTCACAGGAGCGAGAAACTAACAATAATGTGTCAGAGATCCTATTCCAAGGCCAACCATATCCAGGCAGCATTGTTCTGCATCAGCCAGACCTGACCTGTTGATGGCTACACAGACTAAAGACCTCTGATATCTTTTTTTTTTTTTGGGGGGATTTGGTTTTTTACACAGAGACAGGGTTTCTCTGTGTAGCCCTGGCTGTCCTGAAACTCACTCTGTAGACCAGGCTGGCCTCGAACTCAAAAATCCACCTGCCTCTGTCTCCCAAGTGCTGGGATTACAGGCATGCGCTACCACCGCCTGGCTCAGACCTCTGATATCTTGATACCGTTTAAATGGCTCAAAGCGACTCAAGCAGAGTCTGGCTAAGGAGCAAACTTCGTCTCCCTCTTTAGTGGGACCATCTGCCTTTACAAAGGAGTGCAGAAAAAGCAGTAAGTCTTAGTAAGAATCTTAGTAAGAATACTTAAGAGATTCTCCATCTTTGAGCTGGGTTTAATATATTCCTACCTGTAGTTCTTCACCCATAAGGCTTCTCTCAATGAAGAGTCCCTCAATGAGAACTGCAACTCATTCTCAAAGCTCCGATGACCACGGGCTAAAAGGTTGTTTTTTCATGTGATATGCAAAGTGACATTTCACAGACATCTTGTCTGCAGTAGAAAAACAACCTATTATGCCTATTTCTCTCCAAGTACTTGCTCAACAAGAAGATCCTAATGGGAGGAGCCAGCCAGCCAGCCTAAATGGGGAGAAGAACATCCTTCCTGATAGAGTCCTCAGGCTGAGAGCTCTCCATCTCCATTCACACACCATCCACACAGTTCCAGGAGGGGAGCGCCAATGAGCCCGCGGATCAATACGGTGACGTATGGAGATTGATCTCATCCTGGAGCAGTGCATTGATGAGCTCCACCACCTGACCTTTGCTCCCTAGTACAAATTAGATTCTCCCACAAACCACAGTCTTGTACAGGGACCTTCAGTGTTTGTTTGCTTTTAATAAAGCACACTAAAGGCTTACCTCAAAGATGACTACAGAAAAGGTATAGCCTGTCTTTACAGATGAGGAGGTCCTGGAGAATATGCCTCTAATTATGATATCATAAATGCATAAAGTTATTCTTTTAAGAGTGCTACTTTTGATTTTGTTATTATAGGCACTGCACATTTCTTGACAGTAAAAGGCTGCTTGACTTAACTCTATCTTAAAACTCAGGTGTGTGTGTGGGGGGGAGGAGGTTTAGACGCCAATACACCTATACTCCGGTCTTCTGACTCAGTGGGACCCTGCATATCTAAAAAAATAAGTGGCCCAGCGGTGTTGATGGTCGATGTGCTACACTTTGAAACCCTGTGAGCATGGTCTCAAATGTTTATACACTAACATTTTAGGCAAAGGAATATAGATGACGGTCATTTGCTGACAGTGAGAGTGACAACTGTGGGATCTGATAGAGGATACAATTCTTGTCCCTGCCTCCAGGGACCAAGAAAATCAGTGTGAGGTTGGGCAGACTGAAGTTAGCCAGCTGAGCCTTGGTTTATTCCCACTTCTGGTAAGTTCCAGCTAATATTGATGGCTACTGGCCCTGTAGGAATCTGTATCTGTCTCCTCCGTGTGTGTGTGTGTGTGCGTGTGCGTGTGCGTGTGCGTGCGCGTGCGCGTGTGTGTGTGTGTGTGTGATAGATAAGCCCACACTGGGGGGGGGGTCATGATGGCTGGATTACTGAGACATTATTGGAATTCTGTTCCCTTCAGTTCCCCCCTTGTTATTCCATTTACTGACTTGAAAACTCCCGAAGTTGAAGCTAGGCCTGGTAAAACTTCAGAATCTCACCTCAGAAACCTTAAGTTAAATGATCAAAATCAAGTGAAATGCCACCCTGGGTAAGGTAGGCAGGCCCCATCCTAAAATAGTATGGAGTGTGAACAAGGCTCAAGGTTCCATACCACTTCCACAGAAAGAAAACCTAACACAGACAGAAAGAGGGAACTCTATTTGGGCTTTATCTTCAGTTGGCCTCAAACCTCCTCAGACTTAAATCGGCATGAAGAGCAGTAGTGATCACAAGAATGCTGTGGTAAATCACCATTTTCTAAGTCTGGTCCAAGAGCACAAGACGTTAAAGGGATTTTCTCATATACCAAGAGGTCATTTGCCCTCTCACCTTTTCTGACCCTCCTCCACCTCTCGGGAACCTGGAAGCTGCGGATGTAATGACCTCATCACTCTAGTGGCACATGGAATGTGTACTTGGGGGATTCTCTGCTTTAACCCTTCATACATTCATTTTCATAGTCCTAACTGACACAGCTCGGGGGTATAGCTCATTGGTATAGCAGCTACTCAGCAGGTGGAAGTTCTTGTTTTCAAGAGTGCCAGACATGCTGAGATGAAATGGTTTGAGGACCCCCTTTTAAATCTCTCACAATCATGTCTGTACCACCACAAATGAGTTCAGGAAACCACTGGGTTCAAAGCTCTGTGCTTGGTTTCTAACAATTGGTGATGAGCAAGGGTTGGCTACGCGGTGCGTGTGTCTCGGGACAGATGCAATGGTATTCTCTCCCTGTCTAGATTCAGCGGGATGGAGAGCTCTGAGACTCCAGTTTTAATTGGTCACATCAGCTTGGGTCTCGGGAAGGAAAGGCTGGAAGATACTGATGGTGTACTGCCTGCTTGGGTGTTTTAGGTGTTTCTGTATGTGCAACTAAACATTGTGAATAGTTGCAAATAGCATGGTCATTTCACAAAAGCAGAGCTAACCTCTGGAAAGAGTGTGTTGTGTGGAATATGGGAATAGAAGTTTCTGACAGCTACAGGAGAGTCTGGCCAAAATTCCCAAAGCTACCCCCGGGAGCTAAAGATGGAGGCCACACAATAATACCCCTTCGGAACAAGAATTTTCTTTGTGTGTCCCCAGTTTTAAAATAGGTCAGGGTTACAGACACATACACACAAATAAAGGATGGAGGTTGCTGAAATGGGACCCTCCTTTACGGGAGGTCTATTATTAAATACATTTGCCATATTGTAAGGTAATTAGCGTGCTTTTAAGTTCTAAAAAAGTTTCCGGAACTCATTCTCTCCCCGCCCTCATACCTTTCCATTAATAATAGACTTAATTATTTGGCATACATAAGACGTGTTTGGCATACTAATAAAAGAAAGGCTGAACCACTTATAACCATAAATGAATCACACTGTGCTCTGGTGTCTTTTTGCATTTTCTTCTCAGCTCCAAGCAGGAGTTAGGTAACTTCATCGTGGGACAGGTAAACCGATACACACACTGATCCTAAGTAAAAACTCCATTTCCTGCAGTCCAGCCATCCCTCAGAGGTGACTAGATGACCTTACGCCAGACGCTTGAGCTTGAGAAATGGGAGCATCATGGCGTCTTGAGGTGTCTCAGAACTCTGCTGAACTATGCATACATATGCAAATAGAGGTCATGCTGGATTTTGTGGGATTTTTTTTACCTTAAATGATTGCCAAAATCAGGTGCCCTCCAGTCGGACAGAAGAGAATCAGCTGTGCACTGTGCCTTGAGCCACAATAAAGCACTGGCCAAGTAGATCAAGCACAGGATTAAGGGTAGATAAAATTGATGTTTCTTGAGTATATGTTATCTACCAGGAAACCTGATTTGCGTTAAGTTGTTTAATTCCCAGGAAGATCTCTGAAGGAGGTTAACAGCATGTGTTACAGCAGAGGAAACAATCTGCAAACAGCTAAGTTAACAAACAACCTGGAACTAGAAAAGACTGCATGTGGCCACTCCTACCGCGAGCTGCCCTTCCCACTACAACTAGGCAGAGGCTTTTCTAATGGATCCTGGACACTATCTTGGATCCTCTTGGGGACACTCTAGGTCCTAGGCCTGACCTGAGCCTAATTCTTGAAAGAAGTCCTATGATGATCAACTCAAGCAGGGTTTGGCCACATTGTTGTTTCATGCCTAGAAATCCTGGTCCTCCAATGGAGGCAAGCCTGTTTTCCTCTCAGACCTCACAGCCACAGCTAACCCATGAACTCTACAGATAATTGCAGAGTTTTTTACACCAGAAATGTTTACTGCTCTTGGGTTACCAACTAAACTAATTAGAGATACTACTACAAAGGAATTAATACATTGCTAATCAAGTTGTATAATATATCTACCCCATGTGATCAGTTCACTTCACCAGGAGATGGATGGTGGCACACACTTTTAGTCTCAGCACTTGGGAGACAGAGGCAGTGGAATTTTTTGAGTTCCAAGACAGCCAGGGTCATATGAAGAAACCCTGTCTTGAAAAAAATAAACAAAATAGCCTGGTGTTTATGATTTTAAAAACTCTTTGGAGTCAGGCGGTGGTGGCGCATGCCTTAATCCCAGCACTTGGGAGGCAGAGGCAGGCAAAAAAACTCTTTGGGGTTAGTCACGTGTCTCAGTGGGTAAGATGTCTGCTTAAAAGCAGGCCGACTTGATCCCTGAAGCCAACATTCAAAAATAAATAAATAAATAAATAAATAAATAAATAAATAAATAAAGGAACTAGATACAGTTATGAACATTTGCAATCCCAGTGTCCCAAAGCAAAATGGACCAGCTAGCTAACTACAGAGATCCTATAGAAAGAGAACCAACTCCTGAAAGTTGTTGTCTGTTTCATACCAATGTCTTTATGCACTGCACAGGGACAAATGCACAGATGAAAACACAGATGAACTCAAACACAAACGCACACTTGAAAACGTTTGTTTAGCATTAAAGCATCTTCCCTTTGACCTTCAGAAAACACTGTGGCATAATATCCCTGACATTCCAGCCATTGGGAGGCTGTGATAGGAAGCTTACAAATTATGTAAGCCGAAACCAGCCTGGGCTATATAGCAAGTCCCTGTCCCTATCTCTAACAATAAAATGAAGAAACAAACACCACCAACCAACCAATAAGAGAATACTAACTATTAAAACAATCCAAGACGATACATAGGCAGGAAAAATACCTCAACTCCCCAGACAGATAGCACTGGGACATCACACAGTGTTTGAAGGTTCAGTATCGAGCAGACACACCCCATCCACTGTATGAACCTCCTGGGTTAGGCTGCTTGCTAACTTAGAAAAGGGTTAAATTCATTTGGAATAATTATCTAAACTGAAAACTTACAGTTGCTGGTAGAGATTAAATGTGTTCCTCAAAGCATGAAAACAGCCTATGGAAATTGGTTCTCCCTGCAATGGATCTCAGGATGAATTTTTTTACGCTACCACCTATACAACTAAACAAATGTAAACTTTAAAAAAAAAAGCTTAGAAATATAGCTAATTGGTATGGTAGAGTGTTTACCTACCATACACGAGGCCCTGTGCTCAATTACTGGTACTGTAATAATAAGATGTTTAAAAGCATAAATAAATAAATAAATAAATAAAATCCATTAATAAATGCAAAGGCCTCTTTAGGTGCACAGGCAGTGTTTTGAGGGGTTAAGAAGATGACAACTAATGACAAAAGCCTGGATGGACTAATCAATTATTCAGATCAACATTAGATGCCTATTATACACAGAAACAAGGGAATTCTGTCTCCCTGAAGTAATGTGCTAAGACCATGAGTGTAAAACACTCTACTGTAAAATGGGAAGTCAAAGCAGCTGTACTAAGTAAGACCTTCCTCCAAATAATGAGGCCACTTGAGTGTCCAGTAGACACACAAAGGTCTTATCCCACCTGAGCCTTTTTGTTATGTAAGGAGTAAGGTCAGAGGGAGGGACACGGGGTCTCACACAGCCTAGGTGCCTCTATATGGGGTGGATGAGACCCTGAACCTGATCCTCCCATCTGCCCAGCATTTGGCCTACAGTAATGTGCTACCCTTGATCACCCCCTCAGGTGCTGGGGCTTGGAGCCAGAGTTCCTGCTTGCCAGGCAAACCGTCTACCACTGCATCACACTTCTAGACATGCAGCGGGAGGCTTAAACCCCACTAGGAATCTCTCTTCTTCTTCAAAAGAAGTTTCAGAGTTGTATACACAAATATGATCACAACTTATAGAAGGCAAATAGGGATCTTTTTAAAAGTTCCTGTCAGCCAGGCATGGTAACAAGCCTTTAAGCCCAGCACATTTCTATGTTTAAAGCCACTTGGTATAAATAACCAGTCTGTTATGGGGTACAGATCCAAACAAAGAATTTTCACCTGTAGAAATTCAGATGGCCGAGAAGCACCTTAAGAAATGCTCAACTTCACTAGTCATTAGGGAAATGCAGATCAAAACAACCCTGAGATTTCACCTCACACCAGTCAGAATGGCTAAGGTTAAAAACTCAGGAGACAGCAGGTGTTGGCAAGGATGTGGAGAAAGAGGAACACTCCTCCACTGCTATGGAAATCAGTCTGTCGGTTCCTCAGAAAACTGGACATGCTACTTCCAGAGGACTCTGCTATACCTCTCCTGGGCATATACCCAGAGGATTCCCCAGCATGCAATAAGGACACATGCTCCATTATGTTCATAGCAGCCTTATTTATAATAGCCAGAAGCTGGAAAGAACCTAGATATCCCTCAAGGGAGGAATGGATACAGAAAATGTGGTATATTTACACAATGGAATACTACTCAGCAATAAAAACAATGAATTCATGAAATTTTTAGGCAAATGGTTGGAACTAGAAAATATTATCCTAAGTAAGGTAACCCAATCACAAAAGAATACACATGGAATGCAATCACTGATAAGTGAATATTAATTAGTTCAGAAGCTCTGAATACCCAAGACACAATTAGCATAACAAATGACTCCCATGAAGAAGTAAGGAGAGGGCCCTGATTCTGGAAAGGCTTGATCTAGCATTGTAGGGGAGTACCAGGACAGAGAAAAAGGAGGGAGGTGATTGGAGAATGGGTGAAGAGAAGGTTTATGGGACATATTGGGAGGGGGAACCGGAAAAGGGGAAATCATTTGGAATGTAAACAAAGAATATAGAAAATTTAAAAAAAAGAAAATTAAAAAAAAAAAAGTTCCAGGTCAGCCAGGATTACACAGCTCCTCCTCTCTGGGGAGAGGAGGGGAGAAGAGGAGAGGGGAAGGAAGGGTAGGGTAGGGTAACAGAGAGGAAGGGAGAGGAGGGGGAGGGCAGGGGAGGGGGGAGAAAAGTGCTTGTGTATACAATTCTGCATTCTGCTTTCTCCTAATGCAAGAAATTTTCCAGCACTTGGGAGGCAGAGGCAGGTGGATTTCTGGGTTCGAGGCCAGCCTGGTCTACAGAGTGAATTCCAGGATAGCCAGGGCTACACAGAGAAACCCTGTCTTGAAAAAACAAACAAACAAAAGAAGAAGAAGAAGAAGAAGAAGAAGAAGAAGAAGAAGAAGAAGAAGAAGAAGAAGAAGAAGAAGAAGAAGAAGAAGAAGAAGAAGAAAAGAAGAAGAAGAAGAAAAGAAGAAGAAGAAGAAGAAGAAGAAGAAGAAGAAGAAGAAGAAGAAGAAGAAGAAGAAGAAGAAGAAGAAGAAGAAGAAGAAGAAAATTTCCAGGTAAATAAAAACAAAAATGTCCTTCTACAAACACACACCCTGGGGGAGCCTGTCTATAAGTGCAATTCCTTGCTTCCAATACGAACTGTGGCAGGAAAAAAACCCCAGACAATTCTTCAATAGATTCAAGCCATAGGAAAACCAGTAATAGATGCAACCAGACACCTGCTGACAACCAGTGACAAATCCCACTGACACTGCGGTGACCCCCAGTTAGTCAAGATTTAATTAAGGGGCATAATTAAGTCAGTGGAACAGAACACTAATGAGTGTTTTTTAATATGGGTAATTATGTGTAAAAATACAAAGTGTGATGGAGACCTAAATATATCATTAAATGAACAGTAAAGAATAACAAACAGAGTGTGGGAAGCATGCCTACTCTATTGCTGTTAGAGACAAGGAGGCTGAGTGGGTCTCAGGTTGAATAAAACTCAGGCAAGTTTATGTTGGCTTCATGCTGGGTGCATTTGTTATTCTAATTTTGCAATAATAAGCAGCTCTGTGTATTAAGATCTCTCTTTTTTTCAATGAAGATTCCATTGGCTTTGAGAGCCTTTTGCATTTGACTTTTTTTTTTTTTGTCTCAACTGCAAATGAGCAATTAAGAGGCCTTTTGCAACCCTTTGCTTCCTACGGGTCAGCTTGTGAGGGAGGGTCTGTCTGAGCCAGGAGATTGACATATGTAGGGACATCAGGTTTCTCATGTTTGAGCTAGCCCAGCCTGAGGAGTCAACTTAACCCACAGACTGGGCCTTTTCTACTGACTGAAAAGACCATGCGGGACAGTCAACATGGCTGAAATGAAATCAGTCATTTTTTTTTTTCAAAAAAAAATTTTCACACCAGTCAGAATGGCTAAGGTTAAAAACTCAGGAGACAGCAGGTGTTGGCAAGGATGTGGAGAAAGAGGAACACTCCTCCACTGCTATGGAAATCAGTCTGTCGGTTCCTCAGAAAACTGGACATGCTACTTCCAGAGGACTCTGCTATACCTCTCCTGGGCATATACCCAGAGGATTCCCCAGCATGCAATAAGGACACATGCTCCATTATGTTCATAGCAGCCTTATTTATAATAGCCAGAAGCTGGAAAGAACCTAGATATCCCTCAAGGGAGGAATGGATACAGAAAATGTGGTATATTTACACAATGGAATACTACTCAGCAATAAAAACAATGAATTCATGAAATTTTTAGGCAAATGGTTGGAACTAGAAAATATTATCCTAAGTAAGGTAACCCAATCACAAAAGAATACACATGGAATGCAATCACTGATAAGTGAATATTAATTAGTTCAGAAGCTCTGAATACCCAAGACACAATTAGCATAACAAATGACTCCCATGAAGAAGTAAGGAGAGGGCCCTGATTCTGGAAAGGCTTGATCTAGCATTGTAGGGGAGTACCAGGACAGAGAAAAAGGAGGGAGGTGATTGGAGAATGGGTGAAGAGAAGGTTTATGGGACATATTGGGAGGGGGAACCGGAAAAGGGGAAATCATTTGGAATGTAAACAAAGAATATAGAAAATTTAAAAAAAAGAAAATTAAAAAAAAAAAAAGTTCCAGGTCAGCCAGGATTACACAGCTCCTCCTCTCTGGGGAGAGGAGGGGAGAAGAGGAGAGGGGAAGGAAGGGTAGGGTAGGGTAACAGAGAGGAAGGGAGAGGAGGGGAGGGCAGGGGAGGGGGGAGAAAAGTGCTTGTGTATACAATTCTGCATTCTGCTTTCTCCTAATGCAAGAAATTTTCCAGCACTTGGGAGGCAGAGGCAGGTGGATTTCTGGGTTCGAGGCCAGCCTGGTCTACAGAGTGAATTCCAGGATAGCCAGGGCTACACAGAGAAACCCTGTCTTGAAAAAACAAACAAACAAAAGAAGAAGAAGAAGAAGAAGAAGAAGAAGAAGAAGAAGAAGAAGAAGAAGAAGAAGAAGAAGAAGAAGAAGAAGAAGAAGAAGAAGAAGAAGAAGAAAAGAAGAAGAAGAAGAAAAGAAGAAGAAGAAGAAGAAGAAGAAGAAGAAGAAGAAGAAGAAGAAGAAGAAGAAGAAGAAGAAGAAGAAGAAGAAGAAGAAGAAAATTTCCAGGTAAATAAAAACAAAAATGTCCTTCTACAAACACACACCCTGGGGGAGCCTGTCTATAAGTGCAATTCCTTGCTTCCAATACGAACTGTGGCAGGAAAAAAACCCCAGACAATTCTTCAATAGATTCAAGCCATAGGAAAACCAGTAATAGATGCAACCAGACACCTGCTGACAACCAGTGACAAATCCCACTGACACTGCGGTGACCCCCAGTTAGTCAAGATTTAATTAAGGGGCATAATTAAGTCAGTGGAACAGAACACTAATGAGTGTTTTTTAATATGGGTAATTATGTGTAAAAATACAAAGTGTGATGGAGACCTAAATATATCATTAAATGAACAGTAAAGAATAACAAACAGAGTGTGGGAAGCATGCCTACTCTATTGCTGTTAGAGACAAGGAGGCTGAGTGGGTCTCAGGTTGAATAAAACTCAGGCAAGTTTATGTTGGCTTCATGCTGGGTGCATTTGTTATTCTAATTTTGCAATAATAAGCAGCTCTGTGTATTAAGATCTCTCTTTTTTTCAATGAAGATTCCATTGGCTTTGAGAGCCTTTTGCATTTGACTTTTTTTTTTTTGTCTCAACTGCAAATGAGCAATTAAGAGGCCTTTTGCAACCCTTTGCTTCCTACGGGTCAGCTTGTGAGGGAGGGTCTGTCTGAGCCAGGAGATTGACATATGTAGGGACATCAGGTTTCTCATGTTTGAGCTAGCCCAGCCTGAGGAGTCAACTTAACCCACAGACTGGGCCTTTTCTACTGACTGAAAAGACCATGCGGGACAGTCAACATGGCTGAAATGAAATCAGTCATTTTTTTTTTTCAAACGAGCAGGAGAAGCCTTTAGGTCATTAGCCATAAATAGCCGAAGGTAAGCACAGGACAGGCTGTGACTGGAAGGCGTGGCTGTGTGGATCTGGGAGCTCACTTTCTGCTGTGAGAATGTTATCTGTGGCACCGCGGGGTGACTGTGTGAAGTCCTCAGTAGCAGGTATCCTAGCAACAAGTGGGAGCACGGGCACTTGGCTACCATCATCCCTGGTTCGACACTATACAATCTGGGATCTTTCATCTAAAACATATTCCATACCCCTTAGGTAACTTTTGAGCCTTCTTGCTTCTGAGCTAACCTCTGACTATTCCAGTTGGCAATATTCCAGAGAAAAAAGAAAAAAAGAAAACTTCATTATTAAGAGAAGCCAATAGCCAGATGCTGCTTCATTCTGTTAAGAATTGAACCTCATTTTTTTCCTCTTCTATTACATACTGCTGAGGATGGAGCCAGAGTCTAGACTGTGCAGGCGAGCTTCTCCCAGGTCGCTCCTATAGCCCTGATCTCGATTTTACAGATAATTACTGTGATAGAGCTTGTTACGTGTGCAGCAGTCACACACATTCTCAGATCAAGTCATATATGCCATTCAATATCAGACAGGTCTAGCATTATCTCTTAAATGATAAGTGCTCATGAGTCCAGGACAATAATGGAAAATGAGGAATTTTTTTTTGACCATAAAAATTCTGAATAAATTTTTGATGCCTCACACAGTGATATGGGAACGTTAGACACAGGGGCAGGGGAACCTGCAGAAAGCTGAAGAGAAAACCCAGTGTATGTTTGGACAGTGAGTTTACTGAGCTCGTTTTCCCTTAATGCTGGCCATAAAAATAGGCATTATCTCAGAGGAGGCTAGTATAGCAGTTATCAGGTATTATAAAGGCAAAGCCTTCATATGCACACACCTCAAACCAGGTAGGTTAATAATTAATTTCAAAATACTATAAATTGAAGCCTATTAGAATTCCAAATATTTTCATGGACATTAACCCTAAGAACCCAGGGAAGCTAAGACTGGTTTTATTTTTAATAGCCTTACACCCTTCTGTAGCACAGGCTAACTCAAGCGACTCCATTCATCTAGTGACCAGCTCAATTCATTTGTGTAGCATTAGGCGTCATGTGGCAAGAGCTCTACTTGGTTGGTTTCCTGGGAAAATTAATGATCACTTTCCAGCTGTCCTTCCTCCAAAGCACCTAGAACTTATTGAAGACTTTTGTTGTTGTTGTTGTCGGTGATTTAAAAAGAGCATTTGCCTCACAGCTTAGGGGAGATGTCAAAGTAATACAATAAAAGCCTTCTGACTGGCACCTACTTTTAAGGGAGCAACTTTTGGGATCTGAAAGGGTAAGAGCTCATCTTGTGACACAGAACCCCATGCTTGCCTCTCTCCTCCAGGCCACCCTTATCAAGTTGTACATGAATGAACAGAATTGTCTTTTGCCCAGCGCTCGCCTCCAGCCTCAGAAAAACCAACTACTAAAATAACAACCAAATCCCAAGAGCCTGCCAAGGAGCCTGTGCTTGTCCAGATCTTACATAGGCAAGGAGAGGCTGGAGGGCTCAGCACAATTTTTATGTAGGGGAGAAGGCCCGGGGAAAACTCACACGCCATAACCAGTTGTAGACAGAGGATCATCTATCAGGAGACAAATGCAGGAACTCCAGAGTGCCTCTCCTCAAATGAAATAATATATCTTTGAAAGCCAATGCCCGTTTTCGGCCCGAGGCCCATATATCAAGCCTGAGAGGCTGGTGGAATCGCTCCAGGGCCATTAACCTTCCACCTGTTTCCCCTTGTCCTTCAGGATGAGCCCCTGCCCTTGATTTTACTCCCGTCCCCTGTTCATCTTCCGACAGAGTGTAAATGTGAAGCAATGGGCCTGTGAAATAACTCAAAGGCAATGGACCAGGGGCACGGTTACAAATCTCTGCCAGTGGCACCGTGACTTATGGAGGCAGTTTGTCACACATGAGCCAGGTGACCTCTGTGACATAACAGAGAAAAATATCACCCGGGATCAAAGATGGGATTTGGAGTGTTCTAAGTAACTGCGTCCCACGCGCTGAGCAGGTTATCTGGTGTCTAAGGATTTCCCCCGTTTGCAACAACATTTGCTCCAGGGAAACTGCAAAGGTGGGCCAGGGGGTCCGTAATTGAAATCATTTCTGTCAAGTAGAACTGGGCCTTGCCTGCCACGTCAGGATTAGAATTTCTGCCCTCCTGATTGCTCCTGGCTGCAGAAGCTGGCCTTAGGACACACAAATCCATCCAGTCGCCCTTAGAGAGAAACTGAGACATTGTGAAAAATGATATGTTCTTAAAGACTTCCATAGCTTGAGTACTTAAATCCACAGTTAGACTGTCAAGAGAAAGTTTTTTAGTATAGCATCTTTTTTTTTTTTAAAGGTCAAAGAACTGGTTTGGCTATTTTGAAACTCATAGTGTCCACTGAAGTGAGTCACAAAACCATGCTACAGCATATGGGTGATTGGGGGGGGGGGCAGTCTCAGCACTCAGGAAACTGTTGTTTCTAGGCTAGCCTGGGTTATATACGCAGTTATTGAAGTATTAATAATGATAGTAGTTAAAGGATGTGATTAAATCATGTGTGAATCTGCTTTTACATGTCTGAAATACTCTCCAAATGAGATTAAAATTTAGGAAAATGTAGAATTCCCTGCTGCTGGCTTAAAAAAAAAACCATCAGAAAGCACCAGTGCAAATATTTTAGATATGAGTATTGACTTCCAGCTTGTAATTATTACTAAAATCATGAGTTTTCCAGTCATTTAGTGCTAAAGATATGTCTGATAGGGTACAGAAAATAAAAAGTCTTTAAAATAACCCTCTGTAGGGCCACTGTCTCACTGGGAGAGGGGGACTCTAGTGATATGTTCTAAATTAAAACTGATTACAATATGGGTTAGAGAGATAGCTTCATGAGTTAAGAAGCTAAGCATATTCTAGCTATCCATCCCAACAATCCAAGTTTAGATCCCAGCACGTATGTAGGACAGCTTACAACTGACTGAAACTCCAGCTTCACAGTTTCAAGCATTCAAACCTGCTGGGGGGGGGGGGGGGACACTCGCTCTCGCTGAATTCACATATTCTCATTGAATTCATTTATTTATTTTAAAATAAATAGATCTTGTTGTAAGAAAGTGGTGACAGGCTGTGAGGCAAGTCCGCCTCAGTTTACTCTTTCCTACTCTACCACAAAGACTGGCATGTTAACACATGCCACTGGTAAATTGCTAATTGCTAATGCAGAAATGTCAATGGATAAAAAAGAGCAAAGGGGAAGAATTGTTGGAGGGGGCTGTCATTTGGAAGTTGTAAGTGTATCATTCTGTCTCAGCCTCCTGAGATCTTCCTTATGAACTACTATAGCCATGCTAGAATGTCAGTTTTAATCAGAAAGCTCTCCCTGTCTTGTCCTCAAACATCACATACATGAATGCAATAATCTTAGTGTAGCCCTTAAATCTGGGTGTAATTATTTATCAACTCAACACTTAAAAATACATATAAATAGCTAGGTAGCACATGACTGCAACCCTGGATCCTATGGGAGAAGGGAGAACTGTTCCCTATGACAATGGCATGATGATGATGATGATGATGATGATGATGATGGTAAACAACTTATCAAAATGAGAGACAGGGTTGTCTCCATAACTCTGATCTGATCCACAGCACTACCCCAAGAAAGAAAGTCTGGAAAAGTTTACAGAAATTTGAAATGCCTACTTAACTATTCACGAAGCAGGAAAATACCAGTATCCTTTAGGCTCCCTTCCCTATGGCTACCACTGGGCTCAAGGCCAAGCACGCTCTACAGTTGCAGGAGAAGTTACTGGAATATGCATTTTTCCTGGGAAACTCAGTAACTTTTTACCTGACAGTCAGAGGTACAGAGCATGAGTTTAAGCCTTAAAAGATTTTTGTTTTCTGTGTTTGAGACAGGGTCTCATTATGTAACCTTGGCTGTCCTGGAACTGTGTAGACCAGGCTAGCCTTAAAAAAGCCACAGAGATCTGCCTGCCTCGGCCTTAAAAATGTTTTTGTGTTATCAACCTAGAATAAGTGAGATCAAGAAAGGCTGCCCAGGGCATGCATCAACCTGGTCCCTGGCTGATGAGAAAAGAAGTCTTGTGAGCACTGGTTCATGGCCCCTGAAATAATCTTTGAGATGCAGACCCCAATGGAGAGAAACAACAGCATTTAAACAACCGCTGCCCCAGACAGCTATACAGGTATGAATAAGTGCTCAATCTTCCTTATCTGTGGATTAAAATTAGTTCATATAAAATTAATTTTCTGATAGATATGCCTGAAACTCTCATTAGGTTTTCTTCCCAGGAAAGATTGTTTCTATGCATCCTGTTGCAATGTGCATCTAATGTAAGGGTCTCTTGGTTATATCAATTTAATTGTGGGCACCTTTTAAATGTCTTTGCACATCCACATTTATATCTCACAGACAAACACATTTTTCTTTGAAAGTAAGTCGCTGGATGAGCCTGTATAATTCTACTGAGAGCCCATCGGAGCTCATGAAGAGTCTGACTTCATGCTCCACTGTTTTGATGAAATGGTAAGCAAAGGATTATTTAGTGGAAATGGTGCCTACCAAGTGTAATACTAAAATGTCCAATCTAAACCAGAGAATCTGAGTAAATGTCAAATCTTATCAGACTTCTCCAGAAAGAGAAAGGCATTTAGTATTTTCAGTAAAACTCTTGAAATAGTCCTTAAAAAAAAAGAAGACATTTTAGTGTAAGTTATTTAAGACGTTTTTTAAAAACCCACCAATGTCTTCTGATCTATGATTTAAACAAATATGGTTAGACTCCAGCAGGAAAAAAAAAAAAAAAAGAGTCCGGGCATGAATCACTGCTTACATTCTTTTCCACCCACAAACAATTTCATTTGGGAAAGCTGCCACATTGTATCGACAGTGACAACAAATGGCATTGTCCCGCGAACATCTGTTTCCGACTCCCACACTGATACTGCGCTAGCGAGCGAGGCACTTCGGACTTAGCTGCTCTCCACAAATCGCTGAGCCACAGAGGAGCTGGAAATCGCTGGTCCGACGAGGTTTTATTATTGGAACACAGGAAAACTTTATCATCGTGCTGGGAAGTTCTGTATCTTTTGAAATATTGGATGGGGGTTATGTTAGCACATTAAACCATGCGGAAGACTACTTCTGAAGAGAAGGGAGAGGGAAAAAATGTTTCTTGTCTATTATGTCCTTGGATTGAGGTCCCTATTCAATCTTCATAAAACGTTCTCATCCAAGCTCAACTTAAAATTGGTTTGCTGTTTAGTTACTACACTTTAGTGTTTTGCAAAAATTGAGAAGATGGAATACCAAAGAATTTCTAAGTCAATATGATATATAAATACTGTAGTTTTAACAAAAAGGGGGAAAATGAAACTAATTTTTAGATGCTCCTTTATTATTTGCCCCCCCCCCAATTTATACTGATATGCTTACATTTTCTAGAAAGGCGGCAACAAAGTGCTAATAAGGACTCGTGACCACATTACCCTCTCCTCCTCAGCCGTGCCCAAAGGAGCAGGGTTTAAGGTCCACTGGGGCTTCCGTTGCTGCTGTAGCAGCAGCAGCAGCAGCAATGGTGAACGTGGTGATTCTGGGCTAGCCTGCCTGTCATTAGCTACTCCAGGAGGCACATTGCCATGGTAGTGATCTTTTCCCTGTGTGGTATTCAGTTAACAAAAACACTGGAAATCAAACTTGTTCACAATGGACATTCTTCTGAACATATGCTTCAACTTTTTGGGTATTCCAAGGTAATCTGCAGCTAGAATTTTGACTCTGTTCTTGGCTAAAAATGGGCTCTTATCTTAATGAAGATGTCAAACAGGGTATGCAATTAACATCTGACTTCCATATACATTTTTAAATGTTTCATCCGACCAAGACATTTTCCTCTTTGGCTACACTCTCAACAGACACCCAAAAGAAAGTATTTTGAGATCAGTGGTTAAAACATTTGCTTAGCCAGGCAGTAGTGGTGCACACCATTAATCCCAGAGTTTGGGAGGCAGAGGCAGGTGGATTCTGTAAGCTCAGGCCAGCATGGTCTACAGATTCAGTTCTAGGACAGGCAGGGCTATACAGAGAAACCCAGTCTCAAAAATAAAATAAAAATAAAAAACTAAAAAATAATAAAAATTTTAAAATGTAAATAATATAAATAAATTAGAAAGCCAACCAGGCTTGGTGGAACACACACTTTTGATCCTGGTACTCGGGGGCAGAGTTAGGAGGATCTCTGTGAATTCCAGGATAGCCCTGTCTACAAAGTGAGTTCCAGGACAGCCAGGGTTATGTACAAAGACCTGTCTCAAAAACAAATGAAAATTAGGCTCACAAACAAACAAACAAACAAACATCAAAAACAAAAACCGTATACCCCCTTGCTGTCCACGTCTGAGGCGTGGGGCTCAGACCCCAGAGCACACATATATGCCAGCTGAGGTCTCGGCCTACCTATAATTTCAGCACTCAGAAGGCAGAGGTATGGAGACCGTGAGCAAGCCGGCTAGAGAGGCCAACTAAAAGTGAACTCTGGGTTCAATCGAAAGACCCTGCCACAATGGATTACATGGAAAATGGTAGAGAGTACTCCCAATGTCAACCTTGGGTCTTCACAAGCATGCGCAGACATCTAAGAGCACGTATCTCTGTTCCCAAATCATATATGCATAATACAGGAGGACAATAAGATATACTTCTTGAGGAGAACTTCAAATGAGCTGAACTGCCTGACTACAGTTAGGGACAACAACCTTCTGCTGAGAACTAATTTTACTCAAGAATTATTAAAAATAATTATTTTAAAAACATACAATATTTTATAATAAAATTGAAATTAACAATCTTAACGATGGTACACATAGTTTATAAATAAGTGATAGGTTTCTATAATGACTATAGAATGTAGTTTCAATGCTGAAACAAACCAGTATATTTAAAAAAAAATTACTCAGTTTTTCACTGCTACTCATGAAAAATGTTCTCAGAGATTTTAATTTAATACCTAATTTTGTTTCATACTGAATTTTTTCAATCAAAAGTACTTTCACTTTTACAGTGTTAATTATCAATTCTTGCCTGCAATCCCAGCACTCTGGGAGGCAGAGGCAGGCAGATTTCTGAGTTCAAGGCCAGCCTGGTCTACAGAGTGAGTTCCAGGACAGCCAGGGCTACACAGAGAAACCCTGTCTCGAAAAAAACTAAATCCAAAAAAACCAAAAAAAAAAAAATCAATTCTCAAATAATCATAGTCATAATTAGTTAATTTTTAAAAATCAGAAATTGGGATAAGAATTTTAATGTTTTATGTGAAAAAATAAAGTGGGGAAGAGGCTGGAAAGATGGCTCAGCTGCTAAGAGCATGTGTTGGTCTTACACAGCACCCAGGTCAGGTAGCACATGACTAACTGTAACCCCACTTCCCCGCGATCCAACACCTCTGGCCTCCAAGGCTACCGGTGTCTCCTTTACCCATATACAGACATACATACACACCTATAATTAAAAATAAAACCTTAGTCAAAAATGAGTAAGTGTCGTCCATGGGACAGTACCAGCATGAGCTTCCACTGTTCATGGTTTCAAACATGTCACTGGCCCTGGAAAGTCTCTTATAAACTAAGGGTAGCATGACCTGAGCTAAGAATATGTGTTTCTATTTACATTGCAGCCTTACAACTCAGTTTTATGCCTGACATATCAGGAAGGGTGGCATCGTGTGCCAGTATGTGCCAACCAAAAACCTGAAGAAATATGGAAGAGTATGAGGGAGTGTGTGCGTGCATGCAAGCAAGCACGTGCGCGCGTATAAATATTTTGCTTTGTTCAGTTCGCTTTTGTCTTGAGACAGGGGTCTTACTATGTAGCCCTGGCTATCCTCTAACTGGCTATATGGAGCAGGATTGCCTCAACAGAGGTCCACCTCGTTCTGCCTCAGGAGCATTGGGTTGAAAGGCGTGCCCAAGCACACAGTGCCCATATTTTAGATATTTTGGCCAAGGCCAGGAGCCGATCAGATGGAAGAAGTGGCAGGCCTGTCTATTATATGCACTAACACTGTCAACTGCCCAGCATCTGATAATAACCAAATAAGTTAACAGAAAAGCAAGACACCGGGGTTGATTTCAGTAAGGAAGTAAAGATAAAATTCTTCATCACACCTTGTGTCACCCAAAGGAAACATCGGCCCGCCAATTTTACAAACATGCCAGGAAAAGAATTTCCTTGGCAAGGTGACAGAAGGGAAATGTCCTTTTCAAAGATCAATTAAGCCCATGAATCCATGAACTTGTTCGAAGAGTTTCTTATGCCCTGGAATCCAAGGCTTGGGGAGATGTGCTTGCCTTTCTATTTTGGGACACCTTCTTTTGTTCATTCTCGCTAAGAATAGTGGCGGAGCTCGGGATGCTATTTATAGCCTTGAAAGCGGCCTGACGCCGAGAGCTTTATTCATTTATATTTCCCGTGTTTATTGTTCCCTTACCTTTTTAGTAATTAAAAGTGTTCATCCAAGATTTTATTTAGTAACAAATCAGTTGTAAATAGCTTTTCTTTTAATATATAAAAGCCTATATTTAGAAGAAATAAAATACTTCACCCACATGTCCATATTAACTAAAAACAGTTTCACGGGTCGGTGGTGGGGGTGGGGTGGGGTGGGTAATTGGCTGGTTTTCTTTCCTAATTTTTCAGGAAGTGTAACGATTTGGTCATTTGATGTTTTGATTCAGAGTCCCACTTGAAGTGGTAAATCCTACTTTCTCAACCCTGACTTTTGTCATAAATCTTAGACTGCCACTGTGTCCAGCTCATTGTGTGTTGATAATCAGGGTAGAACATTGAAATGTATGATTGTTACAAGACATGGCTTAGAATAACATTCAATCTACGTACGGGTCTTCTCACAAGAGAAAGTGGGCTTTGGGACTGCCTTTGAAAGCAGAGATCATTGGAAACTCACTGGAGCCCCCAGAAAAGCACATATTTCCCAGCCGCACTGACACTGCCCACTGGACTGCTTTTTGGCTGAGTGGCACCATCTCCCTGTCCATCAACAGTTTCAATGTCATATCTAAAGCTCCAGAGATATACATCCCACCAGCATGAACTAGGACGCAATGGCCACTGTGCTAGGTTCTACAGCGCAGGCCTCAGTGCCTCAGACTTGAGATGGTTTGCATCTTCAACTCTGAACAGCTTCTAAGACCTCCAGGGAAAGAAAACTACTGTTAATGCTTTGTTCTGCTGCTGGAGGGGGTGGGGGAGTGGGGGGCACAGGTGGTGCTGGAGCCATGGTCCTGTCTGACAGAGCATCATCTCTGCCTTACACTTCCTCAAAATCCAGTAGCAGGCACACAATGGGGTCTTTTATTTAAAATGGTCTATTGGAGTAACAGTCGGCTGTTAATTAGAGCACTCAGCGTCAAAGGCTGGCTCTCTTAACAAAAATTTCAGTCTCTCTGCTCTAACACTGATCACGCCAAGAAGTACCTCAGTCAAAACGGGAGCAGCTCTGCAATAATCCTCCATTTTCAATACAGGGTAATTTCATGTTGGATCTGCCCTCACTCGAAAATAATGGACTGGAAGAACTGTTGTTTGAAGGACCATTTTAGTATGTTTTTACCTGATAGTTTTATTTTGATAAAGTTAAAAGGGAAATAAATACTCCCCAGCGCGGAGAGTTCTGTGAAACAGCACATCTGTGCACCAGTCCTTTCAGCTCTGGCCTCATTACAGAGGTTAGGGCTTTTCCCAATTCAGCCTGAAGTGGGATCAGACTCAACGCTCCGGGGGGGGATCTACAGCAAAAACACCTGAGATGTTTTGTGGATATTCCTATCTCTGTAGGTGATCTGTCTGGTGCATTTGATTTACAAATCAGAGAACATTAAACAAAGCAGTCTAAACACAAATTAATTGACTAATCGGGAATTCTCACTAGTTTACAATCTGGGTAAAGAGTACATCACCGAAGAAAGTAAAAATTTTGCAAAAGGATGTGTTTGAGGAAATGTGGATAGATCTAATGATTTATTCATGGCTTTTGATGCTTTGGGAGAGAGTCTTGGTTTGTTCAGATTGGTCTCCAACTCATGACTCTCTTAGCAGTAACAGGTGCACACTGCTGTGTTCTTATTTCAAAAGATTACTTTCACCAATGACCACTCTAAGTTTGCCAACACATTTCCACCATGACTTGCAGAACCTTTCAGAATTCCCCCATTTATTTAAGAGCTTCTCACACAAACTGACACTCTTCCAGACATGTAGGCTCTTTCACATACATAGGCATGGATAATTCCACAGTAAATGCCCAGTCAGACTTACACACACATTCAATTTCTGAGCAGAATTTTGATTCAGTGTAGATACACTAAGTAGCGGGTGAAGCCTCTTGATGGCTTAAAGCAGGTTTTTTTTTTTTCCTCAAGACAGGGTTTCTCTGTATAGCACTGGCTGTCCTGGAACTCACTCTGTAGACCAGGCTGGCCTCGAACTCAGAAATCCGCCTGCCTCTGCCTCCCAGAGTGCTGGGATTACAGGCATGCGCCACCACCGCTCGGCTTAAAGCAGGTTCTTAACATGGTGGCTATTTAAAAATCAAAATCGTCAGCCCAAGTATGACAGACTGCTCATAGCACTCTGTAGTTTCAAGGCCAGCCCGGTTTACATTGCAAATTTCTGGCCTGCTAGGGCTACAACGTAAGACTCTTCCTCAAGAAGAGACACATGCGAGCGCGCACAAACTCATATAATTTTTATAGGCTGTGGTCTCTTATTTTTACTTTTTGCAGGTTTCAAACAGGGTTTTTCTGTCTAGCCCTTTCTGATCTGGAACTTGCTTTATAGACCAGGTTGGCCTCAAATTCAGAGATCTGCCTGCCTCTGCCTCCCCAGTGCTGAGGTCAAAGGTGTGCATGCACCACTACTACCCAGAGGCTGTTGTCTCTCTTTTCGTGAATTAACTCAACACAAAATATTTTAAAAGTCCAAGCACACACCAAAAAATGCAGAAGGCTTCTCCTCCTATCTTGTCTTTTAACTCTCCCCATGTACCTGCCATGTTAACAGGATAACCTTTAATATGCGTACAAATTACTCCTTTAGTCCCTTCTACACTTACAGCAGTCACATCGCCTCAGAAATAAAAGGAACTTGAACACTTTGTCACATTCTCAAATTCTTTATACAGCCAAGAATGACCTTGAGCATCTGATTCCCCTGCCTATACCGCTGTGTGCTCTACCTTGCCTGGTTACGTGGTGCTGGGGTTAGGCTCCCTGCCCTCTTAGTTTTGCTGAACTGAGTTCTGAAGACCAAATGCTTCACCCAGATGCTTTTCATAGCCCACTTTGAAATCAGCTACGGTCTCTCTCAGAGTAAGTGGTCATGGATGCTCTTCTGCAATTAGAAATGCTTTCCAATTAACTTTTAAATGAGTTACTTTACAATCCTACTCTTAGATGGAGAAAGCAAGAATGGGCAAAAGAAAAGTGAGATGGCTTGATGCAGGTTGAGTGTCCCTGATTCACAGCCCTAAAATCTGATATGCTTCAAATCCAATCCATGTTTACACTTGGATTCTATTCCTTAAATCTCTCACTATGTATATACCCCAACTCCAAAGAAAAAAAAACATCAAACTCTCTAATGCTAAAGCATTTTAGCCAAGACAACCTACCATGTGATTCTTCTGAAGCACAGAAATGTAAACAAAAATGTTTATAACCTGCTTAATAATCTTAACATAGAGAAACCAACACTTTTTCTCAGATCATTATATGGAAGCTGTATCTGTATCACAGAGTATATATTCTTGTTTTGCAGTACTGGGAACTTGTTTGTTTGCAGACAGGGTTTCTCTAAGTAGCCCTGGCTATTTTAAAACTAGTTCTGTAGACCAGGTTAGCCTCAACTCAAGGATCATCCTGCCTCTGCCTTTATGTGCTAAGACCAAGGGTTTGTGCTGACTGCTGCACTGGACTGGGAAGAGAGAAGGTATAAATAAATTGTCGTATCTTACATAGCTTGTATTAGTGGAGGAAGCAAAGGAAACAGCCTTTCCAAATCAAGCCAAGCAGCAAAAGATTGCAAGTAAAACTTAGCATGAAGGTTTAGAATAAATAGCCAGAGACAAGGAGAGAAAAAGTTTATGCCATGGCCTAGGTACAAACTGTGGGTCAAATTTCACTAAGGACCCAGACTGAAGAAACATGTTTAGACCAGTCCCATATGTAGCTCAGTTGTGGGGTGCTTGCCAGCATAGGCACAGTCTCAGGCAGTTCCTAGTCCTATGATAATATACCATGACCATTAACAAGTTGGGGGAGGAGGGCTTATATTACATCTTACACTTCTAGGTAACACTCTATTACTGAGAGAAATTAGGAAAGGGACCCAAGCATGTCAGGAACCTGGAGGCAGGACCGGGAAGCAGAATCCATGGAGAAGCACTCTCACTGACTGGCTTGTGGCTTACCCAGCCCCTAATAGCACCCACGCCCACAGGCCCAGGGGTGGCAGTGTGCTAGGCCCTTCCGTGTCAACCATTAATCAAGAGACTGTCCCCACTGGCTGGATGCTAAAGTGAGTGCATTTAATTCCAGTACAGTGAGGGCATCAGCAGAAGCAGATGGATCTGTCTTAAGTTTGGAAGGCAGCATAGTCTTTGGACAGCTAGCACTACTAAAGAGACCTTGTCTCAAAAACCAAACAAACAAAAAACAACAAAACAGAAAATACTGCACAGGCTTGTGCCTAAGTCAGCCTAGAGAGGAACAAACATTTTCTCAGCTGAAGTCTCCTCATGGCAAAGACTCTAGCTCGTGTCAAGTAAATCAAAACACTAATCCGGACGTTGCCATCCCTAGAACTAGGTTGGGGTGCAGTTAAAAAATTAGTCATTTTAACACAAGAGGTCTAAGCTTCTTGCTTCCTTGAGCACAGAACCAATTTGAGAGCCAGGAGAACACACCACAGGGCAGAGGAAGGAATTTTCCTTAGCCAGTTCCCTACTGAATTTGAAGTCTGGTTAGTTTGTACCTTACTAAGTTGTGTTACTGCAGTTTGTACCTTACATACGGTGTTGCGTTACTGCAGGCAGTGCTGACCAGACCCGGGAAGCTAATCACTGACATAGTTCAGTGACTGAGTTCTTTCTTAGGTTTCCCACAACTGCAATTCAATAAGCAATGTTGTCCATGGTGATGATCAAACAATAGGTCATATTCATCTAGTGACAGTCTCCAAGGGACCGATATATACTGTCAAAGGAGGGGTCCCGGAGGCAAAGGACCGATATATACTGTCAAAGGAGGGGTCCCGGAGGCATGTTATCTTGGCTGCTTTTTGTCTCTGAATCCCATCAAGGAACATTTGCAGAAGAGCCCAACTCTTAGGATCTTTGTGGAAAGCCTGAGACGTGGATGAGCCTGCAGGTGGGTTTGCCTAGTCACCCTCATTTTCTTAGACTGGGAAGAAAGATTAGAATAAATCAAAGGCTCCTAGAAAGTAGACGTGGGTCTGCCTCTCCTAGGTGTTTGGGCAATGTTAGGGCTGGCCCCTGGAGACTGTTTCCCCTTATAAAAGGCTGCCTGTGCTTTTAGCCAGAAACTGAGTCTTCCCTGTCTCGTCATCTCTGTCCTGGCAGTCTGTCAGCTTCACCTCAACCTGTATCCTGGGACCACCCACCCCTCAGCTCCTGTTCTCTGTTCTTGGGCTAAGCCCCTGTGGTACGCTCTCTGGTAGCGTCTGGGTTTCTTATACCCTCTCCTGCATCTGTCCAGCCCAGTATCCACCTGAGCAGTAACATTTTAGGACAATCTGCTGACTTCACAGCATTGCTTAAATGCCAAGATTGCTTGTTTCAGAAGGATACACTTTCATCTACAGAGAACCATTTTCCCCTGTCCCTTGATAGCTATTGGAAGTGTTGAGTTAGTTCTCGTGTCTTTTTTCTTTCCCTGTCTGTTTTTCACCTGGACAACATGTCTTTGTTCACACTAGTTTGCTCTTGCTGTTCAGACCTTAGCTCGAGGGTCACTTCTTCCCCTGGCCATCTCAGAAGTGGAGCTGGCTGCCAGCTGCCGGCCTCCTGCATCTGTTTTGTGCACTGATTTGCTCTGGCAGTAACATTTCCCTTGTCTATCATCAGCTTCCCCACACCCCTAGCATGGGAGCACTGATGAAAAAAAACACAGTGCTCTTGTTGATCTCGTTAACTACAGTACGTCCCGGCCTACAGCACGTCTTGGGCTATTGTGGGATTTCACTAACACATGTTGAATGAATGTGTAATTCATTGGGTCTGGGATCAGACCCGGCAATAAGCAATTTCTAAAAGGCCAACGTGCTCAACTTTAGGTCTGTCCACTGGGCTGGACAGCCCTGTCCACATGTACCAACACTTGAAAAGCTCATTTTGGCTATTAAATAATTGACAATGAAATAAAAATCAATAAATCAGCTTGAGGGTTAAAAGAAAGTTTTCTGATCTAAAAGAAGGTTCTTCTAAAAAAAAAAAAAAACTGTTAATATATGGCATTTGTTCAAACACCAACCATGATACAAGGACTAAGATCTCAAATACCTATAGTAACTTTAGCACTTTAAAGATACCACCTGCATGCATACCTTCCATATAACAACAAAATCTAAGCAGTTGAGTAAATATGAGAGTCAAATGGACTTTCAACTACATGCTGGTAAGATAATCAACTGGTGGCCCACACCTGAAATTCAGCACTCTGGAGACTGAGGTAGGAAGACAGAGTTCCAGACCCACCTGAGCTTCAGACTGAGGCCCTGTCTCAAAAACAAACCAACACCCAAAACAAAAATGACCCGAACAGAAAAAGCTATGAAATTATATTAGGAAAGTCTAGTAGGAATTAGTCCCCTGCCTAACTGTCTCCATAAAAATCAGACAAAATCAGTATTTAAGGACCATGTGTTAGAGACAGGCATAGTAGCGAACAACACTCAGTCCCAGTGCCAGCCCTCTCGACATAGTAAGTTCCAGGACAGCCAGACAACAACAAAGAGAACAGTATGTTAACACCCCAATAGAATGCCCAGCTTCCCCTAGCTTGCTGACAGTCTACCCTCCAGTATAGGTACACTCCCAGAGGTCACTTGGCCAGGGCATCTAGTCCTGCGCCAGCTGGTCTGTCTCTGCCTTCCCATCTGACTCTCCACTCCTACTTTCCAGATTCTAGCCCTGGCCACTGTTGCCTCTCCTGTGCTGGCTTAGGCACCCTCCAAAGGGCTTGGACTACATCTGGACAAGCTGCCTTCTCTGTTTTAATCTTGGTAGGGCCAATGGGGTGTTTTTACTGGGGGGGTCTGGGGGGGAGGGAGCTGCCTTGCTGTCTTTGGGAATGACACTGCCTGGTGGCCATGTCCTTGCGAGCCTTGCGGTGAGCAAGCCACACACCCAAACCTGAGACTAAGGCTTCAGAGTCTGCGCTCAAATGCTGCCTGTACCGGGAAGGGCGAGTGGTGTGGAATAAATGGACCCCAGGGACTTAGCAGGTGTTCAGTCAAGACTGCTCTCGCTGTTGTCTCCAGAAACTTAGCACAGGGATTACCACACAGTAATTCTATCTGTGTGGTGAATGAGTGAATAAAGGAATTAATTCACGGATCAAGCCTGGCTCACACCTACTCACTTGTAGCAGACTTTCAGGCATAAATTGAGTGTGAGCCAACTTTAAGAAAGTGGTCCCTCCAAGGGAGATAGAGGCATAATGTGTGGTTTTAATTCTTATTTATTGTGGTGTGTGCTTGTGTGTGTGTGTGTATATGCACGCACAAAATCGTACCTCAGCACTCTTGCCAGTCCAGGATGAAGCAACCATAGTAAAAAAAAAAATTCTATTTCTAGTTAGCTCTCAGCTACAACTAAATGTTAGTATTTTAAAAGGCATATTGTCTTGCCAGGACTATTGTTTTCCTTGCAAAGAGCTGCTGTGATTTGAATCTAGCGTAAACAGCAATATTATTTTCCGGCATCTCCCCATCCTTAATTCCATGCCAAATAGATTCAGACTTTTTTTTTTCCCCCCTCGAAGCTGGAGTAAGAATCAATTAAAGAACATAATAATGTGTTAACTAGCTAATACAGCAGTTAACATTATGGGGCATCTCAAACCTCTGCGTTTTCAGCAGCAGAGCCGTTCTCTCTTTTGCTCCGTAAGATCTATAATTGAAAGAATACCGTGAGAGACGCCTTTCATCAGCTCCGTGAGTTACATTTCCTGCTTTGATAACTGTACAAGGAGAAGCTAAGGCACTTCAAGCTACCCAATTACATTTGATTAGCGAGTCAAAATAATGTAACAGCTTTTCATCACCCAAAGGAAAACTTTTGAAGACTTCTGTTGCCAGCACTTCTGCACAAACACTAATCTCTATCATTATTTTTTTACAAGGGAAATGTAATATTTAGTAAGCTTTATTTTTAATTAGGCAGTAAGCAAAGTCTCTTATTCATCACAACTTTAGATCAATCAAGCAAGATGTGTGGGGCAAGGAAGCCTGGATAGATTTCAGAGTCCACAGGATACAGTGGCCAAAATAAAACGGCATGCCTTAGCCAACTGCAGAGAACAGGCCTGAAAACAGGATATGCACTCAAATCACAGAAGCAGAATTAGCTGGGACCACCCCCCAACCCTACATGTGCACATCATCATCCAGGAGTGAATAAAGATGAAGATACCTCAACAAAAGACATCAGCAGTGTGAGCTAAGAAATCATTGAAAACAGAATTCTGAGATATATATATATATATATATTCTACATTCTGATACATTCTGATATATATTCAATATATATATTCCCTATATATATATTCCATATATATATATTCTACACTGAGGGTAAGATACTGTAAGATACTTAATAGTAAAGCAAGGTGCTGGGCCTAGCATTCATGAGGCCTTGGGGGAGGGAGGAAAGGGAGAGGGAGGGGGGAAGGAGAAAAGGGGAAAAAGGGGAGGGAGAAGAGGAAAGGGAGAAAGGCCAGCAACTCTAAGTAGAGCAGGAACTTTTTATATAGAGCAGGCTGGCTTGAAACTCACAACAATCCTCCTGCATCTGCTTCTGAGGCTGTACCGAACTTAGCCAGCATGTATTTGATATCTAGGACATTTCCTTTCCCTAAAATATTTTCAATTTAACCTTTAATCCTAGCACTTGATCTCTCGAGTTCAAGGCTGTCCTGGTTTACACAATTCCAGGCTAGTCAGGTGTGTATAGTAAAATCCTTGTCTAAAAACAAAAAAACAAAAAAGGCTGGGACTGGAGAGATGGCTCAGCGGTTAAGAGCACTGACCACTCTTCCAGAGGTCCTGAGTTCAATTTCCGGCAACCACACGGTGGCTCACAACCATCTATCTGTAATGGGATCAGATGCCCTCTTCTGCTGTGTCTGAAGACAGTGGCAGTGCACTCATATACATAAAATAAATAAAATAATTCTTAAAAAAAAACAATAGAAGGGAAAGGAAGGGAGGAGGAATAATGAAATCCTTTCCACTTCATTTGCTCTGCTTCTCTGGGGTAAAAGGCACTTCAGAGCAGAGGTCCTGCTATGGACCGTTTTTTAACCAACATAAAGCCAGTTTCTTCTCTGCTGTGAGTAGGAAGAATGGACACCAGGACTGAACTCTGCCTCTGGCACTCCGGTTGCACCGTGAAGGGCAAGCTTTAGACCAGTGGTGGTTCCAACCTTCCTAACGCGGCAGTCCTTTAATACAGTTTATCATGTTGGGGTGAACCCCAACCACAAAATTAGTTCATTGCTCCTTCATAATTTTGCTATTGGTGTGAAAAGTAATAATGCAGATACCTGATATGCAGGATATCTGATATTTAGACCTGGGGGGTTTGTGACCCACAGGTGGAGACCTTCAGACTTTAGGTGAATTAGATTTATAGAAAGGAAAGGCTTTGTACAAAATCAGAGCTGGATCAAAATTGGGTGCAAAGGAAATCCTCAGCAGTGCCCAGCCCAAGGGACCTCTCTCAGCTCCAGGGCAGTGTGCTCTGAGAAGAGCACACAGCAGCCCTCGGCAGCCCTCAGAACTTTAGACTTGAAAATTTTCTCCCAACGTGTTTGGCTATTCCTTTAGACCAGGCCATCATGAAGGACTGGGCTGGGAAGTGTTAAGAGCGCTCTCACCTAGCTCTTAGGAGGCTCTGAACTCAAATCCCACCACTGCTGTCAATGAAGAAAGGAAAATCTGATTAGCCATGGTAGGTAATTCATGACAGCGATCCCAAGGGAAGGTGAAAGGAAGAAGCACAGGCAGCCGTCTGGAGGACTGGGCGGGCATGGGGCTAAGAGAACTGCATCGAAGCCCGTTGCCTCGCGTGCAATGGAAACCTGCTGCTGTCTGAAAACAACAGCGGGGTTTTCTTTGTGGCTTCCATGCACATGCCATCCTGCTTTGTTCCCCGAGAAGATGGGGACGTCAAAAGTCACCTGCCGATGAGGGGCACAGACCCCATCTATAACCACCCTGCCAGGCCAATGCCCTCCTCTGTCTCTGTGTGTCTCTCTGTCTCTCTCTGTATCTCTGTCTCTGTCTGTCTTTCTCTGTCTCTCTCTCTGTGGGAATCGCATACTAACCATGTGTCCACTTCACCCTCTAAAGACAATGACCCAGTAGGAGATTTGGAAGGACTGTTCTACCTATTGCAAAGTGTGGCAGGTCTCCGGGACTCTACTTTTAACTGTTTCATGTCCTCTGTAGGAGACTACCCCCTTTCCCTCTCCACCAGAGAGGGGAGAGAACATAGAGCCAAGGGCAGGGGCCAGGAACCTCTAGGTCCCTGATCCTGCACTGAGGGAGAAGGAAACCCCCAGGCCCTGCCATCTAAGGCAACATGGAATAAAGGAGCCTGAGGAGGAAGAGTCTGGATGGCTAAGAGGGTGGAAATGGTAAGGCTGATGGTCCAGATTAGGCTAGAAATCCCAGCTTCCTGGCTGTCCAAGCTCTGTCTGGCATGAGACAACCTGGCATCGGGTTTTAGTATCAGACATTGGAGAAACAGCCAAAATGCTCTGGAAGTGGTGGACTATCTGTCCTTGTGCTTGATTGGGGGTGGTGTTCTTGGGTCAGTGGCGGATGTCCCCAACTGGAAGAGTTGCTTAAATGCCCAGTTTCCATGCAGCCTGTGAATGCATGCTGAGTTCTTGCTTGGTCTACTTCCCAAGCTGCGGAGGAACAAGTCAGAGCAAAGGCATTCTTCAGTTATCCCAGGAAATAAAGGGATCGACTGCACGTCACAGGTTCAGGGGGCAAAGTCCTTCAACAGTGCGTGAAGGGGTGTCAAGTGTGAGTCATGCTGGCTGGTTTTCCTAGTCTGCTACCCATGGATGCATGGTACCCAGGACTCTCACAGGGAGGCACACCACCCACCCCCACACCCACCTCGAGGATCTCACACTAGCAGGTATCCATCCAGATGAGCTAGCTCAGTATGTCCCCACCTGGGCAAGGACAGGCCTTAGAGCAAGGAAGCCAGCCTGAGGCAGGCACATCACTGTCTCTAAGCAGACAAACTGATAAAAAAAAAAAAGGTTTCTACATCCTATTCTGTAAGGAAATAGTACTGGCCTTGGGAGGCTGGAGGGGAGAGAGATAGCCCACCCAGGTATTCGGGAATTTAAGGACTGCCACTCTTTGCTACTCCACACCTGGTACCCTATTCGTGCCCGCAGGGGTGGGCCAGTTTACAAGAAAAGCTGTTTCCAGAGCAGCCCCCCCCCACTCCATTGTCTTAATACCACTACTCATGTTTTAGCTGTGTATCCGCATCAGTGAAGGCCTTGGGTCCAAATATTGTCTAGACCAGGGCTTCTTAACCTCCCTTAGGCTTTGAGCCTTTATTTACAGTTCCTCGTGTTGTGATGATCTCAAACCGGAACATTATTTTGTTGCCACTTCCTGTTTATCAATCCCACACCAGGCCTTGAGTCTGGGTGGCCCCTGAGAGGTCCTCTAGTGCCTTCCTTTCTGTCTCCCATTGCTCCATTCTCCTGGAGCCTCCTAGCTCATTCAGTTAGCCATGTCAATTTTAGGAACACATTCTTGGACTGATTTGTTAAAAAAAAACAAAAACAAAAAACAAATTGAACTGATTTGGGCCTGAAAAGACACTGGTTAAGACAGGCCCCTCTGAGCCCCAGTTTGTGAACAAACTCCTGGTCTCCTGCTTCAGGCTTCCAGGGGCAGCATTATAAGTGCTACCGTGTCCAGCTTGTGATATTTTTTCACTAAGCAATTAACTCATATCCCTCTAGACTAGTAATCTTAGAAGTGTGTGGAGGGACAGGAGGGATATGTCCTCTAGAATATCTTTTTTTTGTTTTGTTTTGTTTTTTTTCGAGACAGGGTTTCTCTGTGTAGCCCTGGCTGTCCAGGAACTCACTCTGTAGACCAAGCTGGCCTCAAACTCAGAAATCCACCTGCCTCTGCCTGCTGGGATTAAAGGAGGTAGACCTGGCTGAGATCCCAACTCTGGTGCTGCAGAGGCAGGAGGACGAGGAGTTAGGACTGGTTTGAACTGGTGTCCAAGGTTGAGGCCAACCTGGGCTACTCAAGAAATTAAAGCGAAGGCAGGTAAGGTGTGCTATACTTACTTCACCGTGGGAAAAAGTGTGTGAGCCGTCAGCCCTGCGCTGTCTATAGTGTGGACCCAATAAAAAAACCAGCATTCTTTGACAGACCTCAGGAAAACCATCCTGTTCGTGTGCCCCACAGGGAGGGACAGGCGCGCGCAGGCAGGCACGCACGCACGCACGCACGCACGCACGCGCACACACCTGACAAGTCTACCCTGTTACTCTTAGGTTTCTCAGCTGTGCTTTCCACACAGATGCTCCAAGAATTACGAGTTTTTTCTTAGAGAAGCGCTGCCTTTCCAGGAAGGCTGCGTGCCCATGGTTATGGCTGGTTCAAGGAGCTGTGCAGACTTCTCAAGTTCAATCTCCTGCGCAGAGCTCAGGAGATTAAATGAAGCTTGTTGCTTGTAAAACAAAGCAATTTCGTGCGTGTGTGTGTGTGTGTGTTTGCGCACGCGCACACGTGCTATTCTGTTTTTGTGAAAGGGTCTCTCCTTGTAGCCCTAGCTGCCCTGGACCTCACTATGTACATACCAGGCTGGCCTTGAACTCAGACATCCACCTGAATCATCACACATCTCGCCTTAATTCTGATTTAAAGTATCCTAAGAAAAGCAGATTGGGGCAGAGTGGAGAAGAGGCATTGCTAAAGGGGGTTGGCTACAGGGACTGTGAGTGCTCATCTGCCTGTACCCTAAGAATGATAAATCCCAAGGAAGGGGCGTTAAGTTGGATTTTAGTGAAAATAAGTTACTAACTAGTGTATGGAAGCGTCAGTGTGTCGTTTGTTTCGTGAAACAAGGTCTTGCTATGTAAGGGAGATGGTCTAGAACTCACAATCCTCTTGCTTCAGACTCCTTAGTGCTGGGATTATATATGTGCACCATCGTGCCTGGCAGCCTGTAGCACTGCCAAGGCATCCCTGAAGAACACAGATGTTGAGGCTAGAGAGATGGCTCAACAGGTACAGGTACCTGCCATCAAAATAGCCTACCAGAGCAGTATGGGGCCCATGTGATAGAAGCAGAACTTATGCCCGAAAGTTGCTGTGTGCACACACAAATGAACTAACTTTAAAGATTCAGAAACATACACACAGATGAAGACCAGCCCTCACCACAGCCAGATGGACATGTTCAGTTTGTCTCACCAATCAACCTACCAGAGCACAAACTCTCCACGGCACAAAGCAGCACTCAGAGCTGACCCCTCCGGGCTACAGTGAGAGGCAAGCACAGGTATTCACACACCACACACACACACACACACACACACACACAGAGAGAGAGAGGGGGGGGGACAGGGAGAGTCAGGGAGAACTAACCTTAGTAAAGAATTGGGGATGGAGAAATGGCTCTCTGGTTGAGAGCACGTCACGTCACACTCTTGCAGAGGACCCAGTACCTACCTCAGGTGACTCACAATCACCTGTGGCTCCACCTCTAGATCCCTTCTGTCCGAAGTGCAACTGTAGCCAAATGTTTGCCTCCTCACATCGACACACACACACATGAATATACGGAATTTAAATTAAAATAAATCGTTTTTATAAAAATGTTTCTAAAATTCGGGCAGCTCCAATACAAGTGTATTGGTTGGGAAAGGTGAGCTATGAACTGTGGTCTGGTGGTATACAGTGGCAATCCCAGCACCTGAGAGGGAGAGGCAGGTGAATCTCTGTGAGGCTGAGGTCAGCCTGGTCTACATAGAGAGTTCCAGGCCAGCTAGGGCTACATAGTAAGACCCTCATTCTCAAAAAAGGAGGGGACTGGGAGATAAATGTTAAAAATAAATGCAACCCTGCTTAGAAATTCTGTAATGGATCAGAAAAAAATAAAAAGAAATCTTAGCCCCAGCCTTTGCTGTTTTGATTTAGAGAAAACCACACTAAAAACCTGCCTTCGACATGACTGAATTCCTTTGACACAAACTCCCCAAGTCTCTGAGACCTATTTTCCACAGAAATTCTAGTTACGAGTTTCAGTCAGGATTAATTTAGACTTTTTTCTTCCTACATGTATCAGAATCATTCATGGGGGGAAGTTCTTCTACATCCATTCCCAGAATCCTCCGAGGACATCTGGTCTCATTAAAAGATCAAATAGATACTCCAGATTCGTTAGTTGTTTAACAAAGTGGGAATTATTTTCTCACTGTACTCATGTTTATGAGATAGAAAGAAAGGCAAGTCCCAGGTGCTGTAGGGAACGGAGGACGTGAAGCATCTTCCTTCCCTCAGGAGGACGTCAGGTATGGGGTGTCGTGTTCGTCCTGGGCACAGGCCGTTTAAAGTTCCGAGGGTTGAGGGCTATGTCTCAGATCTGCAGCTACCTGTGAGCTGGATTCTAATCCTCTTTTCTCTCTCTGCCCAGTTCTCTGGAAGAAGGACTTAATGTGTGTCTCTCATTAGTATGCATGCACCCCCACACACCATACACAGCGGGACAGACAGACAGACAGACACAGAGGCAACTGTGCGGATCTCTAGGTCCATGTAAAAAGCTGAGTGGGTGAGACAGCCAGCCTGCCATTGCAGCGCAGGAGGAAGAGAGAGAGAAAATCTGGAGCTGGCTGGCTGGCCAGCCTCACTGTTTGCCCTGGATTTTGGAGAGAAACCCTGCCTGGATCTCTAAATTGGAGAGGCATGGAAGAAAACACTGGACCACAAACACTGGCCAACACAAATACACACACACACACACACACACACACACACACACACACACCTTGCCCCCAAGCTGAGAGGACAGAAGAGAATCAGGTCTGGCCATCAGCCTAGGCCTGGACACGTGGATTCACAGGGCCTGCGTGCTATAGAATGGGTGCTTACTGAGTCTTCTTTGCAAGGCCCAGAAGCACTAGCGGTAGATCTCCATGAAATGGTTCCCTGGTGGCTGAAAAGAATTAGTGAGGCTTTCTACAGTGAGTCAGTCCCTCCCCAGGGCCATCTAGGCTAAGGGAAAACCCGTCTTGCTGATTATTAGTGATTTAATGGTGGTGGTGATGGACTTCTGAGGACCTAGAGATCCGCTTTAGCGGTACTGGCAAAGGTCTATACTCTGGGAGTCAAAGGTCATGGTGCTTGTGCGCATGTGCCAGTTGTCTGTCTCTCTCTGTATGTCTCTCTTTCTGCTTGTCTGCGTTAAGTCTAATTCTCTGCTCCTGACTCTGAGCCTCAGCTCTGCCTTCACTAGGGGCAAACCACACTCTTCTGCCTTCCTTCATAGGAAGAGTCTAGAAAGACTGCCCAGAGATGAAGTGAATTGCTTCTGATCCCCCAGACCCATGTAAAAAGCTGAGACAGCCAGCCTGCCATTGCAGAGAGGAGGAAGAGAGAGAAAATCTGGAGCTGACTGGCTGGCCAGCCTCACTGTTTGCCCTGGATTCTGGAGAACCCCTGCCTAAATATGTAAGTTGGAGAGGCATGGAAGAAAACACAGGACCACACACACACACACACACACACACAAGGACATGTATACATGCATTCACACACATGCAAAGATGAATACACACGCGCACAACCCTACACACATTAAAGAGAAAGAGGGAAGTGGGATTCTTACCACCTTTGGCCCTGAAAACCTAGCTAGACAAACATCAAGCTAGCCAATGGGGACCATGGGCTGCATTTGTTGCTTTCTTCGAAAGTGACGGGTGGCAGTATATTAATTTTCCTATTTAGATGCTGTTGGTTAGGACTGAGGCCAAAGTTGTTTATAAGAATGAGAAACAACCTGGCTGAGGTATGTGTGACCCCCCATTTCCCCTTCCAATCTTGGTTTTCTGCAATTCTACTTCTGATCTCAACAGGGATGCTTTGAGAGTCCCTTTTCACAGATACGAAGCAAAATCAAAACTGCCCACAAGCCTTTCCACCTGGTAACTAGTAAAGAAAATATGTGTTCTCTCCTTTTGAGACGGTAGGAAGTGTATGATGTTATCAAGGGGTTGTTTGCATAACTGCCTTATTATCCTATTCTCTTCCAGGAACTTTCTGTCCCCTAAATGTGTCGCTTGATGAACAATCTGTGACACTAACAAGCAAATGACAAGCATTTAAAGATGACCACTCATCTTCAGAAAAGAGACTTAAAAGTCACAACTTCAATAAAATGAATGAAGACTGTAGGCTGTAGGCTTGTCTTCTAGTCCAAGCCAGAAGCAGTGAGTGGTAACAGGTAGGTGACAGCCAAGTGGACAGACCACAGAACCTTCCCTGCAGCAATACTGAAGGTCAATGTGTGATTAATGGGTCATGAAATCAACTTAGTGTGTCACGACAAGAATCAAAAGCCAAACAAAGCACGAAATGGACGAGGCTGAAGTGGAATAAAGTCTATTAAATATAGGTTGCAGAAGATCATGGGAAACCTGGCTTTACTGGTGTGCATCCGTGTATGCATGTGTGTGAATATATGAGATGTGTATGTGTGTGAATGTATCAAATATCTGTGTGTGAATACAGGAGAGATGTGTGTGTGTATTTGTGTGTATGATGTGATATGTGTATGTGTGTAAATGTAGGAGGTGTGTGTGTGGTGTGATATGTGTGTATGTGTGTGAATGTATGTGAATGTAGGAGATGTATATGTGGAGGGGGCATGTGGTATGTGTGTATGTATATGTGTGTTAATCTATGAGATGTATGTGGTGTTGTGTGCTTGTGTGAATGTATGAGATGTGTGTGGTGTGTGTGAAATGTATGAGGTGTTGTGTGTAGTATGTGTGTATATATGTGTATGTGTGTATGTGTGTGAATATGAGATGTATGTGGTGTATGTGCTTGTGTGAAAGTATGAGATGTGTATGTGTGAATATATGAGGTGTGTGTGGTGTGTGGTATGTGTATGTATGTGTGAGGTGTGCATGTATGTGATGCTTGTGCTCGTGCGAATGTATGAGATGTGTATGTGTGAATATATGAGGTGTGTGTGGTGTGTGGTATGTGTGTGTATGTGTGAGGTGTGCATGTATGTGATGCTTGTGCTCGTGCGAATGTATGAGATGTGTTTTGTATACCACCACCCAATGTAAAGAGCCTAAAGCATGATTGAGACTCATGCTTTAAGCTTTGCAAGCTACATCCCTTGAAAGCTGTATGTTCTGTGCTGATTTCAGAGGACTTGCTGGTTTTTGACAAAGTAAATTTGTACACAAGCAGAAAAGAAATTCTCCATTCACAGCAATGCTTAAGCGATTCTGAAGTTCCTGAGCTCTACTGTTGAAAAAGACTTAAGCTGAGGGGAGAACTCCCTACCCCTCCTAGGTACCCTGGAGTTTTTACATTCTTACTTTTCAATCTATTTCCTATGATGACTACTGCCTGCGGAGTACACATCAAACAAAAATAAGATGTCCGTTCCCTATTGCAAACCAAGACACTGACATCTCAGGCATATTTAAGCCCAAGCCATTGGAGAGACTTGCGCACCAGAGTTTAGCTGAAAGGGGAGGACATTCAAAAACTGTCTATTTTCCCAGCGCTCATGAAGTCTAACCTGTGACTAGAACAGTCACATACCTTGTACCGTTTTCTTTTGTGCATGTAAAGATCCATTGTTTTGCTGATGATTTTTAAAACATCTATCTCTTCAGCTGTCTTTCTAATAGAAATTTGTTTGTCTTTTTTGTTGTTGTTTTATTTTTGAGACAGGGTCTCATTCTGTAACCCAGGCTAGCCTAGAACTTCCTGTGTAAACTGGCTGGCCTTGAACTTAGAGCAAGCTTCTTTTCTTAACCTTCTGAGCGTTAGGATTATACACATCTGCCTCCACACCAGGTTTTGTTTTTTTAAGGAATTATGCCAAAACCATCTTATCAGAAACTTTAGGGAAAAACAACTTTATCTCATTCAATTTTTCATTCATCTTATACAACTAATTTGTTACTTGGCTACTGTTCACTGCAATACAATCTGACCATCCTATAACCCTTGGTTAATACAGTTTCCTGGTGCCAAACTAAGAGAATAATCTAAGACTGAATACAAGATTGTGTTACATAAAGACGAGCCTTTCAAATAACTAAAATAATTTAAAGAAAGCACCTCTTTACTGTGCCTGCAGTGTGTCGACCTGCAGTGCTTCTGTGTGTCCTCATGTCTTTCCTCAACACCTCAACCCCCTCAACACAAGAATCAACCTCTCAGGCTCACTCCAGAGCACACACAAAGTTTTACAGATGAGAACAGCAAGACTTGGCAGCACTGACTCTTGCCTGAGGCAGACGCAGCTACAGAGCAAGCCAGCATCACCCAGCTAGCTACACTCCACCTGAATACAAGATTCAGAATACTCCATCACTGCAGCTTTCTGCAACAGCCAACCAAAAACACTTTCTTTTTTAAAGACCTTATCTGTCCTCCTAGAGCCATGGCTACGAACGTAAAAGCACCCAGAATATGAAGACTGTTTGGCTTTAGCTTTTTGAAGAATGAATGCTCTATCATCAAGTGATTCTCTACTTTGAAAGTTCCTGGTCTTAACGTGCTAACTCAGAGCATTCTGCTTGGCCTCTGCAGCCTGGTCTTCAGCATCTGCCAAATTTCTATACAGCAATAGAGACCAGGAGAATAACCAGCCGGATGCATTATAACTGCATGCTGGTACCCTCTTATTGACCTCTTTAGATCTAGTCAGGTAATTCCACACACATACTGTTGCTTTAAGACTTCTGTGAAAAACGTTATTTTCCCTTCACATACAGCTTCTTTACCCTCTTCATGTACAGCACATTTTCATGATAAGCTCACTAGGCTAGAAGTCACAGATACTTATTGTCACGGCTCCCATTATGACAGCAAAAGCCTAATATTGACTTTTTATAACGAAAAAGGCTTGGAAGTCAAACTCAGGGTTTGCTTAAATAAATCAGGAATAGAATGCCTAGTTACCAAATGTGGCTTGGGTCTTCGCTCAGAATCCAAACTCCTAAACGACTTTCCTGTATTATTAATTTGGCCTTAAGTTTCAGGAAATAAAATAATTACATAGTTGAACATAGATCCTTATGCAAACAAGTGCTGTATTTACAATGTACCAATCCATTAATTTAAACCACAGGTATATGAGAGGAACCCAGTAGACCAGCACTCACCACTGGCCTACAGTAGCAGTGAGCATCCTATCTCGATCTGCTCAGAAAGCAATGGTTTATCACCCTACTGTCAGGGCAAACAGTAAATGCTGAGTTGATATTTCTAGCCAGTGGTACCATTTGCACTGCCTTGGACCTGGACAGTTAAATACTGGCTCAGTCCTTTGAAAAAGAAATCTTCAAGACTACATGAATATACTTTCTTTTTTCTGACTTGGTCACTTTATAACTAGTTTAAGAGCTGTTTGATGCAGCATTTTTTGGAACCATCTCAGAGTCAAAATGTGTTGTACTACGAATAAATACTTAATGGCAAGTTAAACACTATCTTCCAGTTAGGAGCTACACAGACCGAGAGCCCTACCAAATCAACCTATAAAAACCCTACAGGAATGGTCACACACCCACTTCTACTTTAAATCATACAAACAAAAAGGAAAACCCATTCTCAAGTGCCAAGAACATAACTAACAGCCAGAAACCTAGCTAGACTTTTCTTGAGAGGAGGGTTATGACATACCTTCAGTTCCCTGAAGAAAATACTACTCCTGGCCCACTCAACAATGGAGAACAGGGTCTGGTCCGCCATTTTGCACAAAAGCCCAAATGCGCTCAGCCTCTCCTGCCTGTTTCGGTTACTCTGCTCTTGCTGTAGGTAAGCCATGATCTTCGCTTGAACTTGAGGCTCGTCTGGCTCACACTTCAAAAGTTCCAGTATCAGGTGTGGGATGCTTGCCGGGGAGCTTGTCTGGTAACCATCCATGTAGGAGTAGCCCATCATTGACTCTGGCGAGCTGGAGTAGGGGTCTGGGTACTCGGACTTGATGGCCCGACTAGGAAAGTGACCATATGGTTGGTAACCATGCAGGCTGCCATGAGGTGGCATTGTCATGCTAATGGGAGATGTGACAAAGGGGCTTCTGTCATAGTCTGTCGGAGGCAAGGCTACATGGCTCAGAGGTAGGCCTTTGGAGGCAGAATGAATGTTCTGAATTGCAGAGGTCAGGTCTGAGGGCATTGTTTGGATCATCTGAGACACGGCTTCCAGCTTAAGTCCATTGGCTCGAATGAGGGCTTTCGTCTGCTGCTTCAAGGCCCTGTCTCTCTTGTACATTGGCCCAAACTTATTTCTGCCTCCTCGCATGCGGTCAGCTCTTACAGCTGTTGATAAGAGAAAAGAAGAGATATATAATATATAAGAAGGGAATAGTCAGTAGCACTCTGAAAAATCTTGAAGCATTTGAAAATGTTAGCAACTGATGTGTACGTGTGTTGTGTAGTTGTGTATGTGTGGTGTGTGTGTATATATGAGCATTTTACTGAGAGTCCACAGATATCCGAAGAGGAGAAGTATCTTCCTTATGAGTTCTTTCCTTCAATTGGGTTGTTAATCAAAAACTTATTCTGGGTACCTAAGAAAGCATAGCCCTTTGTGAACTAGAGACATTTCACAACAGATATTTAATATTGGGGGGTATGATTTTCTTTCGGGGTGTGTGGAAGGCAACATTGTATACCTGCTGCGCGCATCTGCATGTGAGCATCTGCGTGTGCGCATCTGCACTAGGGTCCTTCCTTCCTTTTGCTTTTTTACAGAAAAAGAGAATCAAGCCTGCTTCTGGATTAAATGCTTTTTCTCATAAAGTCTTCCTCAATTCTAGTTATTTGGGGCTACTCTGTTACAAAGGTTAGGAGCAGGCTCTTCCAGAAAAACCTTTTCACCTGTACTGTGGATACACATCAGAAAAGCACCAGCCATGCTTTGAATTGAAGTGGGATTAGACACAATTAAAACAAAGTCCTTTCCAAAGTTGTCCAGAGGTTCTTCTGTGCAATCATGTGGAATCCAGGCCAAGCCTAATAGTTAGTCAGAAGTGCCCTCCTAGGCCACCCACAGTGGCCAGTGGTAATTAGACAGAACCTGACAACCTCTGACAACTTGGAACACTGAGATTGCTGGAGGTCAAGTTTTTTGAGCTTTTTAATCTTAGGACTGATAATGACATTAAAAATTTACTGTACATTCTAAGTATCCAATATTCTGCACTGAGTCATGAAAGTTTTTAATTTAAATAATTTATCAAATATTCTACTATACGATGACCATTGTTAAAGTATGGGTATAGTTATGGGCGACTCACACACAATTAGCACAGCATAATGTTGAGGTTAAAAAACACAATCTTTTGTCTTTTCATTTAAAAAAAGAAATCAAATGACATGCTGTATGAAATCACATCATTTATGTTTCAATATCACATCTGCAATATTAAAACTCATAGTTAGCATCTGCCACTATTGACAACTAATAAGACTGACGATAAAATTAATAAACAAATTACTTTCTTTCTCAATCTCCTCATAAAAGAAGTCCTTAGGCTAACCAAAATGGCCACTTCTATTTGGAAAAAAAGAATAAACAAACTTGTTAGCAACTTGGAAGATTTATGCAAAAACACAAATTCTTTAATTGTTTCCCCCCATAACTCTCCCAAGAATGAGTTCTATATACAGGAGAAAACCTCTAAATAACCAAGTAAAAGGCGTTCCCTGATCAAATGAAGTTTACTGTAGCACGGTGCTGGGTACCCTGCCATATTGTGTTATTTGCAGTCTGTTTAATCTGTGGAAGGCCAGCAGGTCAGAGGCTGGAAAATAGCAGCACACCCTAACAGTCATGAAATACAAATTATTTACAGCGGTCACATATTAACTCCACTAGCTGCCAAGCCGAAGCCGGCAGTGTTCATCTGCAGTTGAGAGTGACTCCTGAAGGCCCGTTCGTTCGTTCACCATCACTATTGATCGAGAGCCCACTGCTTGGCGTACTTTCTGCTTCCTAGTTATTAAATTGTATAGATTCAGCTATTACCTTTTTCTTTAAAAAAAAAAATTGATGTATACTCTTTATGCTATTGAAACCTGAAATTCTGTATAAGAAATCCCTTTTCACAGTGAAAAAACTAACTTTTCTCAAGAATCATGAATTGTATAAATGAAACAATGATATAACCAGGCCAATTTTCTTTAAAAACAAAAAAAGCAAAAACAAACAAACACACAAACAAAACAAAACAAAAACAACAAAAAACCTAGGGCATCTTGATTTAAAAAAAAAATTAAGGGTGATTTCATTTCATTTTTCACATTTTTCCAAATGAAATTTGTTCTCAGTACAGCTGCGTCAGTTCTAACCTTTTCAATATTAACTATATCACACCCCAAACTAAAGAGATGGGGAGAGAGACAATTTCCTTGCTTCTCTTTCTTCTCCCTGGTAGACGTTAGCAAGTTTAAATGGCAGGCTATTCTAAGATGAAACTTAAAAATACGCTCCATCACTGTCAACAGTGTTAGAGGGCTAGAGAAACAATGTTTCCCTGCTCAACACACAATGTTTTAAAGTCCAAGTCCCAGGGGACTCCTGACAGTCACTTACCTTCTAGCTTCATTCCAACATCAATACATTTTTTGAATCGACAGTAAGGACATCTTTTTCTCTGTGTTTTGTCAATTTGGCAATTCTGGTTCTCTATGCATGTGTATTTTTTTTTGTTTTGGACAGTTCGCTTAAAAAAACCCTATAAGACAGAGAAAAGTGTGAGTGAGACGTATAGTCTAACTCATTTTTCTTCTTTTGTTTTACTCTAAGGAAATCACCAGTAAGTCCTTTTATTGGGCCACTGAGCCCTGATGTGGTCCTGAGGTTTAATTTCATATTTAACAAGACCAACCCTCAGTATCAGTGCCAGGCCTCAGTGAAGATTTTTCTGGCCTCAGAAATTGTATTCCTGAAGAATTACATCAATTTGATACCATTTAGTTCCAACAGTCAGAAAAAAAATACACTCTATATTGACCAGTTTTTTTTTTCTTCTTAAATCTGGCTTCCTATGAACATCCATGTTCCAAGCAGAGGTAAGTCATAGAACCCTGCCACATTGTTTTTAGCTAGTTGAAAACAATTTCAGTCCCAAACCATTGTAAGAACTGAATAGCAAATACCTCAGATCTTTTACAAATGTCAACACTTGACAGTTAAAAGGAAAAGGACTTCAGGAACAAAAATGGGGAAATGTTCCTAATGCCACTGGAACCCATTCAAGGGTGGGAGGGAGCTGTGTCTTAGAAGTCCAACTAATGGGAAAGCCATGCACACAGCGGGGATGTGCTGCCACAGGCCACGAGGCTGAACTGCAGCAGTGCCTCTACCTCTTCACACTTACAGGGACTGGTCAGAAATGGTGCATGGCTTTCCCACTCTCTGCTAAGATGGTATCCTTGCTTATTCGAGTTAGCCCACACAGAAACAATCTTCATTTGTTGTGGAAAATGAAGGGGGATTTCCAGCAAAAGTTTAAATAAATGCATTGAGCTTCTACTTTAAAGAAGATGTTGGGGAAAAATTAGAGAAAATTGAATTCATGGGGACTTTTTTTTTTAAACTGACAAATGCTTAAGGTCTTGGCAAGATTATTAACATAAAAGCACACTGAACATACTCAAATTCCCTACATTTAAATAAGTCATATGATACACTTATAAAAATTGTTCAATTAGAAAATAAAATCTGGTTTCTTGATACCTTCATTCAAAAAAATTCTTTTAAAAATATTTTCAGAATCCATCAAGATGAAATCATACAGTTGGGAATTCAGACCTTCATGTCTTCTGAATTAAAGAAAAATGTTCCAACTTGCAGCACAGATTCCTCTCAAGTTAAAATGTACTTGGATTATACTCTATCATGTTTCCTTTTAAGAAGGATGTTTTAAATATAGATAAGTCAAGTAAAATCAATATTTAGGACTGTTAGAAATAAAGTCCTATAGATACAGTACTGCACCACAATAAACTATTTTAAAGCCACAAGTCTGACAGTTTCCTAGAGCCTAGGTATCTATCTGCCTTTGGAGTAAATCAGACATATTTTGAGTACTAGTCTCCCTATAACACTTCCTCCACCTCTCACTTTTCAGTTGGAAAAAAAAAAAGAAAGAAACAGCTTAGGTTTAGCTTTGAAGAGCTTCCATGGTTTGGGTCAGAACATTCTATCTTTTTAGGCAGCACAGGAAAAGCCAACCTTGCAGCTTTCACAGGTGAGGAGACCGTAATGATACCCAGATACTTTATCGCCACACACAGGACATAGTTCTTCCAGATCTTCATCATAGGAGTAATTCACCATTTTAAATTGAGACACTGAAACAAAAAAAGAGAAATGTGAACACGTACCCTATTAATTTCCCAATACTGGTTTTAATGCTGTGTTGAAAAGCATCATTGGTGGTTGGTGGCCAGATATCAGGTAAATCATAAAATAATGTTTACTCAACTGGTATTGAAAAGGAGTACTTTTAAACAAGCAAAGGAAAAGACTTTTGTGCATCAATAAACGTGCACTTCATTATTTTTCAATTTAAAAACAATTCCAACTCTTTTTTTTTTTTTTTTTGGTTAACATTTTAAAGTAACCACCGTTGAACAAAAGCCAACAGATCAGAAAAGAAAAAAAACCATGAACCATACAAAAGTTAACAACCGAAAATGTCTTTTAAACCTCTAATGTTTCCAAATGTCACCTTTGCCTAACAGAGCAAAATGCAGGCTGTGACTGGCACACTCCTGGAGTGGCTTGCAGTAGGACACCTCCCTTTACTAGGCTAGCAATGCTCATCTGCAGAGCAAAGAAGCTGCAGGAACTGCGCCTCTCAGAAGCAACTTTAACAACAGCCTGTGGCTCCCAGGGTTCAAGTCTGTTAGATTAATCAAAACATTCAGTTCCGCATTGACTGGGAGTTCTGTTCTGGCCACTTTCATCTCCTCACGTTTGAAAATGCCCTGTGAAAATAAAAACAAGGAAGAGGAGAGGACACCCGGAAGGGGAGCAGAAACAGGCGAGGAAAAGAAACACAGGAGGGTTTTAGCAGAGTTCTAGAGCTTTGTAATCAACTTCACAAGCTTCGGTAAAGTATAAACACCTCCGAGATTGCCTGTTGAACAAAATTCAGACTATGGTATCCTGATTTACTGTGGCTAGGGCCACTAATGCCCTAGTTTTTGCAGCCAAAAAGATAAACTATGCAAGTAAAGGTCGGTGGCCAACGACCCCTAAGCACGATCAGAGGAGACTGAAGACCTACTTGCGCCCGGTGAAGCTCCCACCCCACTCCTAAGCTGGAGGCAGGGGTTGGCCTGCATCTAGGCAAGGGGCAAGTCTGTACAACCAGCCACTACCCGTGTGTCCCCTGCACCCTCTTTAAACCCTTTGTGCACCCGGCTAGGCTTGGGTCCCCTTGCTCAACCTTCTGCTACCCAAAGACGCACAAACTCCAAAGAGAGTTTGCTTTAAGTTAATCAGTGGCATTGCAAGGGGCGGGGCGGGGGAGGGGTACCCACAGCCTGGCAGAAGTTTAGTCTGATTTGTTTACTAAAAAGAAAATGGTGAAACTGCCCCTACCCCAGAGCCAAAGTACTATGCCTCTTTATCTATCACCAGATGATATCTTTATTCTTTTAAAAATGAACTTCGTTTCTTTCTCTTCCCCGACAGCGTAAGTTGGTCCGAGAAAGCAACAGTTTGCAAAGATGTTGGGAAGAGGCTCTAGCAAAGGCATTCCCGGGGCTCAGTATCTCAGAAATAAGGGATGCTGAGCGCGCCCCTTTCCAGCGAAGCCAGCTCAGAACCCAACTATTCGAGAGGCTGAGACACTCTAAAGAATCCGGACCTAAGGGTTTAGGAAAAGCTTTGGGTTGGGAGAGTTTACAGAGCTCTGAAACTCTGTCTTCTGTTTCCAGGGACGTTTCTGGGCTGAGCGGGGCTGTACTTTAGTAGTTGTGTGTTCTCTTCTGTCTCCCTGTCTCCCCAACAAGTAACCTCTAACTTCACATTTAAGACTTGGCAACCACTTACACTCTCCGTGCCCATCTCAGGGATGAGATAGAATGAAAGACGGAATCCTGTCTTCCGGCAAAATTCGGAGTCTGGGTGGGGAGAGGCACATCTGGGAGGTCAGAGAATCATTTTTTGTTTACACACAGGGCACCTAGGGCACCTAGCTTAAGAGTTCAGAGAACCAAATCCACCTCGGTTTGGAAACCCCTGCGCCCCTGGGAAAAGGCGAGGGTCTTGAAAAGCTTGGTCCTCCGTTAATCCCCTTGGAAGTTGGATGCTTCGCGAATCCAGTAACGAAATTTCCTTCTGGGTCCAGCACCCGTCAAAGTATGAATGTATCCCTACTAAGGGACCCGACGGCGGGCGGGCGGGCGCGTACTGTGCAGGCTGCAAACTCCCACAAAGCCGCGACAGGCTTTTTCCCACGCTGCTTTCGAAACCAGCGTCAAGCTAAGTAGGGCCGTTTCTGCCAGCCCCCCAGCAGTAAGGCAAGCTAATGTCTTGGCTCAGGGGCAGGAGGCCAAGAAGGGCCCTCTCAATTTTACAAAGAAAAACGCTACCAGGGTATTTCTCTCCAGTCCTCAGTACGCCTGCCTCCACCGTGTTTCCCTCCACTGCGCTTTTTCGCCCCAGGATCCTGCCACCCTAAAAGCCTGCACAGGGCAGGAAGTAGCAAGAAGCCGGTCCTCCTGCTGGGAGGAAACTTAGCGGAGCCTGGAGGCCAGAGCGCAGGAAGCAGGCCCGGGGCACTGATCAGGAATCCCAGGTGTATCTCTTTAGACCAACAAGGCTTCCTCAGTAGCAGACACACAAAAGTTAGTCTAAGGACCGAGGCCAGGGAACTTCTATAAGCCTACCCAAAGACTTGGAAAAGACCCCAAAGATCACCCAGAATTTCTGACCCCACCCACAAGCCTGCTGTCCCCTTCCCGGTGCCTAAGGCGACCTTAGGTTTAGCGGCCAGAGCGCGCAGCCTACCATAGTGCACGAGCCCGGTTCTCAACAGTTCTCTGACCCTTTCAAGTTCTCACAAAAAAGGCCGGCAGGAAGCTTTGGGGGGATCATAAGCCGGCTGGCCTCAATATCCTGAACTCTGGTAGGGGCGAAGATAGAAAAACTTTTCCTAACATTGTTCCCTCCTTGGCCCGTTGCTAAGATAAAGTTCTAAAGAGTTTAGCATGTAGAAAATACAGGAGACTGGATTTGGCCCTTTTCTTGATGTTACCAATCAAGAGGGGATACAAATGGAATACCCACAGTCACAGCGGCTCTGAGACCCAAAGGGTAATGAGCTAACCCTGAGCCCCACAACTCCTCCCTCATTCGGCATTATACTGGACAGGAATAGAGTTGGGGTGATTGGTGTTTTTAGTTATGCCAGCAGTTTTGAGTTGCCTTAAAGACTGCCGGGTCTGGCACCGCAAAAGGTTTTTGGGGGTGCGCGTGTAATGGAACACCATTAACAACACCAATCACCTTCCCGTGATCGTCTCTTGCAAATGCTTGACCATTCTACTCAGTTTTTTCCCTCTACACGGGAGCATGTGCGTGAGAGCCCGAACAACCTAGAACCGGTGAGCGGAGAGGAATTCCGCTTCTCGGAAAGACTGTTCCACCGCACTCCTAGCTTCCAGCTGCCCCAGGTCCAGTTGGCTCTGAGCTTGAAGTCTCTCTACTTAATTAGAAGTGGCCAAGTAGACGTTGATGAAAAAGCATCGTCCGCCTAGTTCAAGTGCCATTAACTTTTATGCTGGCATCTAGAGAGGAGGCCGAGGCCGGCGTACCGCAAACTGCCAGCCGGGCTGCTCTGGTGCCCACGCTGCAGGAGGCTGAAGCCCGCGGGGGTTTGCCCGAGAGTGTATAAGCCAGGAACCAGAGCGCCGCGCTATCACGCGCCACACCGCACCGCTTACCTTGCATGTTTTCCGGCATCTGCCCCTGTTCCCCATGCGAGCGGACCAGTCCTTGGGCTTCCGTCTCCACTTTGGGCAGCATGACAAGGCGGCTGCGGGCGGGAATGGGGCGTCGGTGTCGGTCCGGAAGGCCAGCACCTGGACACGGGCAGCACAGATTCAACTCCAGCGGCAAGAGAGAAGGGGTGATCAGCGTGCCCGTTCACCCACCCGCTCGCTGGAGCTGTGAGGCAGGACCTCGGAGCCCTGTCCTGTCGGGTCCGGTCTGGTCCGGCAGCTTCAAAGCTGTCCCTGAGCTGCGCGCGGGAGATCCGGGCTAACGAACCAGTCTAAGAAGACCGCGTTCTGCTGCCAGGGTTCCGCTCCGCAGGGGCGGAGGCAGCGACAGCAAAGGCGCTGCTGCCCCGGACAGCGATCTGTGCGCGCCGCGCTCCGGAGGGCAGCAGAGGCAACCGCCAGCTGCCACTGCTGCAGCGGCTGAACGGCTGGCTTCGGACTCCTTCCCCTCCCTACACCCGCCCTCTGGCTCAGGATCGGCAGGGGTCTCTCTCTCTCCTCTCTTTCGCTCGCCTCACTTCTCTCCCCTCCTCTACTGTCCTCTTCTCTCCTCTCCGCCCCTTTCTCCTATCTCTTCTTCAGCTTCCCTCTCTCCTACAATCACAAGTGTGGAGTTCTGAAGTTCCAACCTCCCACTCCTCTAGGGTGGAGAGCAACCCTTTCCAGCCCCGAGGGTGACAGAGCCAGGAGGAGAGGGGAAGACAAGCTGGAAAGGGGAGGTAAGATGGAGGGGTGGGGGCAGAGAGGGAGGTGAGAGGGGAAGACACTGAATGGGGACGCAGGTTCCAGACTCAGGTCAGACCCTAGCCACTAGCCAATAAGGAAGCTCCGGCCTCGGTGCCTGCCCTCTTCACCCCGCCTTAATCTACCCCACCCCACCCTGGCCTGGGACGGGAGGGGCGAGTAGGGGATATAAATGCTACTAGGTTTCTCAGCTATTGAGGAGTGACCTGTGTTTAAATGAAGCGGCCAGGGATCTGAGGGCTGAGAGGCCTTTTTCAAAGAGAAAAGACAAGGAGAAGCGAAAGGGCTGGAGTGTGTAGGTGGTCCTTGTGTGAGTGTGGGGAAGGAGACCTGTGGAGTGGAGGGCCGACTTAAAACAAGGGGAAAAAAGAATGTTAAATTCATTAATGACGGATGGTTGGTCCCACTATCAAGGTCCTCCCGGAACGCAGTCATCACAGAGGCACGAGTGAGTGGCTGCATCCTAAAGTATCCAGGGGCTAAGGCTCACTTTGCGGACAGCTAAGTCACTTAGGTTTCTCTCTCCCTTTGCACGGAATAAGACAGTAAAAGACAGCCACTTCTGCTTCCCCGGGCTGCTCACTAACCCACCTCCCTGTTTATGAAAAGAAGTCCAAGATTATCTTAGTGACTCTCACCAATTTTCAGGGAGAGCTAGCTGTGTTTGGATGTAGGACGGAAAGACCAGCCCTTGATTTCCTTCTATACTCTAGAGTCCCTTTGGTGTCCCCCCCCACCCAACCCCCACAAGGCTCAGCATTATTTTTTTAAGTTATAAAGAACCATCTGCTCCGCAAGCTCTTAGGCCACTAGCCCAGCCACATCTTTTAAAGTTTTCAGATCTCATCCCAACAAGATGAAAAACATTCTTCTCAGCCTCCTGCATGCACGCAAAGCTTCGTACCCATGGTCTGCTGTGCAACTGGGTAATTATCGGCGTCCACCCGCAAGGGGGTGGATTTGAATCTCAAAAGAGCTGAATTTATTCTATTTAAATGGCATAGAGATCACATAAACTGCCCAGTCTAGTAGTTAATGAATATAAAATTATTCAGAATCTTTGCTTATACTTTTTTCTATGACGTAGGCTATCCACTGATGGCTATCAATTTGAATATATTGACTCTTCTAAACTGATTCATTTATTTGCTGTAAAAACATATATGTACAGAATCTAAATTATTTCGTTTCCAGCTTCTGCAGCATCTTTAGGGTTCTAATGTGGCCTGAGCACGTCCCTTCTGGTCCCTTCTGGCCACAGATATTGAGGGGGCCTGCCAATTAGTTTGTATGGTGGGGCAGGCTGAATTTACCTCTATTAGTGACCATTATGCTCAAGTTTTCGTGTTAGTATCAAGTAACAATGTCAACACATTCTCAGTATTGCCCCTTCTTTAAGACATCACTTTGAATTACAAATAGATTTCTTACATAGTTCAGAAAGGGAGCAAGTCTCCTGGCTCAAATCATTACTCACTGCCTGCTTTACTTTGGAGTTCACGCAAACTTGAGAAATCAGTTTATTTCAAAGCTTTTAAGCACTCATAATGGTCTTTATCATCTTCCTACCTACCAGCCAAGAAAGGATGCAGGGACTCCAGCTTCTTGGTCTGCTTTGCTATTCTTTCTTTCTTTCTTTCTTTCTTTCTTTCTTTCTTTCTCTCCTTCTTTCTCTCTTTCTTTCTCTCTTTCTTTCTCTCTTTCTTTCTCTCTTTCTTTCTTTCTTTCTTTCTTTCTTTCTTTCTTTCTTTCTTTCTTTCTGTGTATGCAAGAGGTGGCTCCCAGAGTTAAAAAGCCTTGTGACTTACTGTGACTAGAAGGCTAGCCAGAACCAGAGGCAGACTGAGGCTGACCAGTGAGGTGACCATTTTGATCATGCTCATTAGCATCAGCTTCTGGGCTTAGGTCAAGTTAGTGGCTTGGCAGCCCAATCTGCTACCACTTCCCAGCACTCTGTCTTCCAAAGACAGAGCAGGGAGTGCCAAAGGTCAAGTGGGGGCTTTCCTTTATCTTCCCACAGGTAGACTTTCCAAGAAAAAGCCTCACGGATGAGGAGGGAGGGGAAGTCAGGGAACAGACAACGTCTAGAAGATTCTGGCCTTTGACATTTAAGTAGCCCGCTGGCTTTCCCTTGCTTTGAAGATCTAGTCTAGGCAGAGCCTCCATCTAGCAGCCAACCAAAGAAGGGGCCCCAGAAACAAGTAAGAGAAATTGCCTTTTTGCCAGGGGTTGTGCCTCTCACCTTTAATCCCAGCACTTGAGAGGAGGCAGAGGCAGGAGGATCTCTTTGAGTTCAGATTCCAGTAGGTCTATGTAAAGGGTCTGTGTGTGTAAGGTCTCTATAGTTAGTACCAGACAATCAGTGCATCAATGCTACCACTGCTACATAGTGAGTCTCTCTCTCTCTCTCTCTCTCTCTCTCTCTCTCTCTCTCTCAACACACACACACACACACACACACACACACATATACACACAGTGGGTGGGGGGAGAAGGTAAGATGGGGGTAGGGAGGGAGGAGAAAACCCTGACTTTCACCTCCAGGGTGGGAGAGGTATCTAGGATTGGCCATATTTCAGATTTCTAGGTTCTTGACAACATCTTTAGTTGTGTTGAGGGGGGAGGGGACTCTACAAGAGCTGGGTTTTGTTGGACATTCAAGGGCTCACTCACGTTTTTCGCGGAGTTGTTCCTCAAGTTTGGGGGAGTGGCGAGTCTGTGATCCCGGTGCACGACGCGAGGACAGAGGGAAGGAAGCTCATTCCAAGCTCTGAGTGCACCCTCCCAATGCCCTCTAGACAACCCAGCACCCACTCTGGGTCCTTCACCCTCTTGTTGCGTTGGGTAAAGGATCCCACCGAGACAGGAAACCAGTTCTGCGACCTTGGCCTGGTCGCAGTGTCTCCTAGAATGCTCTGTACCCTAGGGCTGTGCGGCGTGGAGGAGGAGGAGGAGGAGGAGGAGGAGGAAGAGGAGGAAGAGGAGGAAGAGGAGGAGGAGGAGGAAGAGGAGGAGGCCGAGGAGGCGGAGGAGGAGGAGGCCGAGGAGGCGGAGGAGGAGGAGGAGGAGGCCGAGGAGGCGGAGGAGGAGGAGGCCGAGGAGGCGGAGGAGGAGGAAGCCGAGGAGGCGGAGGAGGAGGAGGCCGAGGAGGCTGAGGAGGAGGAGGAGGAAGAGGAGGCCGAGGAGGAGGAGGAGGAGGAGGAGGAGGAGGAGGAGGAGGAGGAGGAGGAAGAGGAGGAGGAGGAAGAAGAGGAGGAGAAAGGGTGGGGAGGGAGGGGCAGCAGCAGCTCAGAGTGTTCACCTTTCCTCTATCTGGGATGGTTCTAGGTTCCTATGGTCTCAGATCAGGCCTGAGAGACTAAATGGCTGGGGAAGGTAAGCGAGCTGAGATGAAAGGGGTGAGCCGAGACCTATGTGATCTAAACCCTGAAGCCAACAACGGCCAGGGCGGACCCCCGGAACGCATCAACCATGAGCTGGGACGCACACCCAACCTTCGCCTGAGATATCTTTTTATCAATGCCACCCTGCCTTTTATGGAAGCACATGTAGGAATTCACCAAGGCCCTTACTTCTGGCGGAAACTTAAAATTTCCCCTAGCTACCACGAGCATCCCGAATTTCTTTCTCTGGCGCTCTCCAAACAACTTCTAGCAAACTTCTCCCTCCTCACCCCTCCCCCGCGCCTCCTCCTTTCCAGCAAGGAGAGTCTCCCGGGTTTGCCCTTCCCGGCTTTGACTTTGTCTTCAAGTGTTGATTGACGGTTGCAATTACAAAGGATGATAGCTCGGGGAGGCTCCCGCAGCCTTGAGGAGCCCGAGAAGCGCCGGCCTGGCATATTTTATCCAGCCTCGGCGTTCCCGGAGCCGTGCGCGCCCCATTCACCCAGCTGGCTGGAGCAGAGGAGGTCTCGTACTCCCCACCCACGAGGATGCAACTCCCAAGTTCTCCTCCCGTCTTCTCCCTTCCAGAGGTTGCGCTCCGCTCGGTGGGGCGCACACGGAGAACAAACCTGCCCTTGACCTGACCTAAGAAGCCTTCGCCAGTCCGCTCTGCGCTCGTAACCTATACTAGGCTGCAGCTGAGGGCTTGGGGGTGGGGGGAGGCCAAGCTATCCAGGACCAATTCCAGTTCCCCGAGCGCTAGAAGCACCGTAGCAGACACTGCTTTCCCGCGCACCTGAAAAGATGAGGTTTGGAACGACCTGCCCAATTTAGCAAAGAACTTGCAAAACTTTTTATCCTGGTAAACAAAATTTAACGCGTCCTCCTCTCTTCACACTTTTCTCTTTTGATGTTAAAATGCTTTTAGGAAGGAAAGAAAAAATGAAGCAGGAAGGAAAGAAAAAATAAAGAAAAGAATTGAGTAAAGTTACCTTTCTTGTCCTAGGTGTATACTTCTAAGTATCAACTAGTTCTGAAGCCCGGCAAAAGTTCTAGATTTCTGTCTTAACGTATTCTTCACCTGGCAGGAACAGCCCAAGGAAAAAGAGAAACGAATTTATCTGCTCCTGAAGCCCTGACTTCCCTATTTTTCCTACCCCTCCCACTTGAACCTTCCACCAGGTGAAGCTACAAAATTCAGTTGAGCCAATAACGCGTTTTGCCGGCTGGGTTCTGGGGCTGAGTTTACCCCCGCCCCCCTTCCTGGGCTCCACGCCCTCACCCGGAGCGCTTTGTTTTAAAAAGAACTGCGAGGTTTCAGCCCAGCTAAAGACAAAACTTCAGCGCACCCTGTAGATGGAGCTTTGCAAAACAAAATACAAACCTGAAGCCAGCCAGTTGTCTTCCCGGGTGTAAAAAAAAAAAAAAAAAAAAAAAAAAACATTTTAAAAACTCTCTTTGTATTCATTGTTTCAAGTAAGCACTGCAGGCACGCTGCAGGGGGTGGGGGTGGGGACATCCCCTACCTCCCGGAGAAGTCAAGCAAGCAGATTTTCAATCCCCTAAAGTAGTATCCTAATAAATACCCCATCCCGGGCTTTACGACTGGGGGAAAAATGCCAGAGTAATCCTACTTCCCTCTCTACCGTTGGAGTTCCCAACCCTCGGCCTGAAAGGAAGAAGGGAATTTTTGACTTCTGTTTTTGGAAGTTAAGGTTCTGTATATTTAAAATTACATTACTGGGAACTGTCTTCAACCCCTAGTCCATGCTCGCCCTTGCTTGGGAGTCCGGGATCTTCAAAAGAGATCTTGGTCTACAAAGCCTCGAAGTGGGGAAATTCTCTGAGCTAAGAAGTCCAGACCAAACACCACATGGCACCGACAAGCCCAAGACAGTCCAAGAGCCAGTCAGCCAAGAGGTCTGTGGTGAAACAAAGTAGACAACACCGAGTGTTCTCTCCACCATAAGCCCACCCACCCACCTCAATCTAGGCTAGAGATTGTCCTTTAGGTGCTAAACCTTATCTGATGACTTCAGTGGGAAGTTCTTGAGCTAAGACTTCTTCTGTGGGGGTTTTCTTTTTCTTTCTTTTTTTTCTTCTTTCTTTTTTTTTTTTCATTCAAGACTTGGTTTCACTGTGCAGCCTTGGCTGTCCTGGAGCTTGCCCTGTAGACCAGGCTGGCCTAGAATTTACAGAGAGAGAGATCCACCTGCCTCTGCCTCTGGAGAGAGGAGGTGGGATTAAAGGTGTGTGCTACCACTGCCAGGCCTTAAGGCCCTTACTTACCAGTTTTTTGTTTTGTTTTGTTTTGTTTTTTTAAAAAAAGGCCGGGAAGTGGTGGCGCACACCTTTAATCCCAGCACTTGGGAGGCAGAGGCAGGAGGATTTCTGAGTTAGAGGCCAGCCTGGTCTACAGAGTGAGTTCCAGAACAGCAAGGGCTATACAGAGAAACAACAAAAACAAAAATCAAACAAAAACAAAAATGTCAACAAAAACAAAAATCCCGCTGCTAGGATCTAAGAAAGAACCTCTCAGAAGAGGCTTTCCTTTGAGATTACTCTTCAGGTAAATCAGTGATTGGCTTATAGGTAGCAATAAAGACCCTCTTGTCCTCTGTCTATAAAAGGGCAAAGTGGAGAAGCTTGGCTAGGGCTTACAGTAGTGACACCCTTGGGCATGAGCCCGCAGGAGAGAGGGGTAGTTTTAGAGCTGAGCTGACAAAGGCTTCCTGGAGAGACCGCTCAGCAGGAGCCCGGGCTGCTTTTCCAGAACACCCAGGTTTGATTCCCAGCACCCACAAGGCAGCTCAGAACTAACTATAACTCTGTCAAGGGATCAGAGGCCCTCTTTTGGCACCAGGCACATAGACAGACAGACAGACAGACAGACAGACAGACAGACAAAACATTCATATACATGAAAATTTTCAAGCCTGCACAATTCAAAGGGTGTCAGTGTGTCCTTTACCCAGAAGGTAATTTTTGTGATCAAGAGATGAAGGGATGGACCTGGGGGTGCAACTTATTTGCCTTTTTTTTTTTTTTTTTTTTTTTTGGTCGTGTGCAATACCCAGAATTGGAGAAGATGAACTGTGGCCAGGGGTTAGGGATGGTGAGGCCCAAGCATTGAGTGTGGCAGCAGCCAGGTGTTGTAGGCAGCCAGGAATCCCAGCATTTAGGAGTTTGAGGCTAGACAGAGACAGAGACACAGAGAGAGACAGAGAGAGAACAAGAGAAAAGCAGTAAGTAACATCAGTCCTTGTCTAGAACCTGGAAGATTTTAAAGACTATCAGAGTGACCTTACACAGATCCTTTGAAGGTATGGTCTTGAACTGGGGGGGGGGGGGGGAGGGGGGCAAGACACTGGGTGTTCAATTCCTGAGCCAGGAATCCAGCACTTCTCCCCCCGAGGGAGGGAGGGACAGCTGACTTTGTTGAAAGTGTTTCAAAACAAGCTGATTAACTGTCACTTTGCTCATCCTCTTCCACTTTTTCTGAACTCAGCGACTCAAGTGACCTCCCCATCGTCCTCAGACTAAGGGGCATGGATGCTGTGAGGTCCTTAGCTCGGTGTGCATGCAGCCATGAGCACCCTACAATGACCCAAGGCTAGGACCACCCATACTTCCTTAGCACCCACCTGTACCTCCCAGAAAGGTATTCAGACAGTTTCCACATTTCACCCTTTTGAATTCTAGGGGTGATTTCCATTGCAAAATGCAAAGGAATAGAAAGAGCCCTTTATAATCATCTTTGGGGAATGTTTGACCAACTTCAAGTTACAATCCCTGAATATCAGAGAGAGGAAGGGAGCGGGGAGGATTGAGAGAGTGTTGCTGCCCCTGGGGTTCTATTTACCGCTCACTCTGCTGACAACCGGTGAGCTTTTGTAAAGCAAGCTAAAGGAAGCGAACTTGTTGAGTCAATAATTTTAGTTAGAAAAGGGGTTTGGAGGGGACATGAGAGATGGCTCAGAGGTTAAGAACATTTCTTCCAAAGGGCCAAGGTTCTAATCCCCATACCCATATAGTAGTTTACAACTGTCTGTAACCCCAGTTCTGGAGGATCTGATACCCTCACACAGACATACACGAAGGCAGAATACTAATGTAAATCAAAATTTTTTTTAAAAAATTTAAATAAAGAAATGGGCTTTCCAAAGTAACCATTACAGCTGGCTGTTGATAAATAACAGCTTGCTCTCCTTCCTCTCACGTTGCCCCAAGGTTGTCTTTCTGGTAGGAGTCACAGTCTAGGACCACTGAAAATAGATGCTTTAGGAGAGCAGCACCAGCTAACTTGCCTATCTTGCAGGGCTTGACACACTCCTTATTGATCATAACATTATCCCTAGACAGGATTGCTTACCAGACCACTGAAGTTACTTGCAGTTTAAAAGTTAGATTATCACTACTTATCAATAAACATAGCCAAAAAGATTTTTTTAACAAGTAGACATTTGTGTGGTGAATTTAAGATCATCTGGATTTCCCAGGTACAATCTCTCAAGCTAACATTGCTCATACATCAAGAAGACTGTGTCTCCCCCAACTCCTGAATACCCTTGAAGCCAAATAATCCCCCAGAGAAGTTTTCCTTCCTGCAGAGTAAAGAGCAATGGGGAGTGGGGTCAGACAGAGAAATAGGTGCGTGTGGGGTGGGGGTGGGGCTATGGAGGGAAAGGGTCAGTCTGATGCTTAAAGAGCCTGTTCTTGAGGCTTCGCCTAGCTCAACTCCTGATCATGAGTGAATTCAGATCATCTTGGCCAAAGGCCCAGGTAGAAGAGGACCAAGCAGGGATTTGGTTTTGTGTTTCAAGTCTCAAACACTTCAACTAAGTGGTGCATGCCTTTAATCTTAGCACTTGGGAGGCAGAGGCAGGCGGATTTCTGAGTTTGAGGCCTGCTTGGTCTACAGAGTGAGTTCCAGGACGGTCAGGGCTATACAGAGAAACTCTGTGTGTGTGGTGGGGGAACATTTCAACTAAGTGGCGCTTGGTGCTAGAGACCTCAGCTAGCATCTACACCAGGATGCCTGTAGTTTGCCATCTCAAAACTACACAGGTACTAGGCTCTGGCTCTGTAGCTGCCCAAGGATAGGGAGGGATGCCCTCCATCTCAGTGGGCCTGACCAGTGCAATGAAAAAGTCTCCTTAAAGGGTCAACTCTCTAGTTGGGCAGTGGTGGGTTTAAAGCCTTTAATCCCAGCACTTGAGAGGCAGAGGCAGATGGAAGGCAGAGGCAGAGGGATTTCTGAGCTGGAGGCCAGCCTGGTCTACAGAGTGAATCCCAGGAGAGCCAGGGCTATACAGAGAAACCCTGTTTCAAAAAACAAAACAAAACAACAACAACAAAACCGAAAGAAAAAAAAAGGTCAACCCTCCTTCAGAAATGGGTTCAGCCTCTTCAAGTCCCTAGTCTGAGTGATCCTGGAGAAACAGACCAGAATCTGGGTGCCTGGAGCTACTTTCCAGTCACTGAGATGTGGGAACAAATACTCCAATACTCCAAGGTTCTCCCCCACAATCCCATCTCTTCCTCACCGCCATCCTATCTTCCTTCTTTTTCCTACACTCTCCCCTATCCTTTTGGGAGAACTGAAGGGTCATTTTGAGATCTAGCGGATCTGAAGGGCGCAGGCAAGCCCCGAGTTTGGGTGTAAGCTGGTCCAGGGCGGATGAGAGTCCTTCTGTACAGTTCTGGGGAGGTAAGGCTCAAACAGCCCCTTAGAGGTCTATCAGTTCTAGTTCCATCCCGCCTCAGTTCCAGCAGAGCCTTTGAGATGCTACAGCGGTGCAGCGGGTTTAAACAGCTCAGCCCGACTGCGGTCTGTACTCTGCTTGCTGCCTTGACATCTTTTAATTCACCCGGGTGGGCTAGGGACCCTGCGTGGGCACCGCGTGTGTGGTCCCAGGTCCTGGGGGTAGCCCTGAGCTGGTGCGAGCTGAGAGCACGCTCCCGTCTGGTGCACGTGCCCGTCTCGCCCGCTAGCCCTCATCCCCGCCTTGTTCCCCACGCGAAGAGAAGTGCTCAGCGTTCGGTTGATGCACAGCTCACAAAGCCCTAGTTTCTCCACCCTCTGAAGAGCTATTTGCTTTCTCTCTCTCTTTCTGCACTCGCTTCCCTGTGTTTTCTTTTTCCTAAGTACAGAACGTTTTCTTTTTTTTTTTTTTTTTTTTTTTTTTTTTTTTTGGTGAACATTTCCTCAATTGATACTTCAGGGCGTAGCTTGGACCATAAAAAAAGCAATCAGTGCCTTAGGTGGAGTCAGCAGGCTTCCCCCCCCAAGCCCCCCCCCCACCCGCAGGGAAAGGGACAAAGCCAGGGGGGCCTGATTATCCGGTTCTGAGACTGGGCTGGCGATCACGGACGGCGCAAGGACCCCTGGGGAAGGGTCGACTCTGGCTCTAGTCCAGAGGAAGCAAAGGGGGCGCGCGCTCTCCAGCAGGGTCACAACCTACAGCAAATTGCTTTCTTTGTCTTTAGCTTTTAGGATTAACAGAATGTTACTGCATTTACCAAATTTATGGTAAAATCACCAAGTTTATGTTTCTATATTGGTATAAATAAATGTATGTGCGTGGATGTTCATCCTTTAAAAATAAAATGAGTCAGGCATGCAAGGTGGCACATACCTACAGTTCCAGTATTATAGAGAGAGACAAAGAGCATCACTGCAGAGCAGGTTCCTGGCCAGCCTAGGTTACATAATGAGACCCCCTTGTCTCTCAGGAAAACAAAAGCAAAACCTAAACCTCACTCATCCCCAAAGAACAACAAGGAACAGCAAGATGATTCACATAGTGGCTAGGGATGTAGCCCAGTGATTGAATGCTTGCCTAGAAAGTGCCCAAACTCTAAGTTCTGCTTGTGGGGAGGGTATGTGGTTATTTCTGTCTCTAAAAACAAGTCACAGTCACAGTAAATCCTCACCCAGAATCCTTTAATAATAGTCTGACTTTGTTTTTCTTGAATGACTTCCATTACCAAGAAACAAACATTTCTATAGGATCACAGTGAATGAGATCTCTCATGGTCTGATACCTTGAAATGTCACAGTGCTGGGAAGCTCCTCATTAGGTAGTTTTTTTGATCAATGGTTGATCAATGTTAGTTGCTTGTTTCAAACTGTTCAAACTTTTACTTGGCATGGTTGATTCAAAATGTTGAGAAATTGTTAAGGCTGAAATAGATGATTAAAGGCTGTATTTTCTGCTAGGCAGTAATGGCACACACCTTTAATCCCAGCACTTGGGAGGCAGCGGCAGAGGCAGAGGCAGAAGCAGGTGGATCTAAGGCTAGCCTGGTTTACACAGTGGAATTCCTGGATAGCCAGAGCTGCACAGAAACCCTGTCTCAAAATACTAAGTTTTTTGCTAAGATGATCTAATACAATGACATCCCCAAACACAGGATACAATAAATGATATTCATGTGTTGAATTACTCATTTGCTTCTTTCAACTTCAAGAAAAATAAATGTGTGATATATGTGTGGGCTTATTTTGTGCTTTTAATAATTGCCACAGGCAAAGTAGTGCATTAAAACACAAATCCACCAGTAATAGCACAAAACAGCCAGATATTAAGACAGTGGCTTCCTACTTACCAATAGCTGTAAGTCCATGCTTAAGAAATTCTTGAAAATCCCCAGTATCCAAACTAGCAGACATTCTTAGCGAAATTATTGGCAGTCCTTTGGCTTACAGCAGAAATCATTGAACGTGGGAAAGATTGCAGCTTGTCATTATTTTGTGACCTTGGGAAGGAAACCTCAGACTACAGTAACCCTCATTTTCTAAGTGAAAGTTAAGAAAAAGGGGGAAAAACAGAATTCAGAAAGGCTCCGGTCCATGTTCTCCTGGACTCTGCACTTTTTCCAGCATGCGTGACCTGCTGTAAACCAAGTCTCTAGTTTCATGATGGTTTCTAATCAGAAGAAAGGAAGCTTTCAATAGGCTTCAACTGGTCACATGACCCTGTGCCGGTTGATAAGAGGACCCTGTTATAAAGTGACAGCAAGAGAGATAAGAACTCTTGGCAGATAATGGCAAAGAAATGATTAACTCAGAAAAGGAGGGGTTCTTCTGCAGCTCAGAGAGTGGAAAGTTGTAAACCCAAGGGGTCAGGAGATCATACTTGGTGGATAAAACTCCAAACCACCTTAAGTCCACTAACACAACTCCAGCTTGTGACATGGCCCTTTGATGTCCATGGAGAAGGACAGACGCTGCTCTTCTGACCTCTGCAAATACATTTTAGATGATAACCGCTGGCGGGCATTAATTCTTTAAACGATGACTGTAGATATGATTGACACTTTGAAACTCTACAGGTAGCACTTGGAAGCTCTCGGTCATTTACTTATCGTTTGACCAGCTGCTGTAAGAAAGAGTCCTGTTTGTTTATTAGATGAGGTATTAGCTTGCTTGTGTATTGGCCATTGGGCTGAAACAGTAATTTACCTCCATAAAGTAAAACATCTTGAGATAAAATTTGGGCAAAATGATACATGTATAATGCATTTTTTTCATTTATCCTTCTGTATATCTGAGTGTGTATGTGTTTGGGGGGGGGGGCCACCTACGTGTAGGGGGAGATGGTACACTGTATGCTGATCTATAAGGAGCCCAGAATACAGGTTGGGTGTTGTTTCATTTTTCTGGTTGTTTTGTTTGTTTGTTTGTTTGTTTGTTTTCCCTGAAAGAAGGTTTCTCTGTGTAGCCCTGTCTGTTCTGGAACTCACTCTGTAGACCAGGCTAGGGTGGAACTCAGAGATCCCCCTGCCTCTGCCTCCAGAGTGCTGAGATTAAAGGGATTTTACAAGATCATAGGATGTCAATTCTTGTCCATTGTTTCTTTGGGGTCATTTCATTGAACATTTAAACAACAGTATAATGTGCCAGAAATCTCCCTGGCTAAAGGACACAGAAGTCTGCAAAGCAGCCTTTTTCTTAAAAATCATTTAGGACTCTGAAATGTCACTGTTCATATATCTTCTAGAAACTAAGATGGAATAGCTCAGGTATAGCTAAATATATACGAGTTTAGCATATGCAAATCCCCAGGCTCAACTGGGTATGGTGACAAACTTCGTAATTCCAGCAGTCACAGACTGAGGCAGGAGGATGGTGCACTGAAGGCAATCCTAGGCTATGTAGCAATAATTTTCCCCACAAACGCAGAAGGAGGAGCTGGAGAGGTGGCCCAGTGGTTAAGAGCACTGGCTGCTCTTGCTGAGGACCTGGTGTGGTTCCCAGCACCCACATGATGGCTCACAACTGTCTGTGACTTTCTGCACAGGCTGCATGCATAGTGGGCAGACATCCACGCAAAGAGAAGACTCGTACACCTAAAGTAAAAATAAATGCATCTAAAAAAAAAAAAAAAAAAAGAGCCAGGTGGTGGTGCACGCCTGTAATCCCAGCACTCTGGGAGGCAGAGGCAGGCAGATTTCTGAATTTGAGGCCAGCCTGGTCTACAGAGTGAGCTCCAGGACAGCCAGGGCTATACAGAGAAACCCTGTCTCAAAAAAAACCATATCCAACAAACAAACAAACAAAACAACAACAACAACAACAAAACCAGAAGCAGATGGCACAAAAAGAGGAAATTAGTCAAGAGAAACTTTATAACATTTCAATGGCAAATACTACCAAACCTATTAGGCATCATTAGTTACACATAGCTAGTTATAAATGAGAAACTAATGTTTGACAGTAAAGACCTGGCAGTGGTGGAACATGCCTGTAATCCCAGCACTTGGGAAGCAGAGGCAGGGGGATCTCTGTAAGTTCTGGCTGGCTTTGGTGCTGAATTTTGAAGTTTGTTTTATTCTCTCAGATGCCTGGGAGAGAATCTGTTTCTAGGTAACTGAGGCACATTTATACCCACTTCACAGCCTTTATTTCTCTTAGCCATTCATATCTCTCAGTGTTGCTTTTAAACTAAGTAGATGGATACATGTGCTCATGTAAATGTTGCCTTGACATTTGAACATTTCTTGTAACAAAATTTCACCCACCAGTTGTTAGTGTCTGCCGAGCATGCACATGCACGGAGGTACGCACACCCCTGGGCTCCCAGGGCTCAGGAGGTAGAAGTACACTGTCAGCCATCACTACAGAGTGAGTTCGAGACTAGAAGGATCTAGAAAAAAATTACCACATATGCGGCTGGAGTCTGTACTCTTTGGTTGGTGGTCCAGTCCCTGGGATCTCCGGGAGGTCTGGCCTGTTGATACTGTTGCTCCTCCCATGGGGCTGCAAACCCCCTCAGCTCCTTCAGTCCCTTCTCCAACTCCTCCATCAGGGACCCCACACTCAGTTCAATGGTTGGCTGCGAGCCTCCACTTCTGTATTTGTCAGGCTCTGGCAGATCCTCTCAGGAGACAGCCATATCAGGCTTTCATCAGCAACCACTTCCCAGAATCCACAATAGTGTCATGGTTTGGTGGTGATCTATGGGATGGATCCCCAGGTGGGGCAGTCTCTGGATGGCCTTTCCTTCATTTTCTGCTCCACACTTTGTCTTCATATTTCCTCCTGTGAGTATTTTGTTCACCCTTCTAAGAAGCACTGAAGCATCCACACTTTGGTCTTCCTTCTTCTTGGGCTTCATATGGTCTGCGAATCGAATGGGAAGGTGGAAGTGGGTAGGTGGGTAGGGGAGCACCCTCATAGAGGCAGGGGGAGGGAGATGGGATAGAGGGTTCCCAAAGGGGAGACCCGGAAAGGGGAAAACATTTGAAATATAAAGAAAATATCCAATTAAAAAATTACTATACAACAAATACAGCAATTATTGTAGAGTTTATACCCTTTTCCTCTTTGTCCTTAGTGCTTGATACTGAAGGATTTTCGTTTCATCCCTTTTCTTCCTTCATTTCAGTTGAGATGTTGGACCAGAGCCTCGGCCATGCTGGACAGAAAGAAAGCAGGTAGAGGGAGAGAGGGCAGTACCTTTCCCTCTGTGGTTCTTCCAACTTGGGCTGTCAAGTTTGGAAGTTTGGGGTCTGCGTGAACTCTGGAAGGACGAGTTAGGAGTGGTCATGTTGTGACTGTGCTCCACAGGGCTGTGGAAAATATCTTGTTATATATCCATATGACCTTAGGAAAATGAGGTTTGGTCGCTACCTGTGCACAGAAAGTAAGCAACTTTACTTCCAGGTGAAGGAACAGACAGTCCCAGCCAGGGAAGCATGCAGGCAGAGACTGTGTCTCTGAGCGTTACGTCCCGTGTTCCAGTGCAACCAATACGGCCCATGCTGTTCCCTTAGATTAAATTTGCTTTTAAATCCAGTGCTGGGTATGTAGCCAAAGGCTCTACCACTGAGCTATACTGCAACCCATAAATAAATGGTGAATACTTGTTTGCATGTGTGCACACTGGGGACTGAACCAAAGCTCCAGGCTCCAGGCTCCAGGCAAGTACTTACTGTGCTATTCAGCAATCACCAGTCTGATTCCTTCCACCCTTCCTTCCTTCTTTCCTTCTTTTCTTTCTTATTTCTTTTCTTGATTTTTTTTTTTTTGAGACATAATTTCTTTGTGTAACACATATCCTGGAACTCACTTTGTAGGCCAGGCTGGCCTTAAACTCACAAAGATTTGCCTGCCTCTGCCTTCAAGTGCTGGGATTAAAGGTATGTGCCACCATACCTGGCCTCATTTTCTTTTTAAAAAACAGGGTCTCAAGGGTCTTCCCCAGTTTCTTTTCTATTAGCTTCAGAGTGTCTGGCTTTATGTGCAGGACCTTGATCCATTTGAAGTTGAACTTAGTACAAGGAGATAAGGATGGATCAATTTGCAGAAAAGTTCCTGAACAGAACACCAATAGCTTATGCTCTAAGATCAAGAATTGAGAAATGGGACCTCATAAAATTACAAAGTTTCTGTAAGGTAAAGGGCACCATCAAAAGGACAAATCATCACCCCAAAAATTGGGAAAAGATCTTCACCAACCCTACATCTGACAGAGGGCTAATATCCAATATATACAAAGAACTCAAGAAGTTAGACCCCAGAAAACCAAATAACCCTATTAAAAAATGGGGTACAGAGCTAAACACAGAATTTTCACCCGAAAAACTTCGGATGGTTGAGAAGCATCTTAAAAAATGCTCAACATCATTAGTCATTAGGGAAATGCAAATCAAAACAACCCTGAGATTTCACCTTACACCAGTCAGAATGGCTAAGATTAAAAACTCAGGGGACAACAGGTGTTGGAGAGGGTGTGGAGAAAGAGGAACACTCCTCCACTGCTGGTGGGGTTGCAAATTGGTACAACCACTCTGGAAATCAGTCCGGTGGTTCCTTAGAAAACTGGGCACATCACTTCCAGAAGATCCTGCTATACCACTCCTGGGCATATACCCAGAGGATTCCCCAGCATGTAATAAGGATACATGCTCCACTACGTTCATAGCATCCCTATTTATAATAGCCAGAAGCTGGAAAGAACCCAGGTATCCCTCAACGGAGGAATGGATACAAAAAAACGTGGTATATATACACAATGGAGTACTATTCAGCCATTAGAAACAATGAATTCATGAAATTCTTAAACAAATGGATGGAGCTGGAGAACATCATACTAAGTGAGGTAACCCAGTCTCAAAAGATCAGTCATGGTATGCACTCACTAATAAGTGGATATTAGCCTAGAAAATTGGAATGCCCAAAACATAATCCACACATCAAATGATGAAGAACGGAGGAGTGGACCCTGGTTCTGGAAAGGCTCAGTGTAGCAGTATAGGGCAATTCCAGAATAGGGAAGTGGGAAGGGGTGGATGGGGGAACAGGGGGAGGGAAGAGGGCTTATGGGACTTTCAGGGAGTAGGAAGCCAGAAAAGGGGAAATCATTTGAAATGTAAATTAAAAATATATCGAATAAAAACAAAACAAAACAAACAAACAAACAAAAAAAAACGGGGTCTCATGTAGTCCAGGCTGTCTTCCAAATGGATATGTAGCCAAGGCTAGTTTTGAACTCCTGCTCCTCTTGCCTCCCCTCCCCACTCCAAGTGCAGGGATTACTGGCTTGTGCCAGCATGCCGTGCTTTAATGATTTGATTTTGGGGTAGGGACTTACTAAGTTGTCTAGGCTGGGCTTGAGCTCAGTGTGGAACCCATGCCTTGAACTTTCCACCCTCCAAAGTTGGTGGGATGAAGGTGTAAAGGCTACAGCACAAACACCCATTCTCCGACCTAAGATGAAAATGCAGAAGGACCATGTCTTTCTCCAGGCACGTTCACGTGTGTTGTACTCTGGAACAGAGTGGTCTTCTTCCATACCTGCCCTAGCAATGGAGACACATTTTGAAAACGTTGGTGGAGCGTCCAGTCGCTGAACAGTGTAGTTAGTCTACCAGACCTGTGATCAGGCCGACAGCTGCTCTGATTCCTTTTTAAGCCATGTGCTCTGGGAGACACATGCAAAGCCACCTGAGTTTGACACGCGGTGAGATCCTCCTGGCAGGAAGACTGGTCATAGGGCAGGATGGTCAACAACCTGGCATTTGGAATCAGGAAGCTCAGAACTGTGCTCTGCCCTTTCTGGGGCAAAGAAATGCTTAACCTCGTTTTTTGTTTTTGTTTTGTTATTTATTAAGATTTATTTATTTTAATGTTATGTTCATTTGTGTTTTGCCTTCATATGTATGATGGATGGATGGATGTACAGATGGATGGATGGATGGATGGATGGATGTGTGAGGGTATCAGATCCCTTAGAACTGGAGTCAAAGTTATGAACTGCCATACAGGTGCTGGGAACTGAACCTGAGTCCTCAGGAAGAGCAGCCAGTGCTCTCAACCGCTGAGCCATCTCTCTAGATCCAATCCCTCAGATCATTAAGGCTGGAGATCCTTATGAAAACAACAACACAAGTGATGGAGTTCAGTGGTTGTCATGGTGAAAAGTAAAATCGCAGATGGATGTGCACAGGGAGTTTGGTGTGTGAGAGAGAAGACAATCTATCAGAACAGATTCGGATGCCACGGCATATGCAACTGATGCCTGGTGCCCCTCACACGTGTGAAAAGAGTCATCAGGTATACAGTGGCACACACCTGTGACCCAGGTACAGGAGGCTGAGATAGGAGGACAAAGCGGGTTTGAGGCCAGCTTATAAGTCATGAGACTCTGTCATCTAAACTTGGCATCTTAGGTGAGGACAGGCCTTAGGGTATCGTGGAGATACACAGATTTGCTGTGTGACCCCAATTCTAAGCAGGCACTGTTAGCACCTACTGCCTCGCTCCCTGTAGAAGGTTCCTGGGGGTTAATAGCATCATTGTGTGATTTGTTCTGCTTCCCTTTCTCAATCTGGCTGAGAGCACACACACACACACACACACACACACACACACACGCTAGGTTTCTTGCTGTGCCATCTGCCTCTGACTAAATGGTCATTTTTGGAGGGGGGGTTGGAAAGGGGTAAAGAATATCACTGGGGGGTCCTACCAGGACTTTCCTGACTGGGCTTGCTCATTTGCCAGTCTCTACCCACTTTGCTGTGAAGCTTCCTGGCAGGCTGAGGAAACACTGCATTAATGAGTTACCTCAGTCTTTTGAAGCTTATCTCGCAGGCTAATTTAATAGAAATGGGAATACTTGTACTTGGTGAGAAAGGAGCACGTTTTTCTGAAGGAGAGACTGAAGTATCGTTCACACATAGTTCAAATAACAGCTGCTTAGCATTCACCATCAGCCACAGCCAACAGGCAGCTTACCAGTGACTCTGTGGAGGCAGACACAAAGTCGTTCATAGCCTCTTGTTTTAGGAGCTGTTTTTCAATCACAGTCTCATCATTTCCAACGTGGGCATCTTCTGTACTAGTGTTCTGCCTTAACACCTCCCTCACCCCGGTGAGCTCATCTGTACTGCACATCATGACTCACATTTATAATAAAGAATACACGTTTATAATGGCAACACTCTTATTTGCTAACTGCTTTCAGAAAGAATTTGTAAATGATTGACAGATAACTGATGACCCCAAGGCATCTCTGCCAAAATCCAAAAGGCACTCAACAATGTCATCTGAACCCATATTGCACGAGAGGATATTAAAGATCAGTTAATCAGTTATGGTCGCTGTAAACTTCCTGAGTGTACGCTTCCCGGACCACGGAGGCCTATCTATGAAGTGCTCTCCCCGTAAAATCATTAGACTTACAGTGAACATCTTGCCCAGATGACATGCCAGCAAGTCCCTTTTAGGGTGTGAGTTATCTGGGGTCATGAAAAAGGAGCACCTTACGCCGTTCATTCAAACAGGCGGATGACACCAGGCTCCAGAAGCGTCACAGACAGGTTAAACCGCAGCTAGCTCCTGCCAAGTCATGGCTGGACTGTGTATTCTCACTGGCACCTCTCGTTGATTCTATGTAGGACCCAAGCTAAGGTTGGCATGATTTCAAAAAACAAAAAACAAAAACCTCCCGGCACATTCTGTAAAATGGTGGAGTGGGGGGTTTGAGTGAGGAGTAATAAGTAGATTTTCCATCCATTCCTTATACTAACTGTGGGAAATGTAGCACCTGGCTGGAAAGATATTGGCTTTTCGTCGGTACTGTTCTGAACAGGTAAATATTACTCATTTCTGACAGCACTAATCATTAAACAGAGCCCTAGTCAGTCTTTTGGAAATCAGATTGTTTGAGATTTCCTCTCAGAACAGCCTCTCCACACAGGCTGCACGGTGCTCGCTTGTCCCGCTTGTCCCCACCCCCCACCCCCCATTACCGGCGGTTGACAGTTCACAATCTCCTGGGGAGTAACTGGAACAAACTCCCTCTTGTTTTGTTTCCGGGTTTCAATCTTTAAAAACATTTAAGCAGAGCTAGGTATGATGGTTCATGCCTCCAATCCAAGTATTCAGGAGGCAGAGGCAGGTTGATCTCTGATTTTGAGGCCAGCTTGGTCTACAGAGTGAATTCCAGGACAGCCAGAACTACACAGAGAAACCCTGTCTTGAAAACCCAAAAACCAAAAAACAAAATATTTCAATAAAAGGTGATGAAGGAGAGTCATAAATATTCTTCCTTGATATTGTTTCTTCCTCTCTCTATCACTCTATTTCTCATTATTGTTGGTGATTGAGACAGGGTCTCACTTGACCACGTGAACTCACAGAGATCCACCTTGGATTAAAGGTGTACACAAGCACACCCAGTGAAATTGGTGCTTAATAAAGCAATCTGTGATGAGTAAAATGTCTATTTATGAGCTATAATAGAGTAAGGATATATATTCCTATATGTTATACTTTCCAATATATTGGAGAAAGAATAAAACCAACAAAGATTAGGCCAGCAGTTTAATGTAATAATAGAACCCTTGCCCAATGTGTTTCAGGCTCCAAATTTAATTCTTAGCTCTTCATAAAGGAAAAAAAAAGTAGTTTAAAAACACAGGCCATGCTAGGGGGCTGAGTGTCCGCGGCTAACTTAACTGACTGTTCTGCCAGAGAACGCAGATTTATCCCTGACAGGCACACGACAGCTCGAAACCATTTGTAACTCCAGCTCCAGGGAATCTGATACCCTGTACACCCACGAAACTCACGTACAACCAAAAACGCAGGGCATATTTTGTATCTGAAATCACAAAGCCAACAAAGATTTCAGAGTCAGGGGTGGGGATACAGCGGGTAAGGCCAGCACTCAGGAGGCTGAGGCAGGAAGATGAGGAGTGCAAGGCAGCCTTCACCTGTAACAGGCTCACTTGGCTTCAGAGTGGAAGGTTCACTTGAAGGCTCTCCACTGGTTGCTTAGTTGCCTAGATGGTGATGGAACCCATAGCTTTGCGCAAGGCAGGCAAGTGCCTTCCAGTGGGTCACACCCCCAGCTCCATCTCTAGTTTCCATGTTTATCTACTAAATATTTGGCATTTCAGACGATCCTAGTCCTTGTGCCATGATTCAAGAAGCCATGATCTATCAGGTTTGCTTGTATCTACCTAATAAAGAGGAGAGAACGTGATTATAGGTAAATAAAAAATTTACAACCACAGCTCAGATGATTAATATTGACTGTGAACTTGACATTTAGAACTACCCACAAAGGACTGGAGAGTCCTTAATAGCAGTTAAGAGCACTGTCTGCTCTTCCAGAGGTCCTGAGTTCAAATCCCAGGAAGCATCTGTAAGGGGATTGGATTCCCTCTTCTGGTGTGTCTGAAGACAGTTACAGTATACTCATATACATAAAATAAATAAAACCATAAAAGACAAACTACCCATGAAGCTGGGCAGTGGTGGCGCATGCCTTTAATCTCAGCACTTGGGACACAGAGGCATGTGGATTTCTGAGGCCAGCTTGGTCTACAGAGTGAGTTCCAGAACAGCCAGGGCTATACAGAGAAATCCTGTTTTGAAACCCTACCTCCCCCATAAAATATAGAATCACCCATGAGATAAAGCTCTACAGGGGCTTACCAGTGAAGGATGATTTATTTATATATTTTGCTAAGATTATTCAAAGTAGAAGACCCACCCTAAATATGGGCTGAACCCTCCTCCAACTGCCAAAGAAAAGTATTTGCTATCATCATCACCATCATCATCATCATCATTTGCCTTCTTGCCTTCATTGAATATTTATCCTGTTGCTGTGGTGACCACTGCTGCTGTAATTCTTCACTGATGTGTGAACCTGGTTTCTTCAGCTATGGACTGTAGTCCAGTGACTCACCAGAGACCCTCCAGGCCTTCACCTGGGCAGCTTCTCACTCACAGAACATTTTTCTTGGCCTGACTGTAGCATGATTCATCTCTTACATAGCAGGATGATGACATGAAAATGGTATCGTGGCATGTCTAACTCAATGACTAGCACATCCATGCCCTTTATCACTTCTCAGAAGATCACTTCTGTTTCCAAATGTTTCCCTGCTTCTGCTCTGGCTTCTTCCATGATGTCTGTCACACTCCTACCGAAACAAAATAAGCAAACAAAAACCCCCCAACTAAACAGAGATCTGGGACTAAAGCTCGACAGTAGGTTGTGGACTTAGCTTGTTCAAGGTCTTGGGTGTGACCTCTAGCATCATGAAAACAAAATAAAGTAAAATCAAAGACCATAGTGGTACACACCTTGGATGTAAGCACCTGGAAGGCAGAGGCAGGCAGATCTCTGGATGTCTGAGACTAACCTGGTCCACATAGTTCTGGGCCAGCAAGGCTATGTAATGAGAACCTCCCTCAATAACAAAAGAAAAAGTTGAAAAAGGAGGCGACTGAGGGAAGAAGACATATGATGTTGACCTCTGGCTGCTGAACACACTCCCACAAACACGATCTTACAACACACCTTCAGGATAGACTGCTGCTCCAGTTTTTCAGTGGGTTCTTTATAGTCTTTTTTTGGGGGGAAGAGGGGCTTTAAGTTTTTTGAGACAATGTTGATACATAGCCCTGGCTGTTCCTGATTCATAGGAGCCTCTTGCTTCAGGCTCTGGAGTGGGAGGATTATGCTTGAGTTACCACCTCAGGGTTTTGATTCTCTACTGTCTGCTGGGTACCTGGCTCATTTATGACTAACTGCCTCAGTCAGTCTTTGGGGTTGCCCAGGTTAGGTAAATGACAGAGATTCTTTCCCCCTACTCACCCCTCCTAACCATTAAAGGGTCAGAAAAAATGGAAGCTTGTGAGTTCTTTGCTCAAGGCCAACCAGTTGGTAAGGACTGGAGGGTGACTCCTGTTTTTTCCAGTTGAGAGCCAGGCCAGTCACAGCTCTCCACAGGCTTTTAACCGGGCTTAGGCCAGAGCTGGCTTCAGGGTTTGTCAAGTGGGTCAAGTGTGGTGTGTCAGCTCCTGTGGTAAATTGCATGGCTCCTGATATTTTTTCTCCTTTAATAGTTTGGCAGAAGGTTATTGACATTCTTCTTGAGATGTCTAGTGATCTATAAAGGACAAAGTCCTGCAGTAGGGCAGGGCATCCATGAGGGCACAGTGTCCTTCAAGAGATGGTAGTGAGAGCCAGCTGAGGGTACACCCAGCCAAGGGGACACAGTGGCCATGCCCTTCTTCCTCCCACTGTGAAGCAAGGATGCTCTATAGAGCCACATCTGTCATCTGCCTCTCACTGCCTCTGAGTCACCAGTGAGCAGGTTTTGAGGACAATGGGTAGACTAGAGTTGGGAGATGAGCATTAGCAAAAGAGACAAATACAACCCAATTTTATCTCTAAACAAGACGCAAATCCCTCCGTCACAGAGCCACCGAAGGATGATGGATGCTAGGTAGATGAGCTCTAGAAGGTAATAGAGTTCTTCATGTAATCTGGAGCTGAGCTGAAGAGAGACGGGTGGGGTTGAAGTTCATGGGTTGAGCTGATGCTTAGCATGTGTAAGGTCCTGTGTTTGACCCCAGGCTGCCCACACCCTCAAGGAAACCTGGCTTTGACTGAGGATACCCATGCTTTCCAATTGCAATTTGAGAAATGCAATCCATTTGGGTGTGGGTAATCATGGATTGATGACAGGAAGAATCCCATATTCTCTCAGACCCTGATCTTGTGTGTCTTCATTCTGATGCAACGACGAAACATTAAACTTCTACATTGAGGCTGCCCTGGCTTGGGCTGAGGGGTGGGAACATTTGGGGAATTTTCCTTTTTCTTTATTTAATTCATTACAAGAAAACAAAAACAAAAACAAAACCACTTCCATATTTCTTCCGGTCATTCTTCCTTTCCCTTCTCTCTTCTCCCCTCCTCCCCTCCTCCCCTTCTTCCTTTTCTTTTTCTTTTTAGACAGGGTCTCTCTATGAAGTCCTGGCTAGCTTGGAACTTACTATGTAGACGAGGCTGTCCTAGAACTCACAGAGCTTCTCCTGAGTGTTGGGATTAAAGGCTTGTGCCACCATGCCTGGGTTATGTTCTTTCTTCGATCCAGCCCTGGGAGGGAGTTCTCATAACCATGAGAGCTGGGTTTGTTGGCAGCTCACCACAGTCAGAGGTTTGGGCAGATGCAACTAGAGGTAAATAAATTCCTTTAGTCCCAACAGTCTACTAGGGGGCTCCTGGTCAGCCAGGACTACATAGTGAGGCCCTATCTCAACAATGACAAGAACAAAGGCTGGTTACTGTACTAGACCCCATTCCACCAAGTGTAACAACCTAGAAGCCAAGTCCTCTCACCCTATCACCACACCCATTTTAAAAATGAAGAACTGTGACTTAACACTGTGTGGCCCAGCGGCTTATAAGACCTCAGCCCTGGGGCAAGGGTGGAATGTGGGTGGAGAGCAGAGGCTGAGTGACAGTCACCTGAGAGACGGGCCTAAGTTTATCAAGTTTATCTCAGTGGTATGCTGTCTCAAAAACAAACAAACACACACACACACACACACACACACACACACACACACACACACACACACACACACACCATAGAAAAATAAAGGAGTCCTGCATCAGTGGGATCTACCTAGAGAGTTCTGGGTCCAGCCAGGGCTACACAGTGGGACCCTATCTCAAACACAAACAGATAAAACAAAATTGAGGTGTAGAGACCACGGAACCAAGCACAAGGTGGAAGGGAGGTCCTTATTGTCACTCAAGCCCTGCAAAGCCTAATGTCTCCCCTGGGAAGCATGACCTTGGAGAAGACTGATAAAGCTAAATTGTGCCTTGTCAAATGGTGCCCTCAACCTTAGGAAAGAATGTTCTAGAATGTGAACATGTTAGACCATCAGAATATAGTCTGAAATTTGTTTTCATTTTATGTTCATCAGTGTTTTGGGTTTTTTGTCTGTTTGTTTGTGTTGTGCTTACATGTATGTCTGTGTGAATGTGTTGTATCCTGGAATTAGTAACTAGACAGTTGTGAGCTGCCATGTGGGTGCTAGAAATTGAACCTGGGTCCTCTGGAACAGCAGTCAATGCTCTTGACCACTGAGTCATCTATCCAGCCTACATGTCTGCTCTTTACCATGACTCCCCTACCCTCATCTAACGGAATTTTCTAAATTTAAACTAGAAACTAAGTAACATCTTAGGTCAGTATAGTATCTCTGGCAAATATGGTGCTGGGGACCCAGTGCTATTCAACTGAGGGTGATTAGTTAATGCTCACAGTCAGTAACTGTGAAAATAACCTTAGGTACAATGGCAATTATGTTTGTGTGGATAAGTCACTGTTTTTCCCAATACCCTTAAACACACAAGGCCTGATTTATTTATTTATTTATTTATTTATTTATTTATTTATTTACTCTGAGAAGGTTCAATTAGAAAAGGACAACCTTAAATTTTAAATGAGCTGGCAATAAAATAAAGCTGTTGTTAATCCCACAATTTAAAGCCAAATTTGAATCCAGATACTGTCCAGGTTGATGGACTCTCTGGGCAGATCCATCTCTGGGTTTCTAGAAAATAGCCATGAGTCCCACCTTAGAAAGGCTGTCCCACAGGCCCTCAGGTGACCAAGCATATCAGATGCAGAAGGTCTAACCAAACTTGTTTAAGGAAGCGAAAACTTGTTATCTCCCATAAACAACAGCCTCCAGCATGTCAGGGAGTGCCTGTCCTCAGCTAGGGGCTCTCCGGTCTGAGACGCATGGATTAGGCAAAGTAATTAAAACTTAAACACAACTTTGGCTTGCACTCTATCCTGGGGCCCACAGGAACTCATCAGAAAGTTCAGCCATAAGGAAGCCGCACTGACATCCCAGTTGTCTTGACAGATTGGCTTTTATAAAAATTAAGACATTCACCACCTTTAAAAAAGTCAAAAGAGTGGTAGTGCACATCTTTAAATCCCAGCACTTGGGAGGCAGAGGCAATCAGAATTCTGAGTTCAAGGCTAGCCTGGTCTACAGAGTGAGTTCCAGGACGGCCAGGGCTACACAGAAAAGCCCTCTTTTGAAAAACAAAACAAACAAACAACAGAACAAAACAAAAAATTAAAAAAATTAAAAGTTTTGTATCTACTGTTGGTGGTCTGTCACAACCCACATTCCCTTCCGAGGACAAAAATCTCCTTCACAGATTGATATCCACCTCTTAAAGATGCATCCCAATCATTGAACTTTGTTTATATAGTAGATGGAGTGATCTTGTCTCTTGTTTTGGTTTTTGTTTGTTTGGTTTTGGTTTTTTGAGACAGGGTTTCTCTGTGTAGCCATGGCTGTCCTGGAACTCACTCTGTAGACCAGGCTAGCCTTTAACTCAGAATTCTGCTTGCCTCTGCCTCCCAAGTGCTGGGACCAAAGGCCTGGGCCACCTCCGCCAGGAGTTTTTGTTGTTTTTATGACAAAGTATCACTAAGTTGCCCAGGCTGCCCTGGAACTCACTCTGTAGACCTCAAACTCACCTGCCTCTGCATTGGGATTAAAAGTGTGTGCCCCCAACCAGGGTGCTCCTGTCATTTTCTATCCCTTTCCATCCCTCCCGCTCTCCTTTCCTCCTTCCTTTGGTTCTTTTTCAGATAAGGCCTCCCTCTGTAGACCAGGCTGGCTCTGAAATCAAAGCGATTCTTTTGGCTCTGGGATTATATGTCTGTGCAACCATGCCTGGCTTACCTAACCCTTTCTGTTATTTATTAGCTCAGCAAAGTTGATTTCTAAGCAACACCTAAGGTGGGATTCATAAGTCTGAAGGCACTGGGACCCTATTTGAAATAATTCTAAGTCATAATAAAACAGCACTTAGTCATGTCCTAGGTCCTTCTTTCTAGGGTCTCCTGTTACCCAGACTCGCTGCCTGCACTCCTTCGCTTTTCGGAGTTTAAACAGTTGAGCCAATGTGTTTTTTTTTTGCTTGTTTGTCCATCCCTTCCATCATCCAATATTATTAAAAATCAAATGACTAAGCACACAGTACACTATGTGACCCTACCGAGTTCTTCCCATGCAGTAGGAGACAAGGTTTAGAACAACATAAAGGCAGGAGAGCTATGAAGAGGTCAGTATAATCAGGGTCCAGTTTCTTGACTCATGGGTGAGGATCCAAGAAAGCATAGAGTCTCACTGGTGAGCAGGTTTGCAGTGACGGAGGCAGGACAAACCTCGGGCTGGTGTTTACTAAATGACCATCTGCTTTGTACCAGGTGCTGTCTTGGTCAGTACTTCTCCTGGGGACCATGGGAGACCAGTGGGACTGAGCAGTGGGAAGGTCTAAGGAGAATTTCAAGGTCTGCACTAGTGGGAGGTAAGGGGTGCTTCCAGGAGGGGGAGACTGGGAGACTGAGGGAGAGATCTGAGTCTAGAAACAGGAAACAGTCAAGTGCTTGTCTAAATGATACACACACACACACACACACACACACACACATCTATGTAAAATAGAGAGTAAAGGGCTAGAGAGATGACCCAGAAGCTAAGAGCTCTTCCTGCTCTTTGAGAGGACCTGGTTTGGATCCTAGCACCTGTGTCGGGTGGCTCACGGTTTCCTGTAACTCCAGCTCCAGGACTGGACCCTTTTCCGGCCTCCAAAGCCCCCACTACAAGTGGCATAAATACACACAGACACACATATATAGATATAAATTAACATAAAAATATAAATCAAGTGTAGAGTTTGGTGTAGGTTCTGAAAGCTGACTATTATGCTATTAATAAATGACTTCAGGAGGGTTATTTTATTTCTGAGCATCAATCTCTGTCTCTGTCCTGTATTTCTGTCTGTCTGTCTGTCTGTCTGTCTGTCTCTCTCTCTCTTTGTTGAATTTTGAAATAAGATCTCTCTGCATATCCCTGGCAGTCCTGCAATGCATTCTGTAGACCAGGCTAGCCTCAAACTCAACTAGGTCCACCTGTCTCTGCCTCCCCAGTGCTGGAATTAAAGGTATACTCCACCATGCCTGGCTTTTATTTTTTATTTTTATTTATTTATTTTAATACAGAGTCTAGATTTATAGCCATGACCGGCCTGGGTATACATATATGTAGATCAGGCTAGCCTTAAGTTAATGGAGATTTCCTATGTCTGCCTCCTGGTTCTGGGATTAAAGTGTGTACTGCTTTGCCTGGCTGATCACCAATTTCTTTACCCATAAAATAAAGGTAGTAATTGTGTCTATGCCTCATCTTGTGAGGAAGATATGATTGAAGAATTAGGGCCTGATACTTGGTAAGAAGAAATGGACATTGCTAGACTGTGGTGGGTGGCGTATGCCTTTAAACCCCAGCACTTGGGAGGCAGAGGCAGGTGGATCTCAGTGAGTTCGAGGCCAGCCTGGTCTACAGAGTGAGTTCCAGGACAGCCAGGGCTACACAGAGAAACCCTGTCCTGAAAACAACAAACACAAACAAACAACCCTCCACCCCCCACCCTTATGCTTCCCTATGCCTGCACACCACTAGGCTATGCCAAGGTGAAAGGTTTTTACTAGAGCTAGAAAAGTATTAAATATTGATTCCAATGGCGTTTATTCTTCTCAAACCTACGCATTTTTTTTTTTACCATGAAAAGGAAAACAAACAAAAATAAACTAAATAATGCGTGCTACTTGGGAAGGGCAGCAGGAACCACTGTTTCCATAAAGTGACATAGCAAGACCCTGTTTCATTTCTATTTTACTTGACTTAGTACAATACTTGGACTTTAAACTTCAGTTGTTTCTAGAAGGGGGCAGACAATTTTCTTTTTTCTTTTTGTAAAATTCTCTCTCTCTCTCTCTCTCTCTCTCTCTCTCTCTCTCTCTCTCTCTCTTTGGTTTTTCGAGACAGGGTTTCTCTGTATAGCCCTGGCTGTCCTGGAGCTCACTCTGTAGACCAGGCTGGCCTCGAACTCAGAAATCTGCCTGTCTCTGCCTCCCAAGTGCTGGGATCAAAGACGTGCGCCACCACTGCCCAGTTTTTACTTATTTATTTATTTATTTATTTATCTATCTATTTATTTATTTATTTTAATTTTCATGACAGGGTTTCTCTATGTAGCCCTGGCTGTCCTGGAACTGGGTTTGTAAACTCAGAGACTCCCCTGCCTATGCTTCCAGAGTACTGGGATTAAAGCTGTGTGCCTCCTTGCCCGGTTGGCAGACAATATAAAATCCTGCACTGACTCATCCAGTTCCTTAATATTTCTAAGAGGGACAGTGGCCAATATTCTTATTCAGGGCTAGATGAACATTAGTCTACAACAAGTAGACGTCTAAAAGGGGCTAATTAGATTAATTCACACAATCAAATTTAGATTAACTGGGTGGTCCCACCTGAGAGCGCACTTCAAGGGTCGGGGCAGAAGGCCTGGAGGCTGCCTGTGGAGTGGCCCGCAGGAGTCCACGAAGGATGGCTGAGAAGGTGGAGTCTCCGTCCACAGACAACCCGCAGCAGCAATGTACACAGGTTCTCAGGAAGCACGCAGGTCCCCCGTACCAAGAGGCACCTCTGTCTACCTCGGCCGTCTGGGGCCAGCCTGTCAGACAGTGCCACCGCAGCCCGGGCAGGTCTTTTCTTCCTCCGTTGTTGTCCCAGAAGCGATGGCCTCTAGAAACCTCCGGAAAGCCCACTAGACTGTGCTTTACTGGTCTAGGTGTCTTCCTGTCTAATCAGGCTGACAGTCAAGGTTAACTATCACCTGCTGGGGTAACAGCTTTAACTGTCTTATGAGGCTTGTTAGCAAGCTAGCTTTTTCTAGGCTCTGTATTAGATAATATGAAACACGTTTCGAGGCAGGCAGCACTTGGGAGGCAGAGGCAGGCAGATTCCTGAGTTCCAGGCCAGCCTGGTCTACAGAGTGAGTTCCAGGACAGCCAGGGCTACACAGAGAAACCCTGTCTCGAAAAAAAAAAAAAACACAACAAAACAAAACTAAAAAAAACAAAACAAAACAAAAAAACAAAAAAGAAACACGTTTTGAACAATGCTCCCCACCAGAAAACCTCCCAAACCATGTTCTTAGATGGCTTAGAACGTCAGCTATGTTTATGATAATTTGCAAATTTGTAAAACAAATTCCATTTGTTTTAATTGAGGCTAAAGCATATGATTTGTTTTGTTTGGTCTTTTGGGTTTTTGGTTTTGGAAATAAATCATCAGCCGAGAGGCAGCCTGGTGGTTCCCACCTGTTAATCGAGAAAAGGTCTTATTCTATGGTTTAGGCTGGTCTTGAACCACCAGCATCTGGTGCTCTTGTCTGAGCTCTGCTGGTTGCTGGGATTACAGGTGTGTGCCCAAGGCCTGGCTCAGGTGTGATAGTTTAGCTGTGGCAGACTTGTCAGCTGTGGTAGCAGAGTATCTGTTTAGCCCTCTGGAGTCTACTGATGGTTTCGGTGGAAAGGCCGAAGAAGCCCGAGACACCATTCTTGCTCTCAAGACGCTTAGCGTGTTTAAAATGTGGGTCCCGCCTTTGGCTAAGCCTTGTGTCCCTTCTCCAGTCTTTTCAGGTTTTTTTTTTTTTAATCTGTGTGGAAAATCAAATCTAAGTGTATCCAAAGACATCATTTACTTGATTTTGGGGTTCTGACTTTTATAAATCTTTTGATGCATAGTAAAAGTAATCCTTCCTATAATTCAGGCATACCTGCACAAAATGTGTGTGAAAATATTCATAAAAGCTTCCGTAACTCCCGTGTTTAATTTTTATTTCAGTGCCATGAACGTCACATATCTGGCTGTGACATTAGGATCTCCCCCATGGGCATCCAGGAACTCTTCCAGGATTCCCAAGAGCTTTCTCTTAATGCCTTTGAACAGGGCATCCTCTTGCCTGGCATGGTCAGGGCTCCAACTTCATCTATAGCACCTTAGAGAAAAAGGAAACCACCCCTTCTTATTGTGTGTGCTTGGTGTCTGTTCTTGGAGACCTCTGACTGGCTGTGACTGAGCCTCTGCAGCCTACTGGGCTGTCTGCTACACACACACACACACACACACACACACACACACACACTCACACTTATTAGCATCTCTCCTGAGACCCACCCTGAATGAAAGCTACGCTTGAGGAGAAAAGCAGACAACAAAAGAACATGGGAGGTTAGCTGAGCTCACAAGGGTCACTTTGCACCCCAGTTGCAGAGTCTAAGTAAAGGCACCTTGAGGTGAGAGACTGTAGATGTGATAATTTGGGAAATAAATTAAAAAAAAAATTACCCTCAAGCAAATCTAAAGATCTTCACACTAACCAGATAACCAGAAGAGAGACTGGTAGACTTGAAATATTTAAAGTGACAGGAGAAGCCTGGTGGTAGTGGCAGGTAGATCTCTGTGACTTCAAGGCCAGCCTGGTCTACAGAGTTCCACTCAGCTAAGCCTATATAGGGAAACCCTTTCTTGAAAAGCAAGAGCAAGCTGGGCGGTGGTGGTGCACACCTGTAATCCCAGCACTCTGGGAGGCAGAGGCAGGTGGATTTCTGAGTTCGAGTCCAGCCTGGTCTACAGAGTGAGTTCCAGGGCAGCCAGGGCTACAGAGAGAAACCCTGTCTCGAAAAAAACAAAATCCAAATATCAAAATAAATAAATAAATAAATAAGAAAGAAAGAAAGAAAGAAAGAAAAGAAAAGCAAGAGCAAAACCAAAACCAAACACAAACAAACAAGATTTAGCTGGGTGTGATGGTACATGCTTTTAAATCCACAGATCTCTGAGTCTGAGGCCAGCCTGGTCTGCATAGCAAGTTCCAGGCCAGCCAGGGCTACACAGTAAGACCCAATTTCAAACAAAGAAGCAAATAAATTAAAAAGCCACCGGTATGGACTGGTGTTGTAGCTCAGTGTAGAGCACTTGCCTAGTGCGTGCAAGGCCCTGGGTTCTACCCCAGCACCAAGAGGAAACTGAGAAAGAAGCACATGCTGTGTCGTTGGGAACACTGCAAATGGGCTTTGTTTTCTCCCCTGCAAGCCTATCTATCCTCGGGGACATTGTTTACACAGACATTTCTGAGTCACCAGCAACTCAACTGGATGAGAGATTGGATTTGGCATGTGGTAGAAAGTTGCTCTTAGGGAGACTGGTCCCTGGAGTTGAGTCAGAAAAGCTTTTGCTTTAGCTTCCAGATTTAGTTTGGGGTCTAATGTCACATGATAGCTTGCAGCCACACTTTAGGGAAAAAAAAAAGAAAAAGAAATCAATCAGACACATTGTTTGCCCCTTTGGGTTTGATGGACATGTTGTAATAAGGTCCTGAACCATCCACTACCTCTTTAAGTACCTTCTGTCTAAGGACTTGTCACTCATGTGACCTAAATTCATGGGACCACAAACAAAGGAGTTAACCATTAACCCTCAAGCCACCTTCAAATGAAGTCTCTTTATAAGGGGAGAATTATATAGGCTTCCCCTGGTTGCTAAGAGGAAACAAGAAAAGGATTCAGGTTGAAGGAAGTTTTTCAGGAGCTGGAGTTGATGGTAAGGGTGCCGTTATCCCAAGCAGGTGATGTGCCTGCCTTGAGCTGACCTGCCAGGCCTCAGTTTACCCCCCATTGCAGCACCCACCACCGAGCGTTCTGGAGTGGGCCTGGCTGAGTTCAGAGTCAAGCTGTGACAATGTTGTGTTTGCTGGGTAACTCTCATCCCTCCCAAGACTGGTATCTACTAAGGTGCCATTTAATGTCTATTTTCTGGGTCTTGAGAAAGCTTCAAGCCACAAAGGACATATTATTTCTCAAACGGACGAAGAAGAGTATCTGAAAACTTGCCCTGCCCCCCTGCAAACTTATAGTTCTTTTGGCGAGTTTCCTGTTTTTAATTTTACCATCTAGGAGTTTTGTTTTGTTTTGGAGACAGGATTTCTCTGCATAGCTCTGGCTATCCTAGAACTTACTCTGTAGACTAGGCTGATCTTAAGCTCCACCTGTCTCTGCCTCCCAAGTGCTGGGACTAAAGGTGTGCGACACCACTGCCCGGCTACCATTTAGAAATTTAAAGTGTTTTTTCTTTTGTAAGATTCATTTTTCTTATTTTTGTTATGTGTGTTGGAGGGTATGTGTGTAATCTAGTACAGGTTCCTTTGGAAGGAAGATCAGGGTCCCCTTGAGCCGGATTTACAGAGGGTTCTGAGTCATCTGACATGAGTGCTGGGAACTGAACCCAAATCCTTTGCAAAACCATTGAGTGGTCTTAACTCCATCTCTCATCTCTCCAACCCATACATTATACACGTACATGTACACATACACATACAATTATATATACATATATATATATATATATATATATATATATATGTGAGTATATATATGTATATGTAATTTTTACCTTTGAGCAGTAGTGCCAGGAAAATGTTAGTGATTCCCAATCTGATGCAACTCACAGTAGGGTCTTTATTTGAGCTAGTTCGGTCCCCCTCCCCCTCCCAACGCCCCACTGTCATGCAGGATGGTGGTGGTGGAGCCCGGAATGTGAATGGGGCAATGCTTTATAGTAGCCAACAAGCAGGGAGTATGTGTGTAAGCATCTAATTGGAAAGCTGCTGTGGCCTTTAACATAATTGGCTGGTGCTGGGAGTCATGTCATAAACTTAACCTCTGCTCCCCTCTGCACTGGTGGTCATTACACAGGGGATGGCTTGTAACCTGGGGGTATAGGTTTGTTGGGGTAATAACCTGGAGACCTGGAGACAATGGTCTTGTTGAAGGGGTAACTTGGAGATGCTGGTCTTGTTGGAGATTAGCCTAGAGACTGGAGCTAGGTTCGGGTATTGTTGGGGGGCATCTTGGAAACTAGTGCTAGGTACCAGCCTGTTAGTTTACCTGAGTTTAAATTTAGGTCAGGTGTTCTAAAATGGAGTCTGAACTTAAAAGATTTGGCATCTCAAAGCTAGGGGTGCAAGTAGCCCAGGTTGGCCTCCATCTAATTCACTATGTAGCTGAGGTTGCCCTTTCACCTCTCCAATGTTGTGATTACAGATGTGCACCATAACACCTGGCCTCCTTTTCTTTTCTTTTCTTTTCTTTTCTTTTCTTTTCTTTTCTTTTCTTTTCTTTTCTTTTCTTTTCTTTCCTTTCCTTTTCTTTTTTATTTTTTTTGTTTTTGTTTGTTTGTTTTTGTTTTTTATTGAGACAGTGTTTCTCTGTGTAGCTCTGGCTGTCCTGGAACTCACTCTGTAGACCAGGCTGGCCTCAAACTCAGAAATCCACCTGCCTCTGCCTCCCAAGTGCCGGGATTAAAGGCATGCGCCACCACTGCCTGGCTCCTTTTCTGTTTTTAATTGAGCAATAACTCAATTGGGAGTCTAGGGTGTGTGTTTGTGGGGCAGTGGCTAGGTCTCTAGGAAGCTGCACAATCCTGGTTATGTTTGAGTGCTTATTAATTTTATTGTTGTTGTTTGACCATTCTAACAGCAAAGGCTTTATTATCTTTTGCATACTGAATAAAAGCACTGACCCATAACTAAAATTCTTTAAATAATCCTTTCCATATTGTATCATAGCACCAGCACCACCCTGCCTATTTTATATATCCATTTGAGTGATAATTAATATATATAAAATGTTTATATAAACAAAACCAAGAATAAACAAACAAAGACTATTAGTCCTGTTGGGACGGTGACACTGTCCGGACCACACATGTTACACTCACTGTCCTTAAGTCCCTGTGAGGCCCTCTGGACCTTCACAGTTTCCATTCTAGTAGATTTTAATCTCCACGTGCTGCTTCGAGTCACTTGAACTCAAAGCTTGGTGCAATTTTTTTCTTTAGCGTTAGGAGACACTTTAGTCTGCCCTTCTGTAGATTAATTATTTTTCTGAACCTATCTATTGCCGGTTTCACCTACTGGCCCCAATTCTCAGGTCAGGAAATAGAAACACAGCTGAGTCCGGGCTCCAGGCTTCATGCAGGAGGCAGGAGTCAGCAAAAGCGCTCTCCCGTCTCATCCCACCTTCTCCCTCACCACGCAGGGCCCGGGTAATTGCTTTCAGAGTAGAAACCACTGAGTCACAAAAATACAAACTGCATTTGAGTCAACTATTTAATTGGCTCAGTCCATGTCGGGAGAGACTTATTTGGCCCTCACCCAGCAGTTAGTTTATTGTAGGATGTGCCCATTTGTAACCGTTTTGCATTATTCTTTGTTATTCTCTGTTTAAAACTGAATTCCTTGAGAAAGAGTATGTTTTTGGTGAGTCTTAAGGAAAGGGCCTGTGGCCTAGTTTTTTGCAGTCTCCGTACACGTGGGCTTTGACACATACTGCTACGAACCTGCTCTCATTTGTAATTTGGAAACCTTAATTTGGAAGTTTTGGGGTATTTCTCCTGAGTATTAGTCTATAAAGCATAAAGGAGAGCATCTTACCTGGTTAGGATTACAGTAACAACAAACAAACAAACAAACAACCCCCCCAAACCCCTTTAAAGTCAAGAGATAAGGAATGCCTTTTGGTTCCTTTTCTTCATCCATCCTTAGCACCTGTCTTAGGAGTTATTATTTTCCACTGGTGCTTAAAAGCCAAGGGCGCAGAATCCCAGCCCATTATACTTTGAGTCTGTCCGCAATGCTACAATGGCAGATTTTTCTGGGCAGTCAGCTGTTGATGGAGTCCTGCGCTGAAGTACTTACAATACTATTAATTTTGAAAATGGTGAGCGTGGACATATTTCTTGGTTATTGTCGTATCCCACGTATGTTTCAGGAGTGTTAACTTATTGATCTTTATGATGCCACAATACTGCTGTGGGCTAAGGACCGCACTATTTTACCCTGTGATAAGATTAAAGCTCAAAGATGTTTAATAACTTGGTTCAGACAGCAGAGATGTGGCAGCAGAGACTGTCTGCAAGCCAGGTGGATGCTAGGGCTGGAGCTACACGTGTGTTACCTGGTTTTATGGCAGTTTGACATAAGCTGTAGTCATTGGAGATGAGGGAACCTCGGCTGAGAAAATACCTCCAAAAGATCAGGCTGGAGGCAAGCCTGCAGAGCATTTCCTTAATTAGTGATTGATGGGAGAGGGTGCAGGCCGTTGTGGGTGGGGCCATCTCTGGACTGGTGGTCCTGGGTTCAAGCTTCCGGTCGCCCCTTTTTCCTGTGTAAGTCTTAGTTCATCAGACGGTTCCGTATTAGTGACATCAAATGGTGTCTTTATACTCTCCCATTCAGATAGCCATATTTGTGCCCGGGGTTGGGGGTTGGGAGTTGGGGAGGAGCCTTGGAGGACCCGGTTATTTGCAGGGTTTTACACTTGGGTTGTAAAGCTTGGGACATTGGTACCTGCAGATTAGAGCAGGCTAGTTCTCACGGAACTTCTGTTATTTATAGCCACAGAACAGCATTCACCAGAGCTTTGCTCTTTAGCTCCATCAGGAATCCTCTGTTTTTAAATGGCCCCTCTGGCCTCCCCAGGATTGTCTTCCACAACAGCATGTGTGTTCATTAGAGAGGTTTCCAATTCAAACTGAATTTAGCAGCTTTATTTTGGAGTACTAATTATGACCATATAGGAAAGGGGGGGGGGTGAAGACAGAAGGTAAAGAGTTTGTGATTCTTTTCATTCATCCATTCATCCATTTATTAATTCAGCAATCCATCCATCCATCCATCCATCAATCTATTCATCTATCCCATCCATTCAGTTTTTAATAAATGCTTACTCTAAGTCAGTATTCGGATGCTCAAGTGAGGAAGTTGTAAAAACTGATTGTCTAGGAATTTCCTCAGTAAAGCATGAGTTTTGGGCAAATGGACAGGCAGTTAATCAGCAACAAGTTGTTGTCACTCAAAGTGGAGCGCCAGCACGCACACCGAGGTCTCCAGCTGGAAGCCACTCTGGTAACCTTTCCCAGCAGAAGTTCTCTGTGTGTTTGCCTTTATAATAAAACAAAAGCCAGGGTATCCCACTGTAGCCAGGCTCACCATTAATTCACAATAATTCCTCCAGCCCCCTACCCTAACCTACCCTGCTTTGGCCTCCTAGATGTTGGGACTGCAGGCCTGAGTCACCATATCCAACTGTACACATATTCTAATCCTACATCTTCGAGAGCAAGCACTGTCTGTCTTCCTGTTCTATATTTTCGATTTACCGTATCAGTCCGGATATTTGCATGTGGCAGCCAAAATAGATGCTGTGCAGATGAGAGTGCCCCTCCCCCTGTATGATTGCTTTGCATGTGATGCAGATATGGTCAGATTCCAGTGTCTTTGCCTTTTGCATCATAGTTTCAACCAACTTCAGACTCAACATATTTTAAATATTGTTTCTGTATTAAACATATACAATTTTTCTTCTCAGTACTTGGTTAATACAACATTTACAGTATTAAGTATTTTAAATATCTACTGATGATCTAAAGCACATAGGAGAATGTGCAATAGAGCACACATAAACACTGTCGTGTTTTATATAGGGCTTGATGGTTTGGATGCCCATAGGGGTTTCTGGAATCTACCCTTCACAGAAACTGGGGAGCGGCCATATTGAACTAGTGAACCACAGCTTCCAACGGTAACATCACAAGAGAATAAAGTTGCATCACATAGACCTGCCACTAGAAGCACTCATGAATGAGTTGATAGTCATGAGTAAATGCATACGATTTTTTTTTAAATATGTGTATATGTATAGACTCCACACATAGTCTCTACATAGGTGAAACTTCAAGCCTGGGAATAAGACAACAAACAAATACATTTTGAAAATACATTTGTATCCGGGCTTGTCTCCTCTTTCCTCCTACTTGTGTATGACTGAGTCATGACTGCATGTGCACCTTGCATGGTGCGTGGTCCTCCCAGGACCAGCCTTGACCTGTAAGAGCAATTGGTCTCCCACTGGGGATGGCAGAGGACCCTCAGCATGAGTAGGTGTGAGGGACATCAGGAATGGCTCTGGAGGAAGCAGCAGCTGGGAGGGGTGGGCAGCAGCTGGAGGCCTTTTCCTCTCTGGGTGTTGCATGGGACTGAGTCCTCATGCTCCAGCCCCTCCCCAACCTCCCACCCCACCCCCACCCCCACCCCCACTGAGCTGGAAAGCAGGTTATAGATAGCTCTGCTTTCTGTTCTATTGCAGATCCCTGTTCCCCACCTGCCTGGGGAGCTTTGAGAAGGAAGAAGCCATCTCCCCAATTTTATTTACACACATTTAATGAGCACAGATATCCAGATCCTAATCTCAACATAGTTATTTTGAGGATAATAATGATGTCACTTCTGAGAAGTGTGGCCATCGTTCCGAGGGAAACAGGAAGTGCAGTTATAGAAAAGACTGCTTATCTAGTTAAAGAAGAGGATTTTATTCAAATGTAAGGACCACACAAACTCAGGTGCCTGGAGGTACTGACAGTGCTTGATGGTACTGGGCCAAGGCTGAGAACCTTGCTAACAGGAAAGACAAAATTGTAGTTTTATGAACCTTGGATTTCTTCAGAGGATGTTTAAATCCATGCCAATCTCAGGGAAACTAGTGTCCTGACTGAAGTATGTGCCCGATGTGTGCTTTGCTAGTGAGACAGAGATAAGCACATTAGAAATATAAACTTAATGCTACAACTAGTTCCCAGGCTGGAGAGATGGCTCAGAGGTTAAGAGCACTGGCTGCTCTCCCAAAGGACACTGGTTTGGTTCTCATCACATACATGAAGGTTCAAAAACCATCATGTAAATACAGTCCCAGAAGATACATCGCCCTCTTCTGGTCTCTAAGAGAACTGCAGGTGGTGGTGTACAACCATATATGCAGGCAAGCCCAGTCTACTTAGACGTATTATTTCAACTTAGATTTTTCTTCTCAGTTAGTCCCATGACTCTCCAGGTGCTTCATCAGTGCACTCAGTAGTTATGGTTATAGATAGTCTGGATCTAGAACATTTCTGCCTTTGAAGAAGGTTCAGCTAATGTACTGTCTGCTCTCCTGAAAACCAAGAAGTCAAACTGAGCTGATAGCACACTAAAAATTAGTATTATTACCCAAGATATTATATTAAAATATTGGGTGCAAGAGATGGCTCAGTAGTTAAGACCATGTTGTTCTTCCTGACACAAGTTCCCAATGTCCACGTCAGGTGGTTCATAACTGCCTTCAACTCCAACTTCAGGAAGATCTGATACCTCAGGCCTCCTCAAGCCCTAGTTATCCTGTGTGCATAGCCATACTCAGAGTCACATGTACTCATAATTAAAACCAAGAAACATAAGCCTTAAAAAGATATTACAAGGCCGGGGGGGATATAGGTTTAGTATATCCCTGGGGATATGCTGATGCTCAGAAGTGCATCAGTAGCTTTTGTTGAACAATGCCCTGATCTATTAAGAGGGATATGTATATATAAAATACAACATATAACATATAACATAGAACAGAACATATAACATATAATATATAAAAGTGTAATATATGTTTGAAATGTAATAAATATATATGAACTGAACTGGCAGGTTGGTAGTGGTGTACACTTTTAATCCCAGCACTAGGGAGGCAGAAGCAGGTGGATCTCTGTGAATTCAAGGCCAGCCTGGTCTACAGGGTGAGTTCCAGGACAGCCAGGGCTACACAGAGAAACCCTGTCTGGAAAAATTTTTTAAAAAGCTGTGTCTGTGCCAAGGCTGGCTCATGCTGCTGTGTCTTTTCAGAGTTGCTTAGGTTTTCAGTGTTTTCCAGCTTCCTAACCACTTATCCATTCTTTGCTATCTCCGAACAGCAGGTCCTTGAGTGTACGGAGAGTGGGTGTCTTCCTCCTGCAAACCCACATCCTGACAGGTGACCCAACTGATGAGAGGTAGTGAGAGCTACCATTTCTGTTTGTTTGGGTTTGTTTTGTTTTTTTGAGACAGGGTTTCTCTGTGTAGCCCGGGCACAGAGAACTCACTCTGCAGACGAGGCTGGCCTCAGAAATCCACCTGCCTCTGCCTCCCAAGTGCTGGAATTACAGGCGTGCGCCACCACAGCCCGACAGTAGCTACCATTTCTTAAGTCTTAGTTTCTTTATCTGTAAAATAAGAATGAGCGTACTCTCTTATACTGATCTTTTTGATGAAATAAATTAACACCAGATGTTTTGGTTTTAGACACCCTCACCTCTATCCCCCAGCCCCCACCCATACATCCCCACCTCCCTCCACCCCCAGGGCAAGGGAGGGAGATGGATATTTTACATCTCACAGCACACCTGGCCCCCAGGTTCTCCCAGCACTCCTCAGTCCCTGCCTAGCTCTCTCTACCCCTAGCCCTGAACTTCCCGCAGACATTTTGTTCCTTCCCTTTATAATCCAGACATTTTGTTCACTGCTTCTTCTCTTTTTCTTCTCTTGATGCAATCAAATCACACCCTTTCTCCATTTCTCTCCTCTCTTCCCATGATGGCTTCCCAGAGGCCAGTGAACTTACCTGAAAGCAGCTTCCCACTTAACCTGGGTCTAATATAACTTATCACTTATAACAGGTCTAGAGCCTGCCATGTGGCCGTTTTGCTTTTACTGTCATCAGAATTGTTATTTTCAAAATTACTAATAGAGTGAATATATTTGTTTGGGCGTTGGTTTCCAAGGAAAGCCAGAAAACCTGCTAGACAAATTCCAAAAAGAGCTAAAACCCTTTGAATATATTTCTTTTGGTACTTAGCATTTTCTCTAGTATTTTCACCTTTAGTTGTGTCTGGGTGAATTAATTTTCAGCGCAGGGAATCAAACCCAGAACTTCCTGCATTCCAGACAAGCATTCTCTCAACTGATTATAACCCATCCCCAGTGTGTTTGTCTGTTTGTTTGTTTTAGTTTCGTCGGTCTTCCGAGATTGGAATGTCTTGGAACTCACAGAGTAGATAAGGCTGGCTGATAACACTGGAACTGAGCTTGAGTGACTCTGACTTCTACCTCTGCTTGGACGGCTTGTCGGTCTGGGCTGCTAGGCCAGCTTTCTTCCTGCTTAGGTAGAGACAGGTTCTCCCAGAGATCCATCTGCCTCTGCCTGCCAAGTGCTAGCATTAAAGGCCTGCCTCACCACACCTGGTATTTTCTGTTTATTGTTAAGGACCTGAAAACTAATTAATCCTATTTACATGTCTGATTTTATTTATCAACACAAATCACTGTTTTATTTTTTTAAAGTTAATTTTTGTTTAAAGATAGATTTATTTATTTATTATTTATTTATTTATTTATTTATTTATTTATTTATTTATTTATTTATTTATTATATGTAAGTACATGCTAGCTGTCTTCAGACACTCCAGAAGAGGGAGTCAGATCTCATTACGGATGGTTGTGAGCCACCATGTGGTTTCTTGGGATTTGAACTCAGGACCTTCAGAAGAGTCCTGCTCTTAATCGCTGAGCCATCTCTCCAGTCCCCACTGTTTTATGTTTTTACTTCCGCCCACAGAATTATCTACTGTTGTACACACATTCAGAAACAACCTGTATCTCTCAAACAAAACAAAAATCAAAACACACTAATAATAATAATAATAATAGTAATAATAATAATGAGATGATGATGATGATAACAATAATAAAAACCCAAACCAAACCACCCAAACAAAGCACACAAAAACATGGAAGCCTGCCCCGGAGTATGGCTGATAGCAAAGGTGACAGACACTCCATTGGGGTGAACCGATCCTTCTCTTTCCCAGAAGGTATCAATTGCAGATGGTCTCTTGGTTAGGGCTGGGGCTTTGGGTCCTCTTTCCTTTCTTGGTGGTGGGATTCTGTCTGGCTTGAACCTGTGCAGGCCTTTGCTTCCCGTCACAGTCTCTGGGAGTTCATGTGAGCATCAGTCCTGCTGTGTCTAGAGGATGCTTTTTCCTTGGAGTCATTCGTAACCTTTGTTCTTAAAATATTTCTTTCCTCTTCCGCATTGATTCTGCTTCCTCATTCACGAAGTTTGGTGACAAGGGAGGTGAGAGGTATTGGGAGGGGTCGGAAAAGATTATGATCAAAATATATTATTATATGAAAAGAACCCTAAAAACTAACAAGTACACACAAAAAAAACCCTCTGCATAAATAGACACAACCATCATTAAACAAAATTGGCCCAGTGCTTGTCACCAACTCTGATAACGTAAGTTCTAGTCCCAGGATTCAGAGAGCGGACTGAGAGAACCAACCTCTCTGTAAGCTGCCCTCTAGCTTCCTTCACACACATACACACACACACACACACACACACACACACACACACACACAAGAGTCCCATAGTGAGTGGCGATTTGGCCGGTTCTTTAAGGTTGTTGGAACAAGGGGTGGCCTGGAATTTTCATGGCTCCTGGAGAGCCCAGCATTTACAAAGATGCTTGGCAACCATATTCCGTGTTACAAGGTAATTGTGGGCAGTGCACGAGTTCAGTCTTACTCGAAGCTGTAAATCTTATCTTGGTAAATAAAATAAAGCTAGCTAATGATCGCCGACCATATTTTCTTTTCTTCTAAGGAATGGGCTTGAAAAAGCCGGGTTTCTTGCGACGGCACTCAAACAGCTTTTAAGAAGAAAAAGGCCTCTGTCAGCCAAGCCAGGTCACCCTCCGTGTACAAACACACTTTCCCAACCCGGTGCTTTCCTGTTCCACTTTGTTTTCACGTCTATTGAATATACCCCAAGTGTATTTCACCTAAGATGGTTTTAAAGTTGGTTCACGACCTGTAGGTCATGACCCTTTTGGGGTCACATATCAGATATTTCAGATATTTTCATTATGATTCATTAACAGCAGCAAAATTATGAAATAGTTTTATGGTTGGGGGCTCACCACAATGTGACGAACTGTGTTAGAGCCTTAGGAAGGTTGAGAACCACTGGTTTAAAAGTACTTTCTTTTTCATAAGAACCAGGGATTAGCTTTATGAAAGCAAGCCAGTGCAGACTGGTTCCATCATAACCCACATGTTCAAAATCTGCCCGCCATGCACAGTTCCAACAATTTAAAATTTATCTGTCATATACAGTTGTAATTATTGGTCTGCACAACATAGTGAACCAGTTTGCATGTAGAAAAGGCTGGCAGTGTTAACTCTGGGTGACTCAGTTACCCAGTGCTAGAATCTCAGCTGAGAAGCTACCTTGGAGGGAAGTCTGGGTCAGCCAGAATGGTCTGAGAGACCCAGGTTTATGATCCTGTTCCAGCCCCTGAAATATTAAGAGATGAACTTTAGAATCTTCTGGGCTTTGCTTTTGGTAGAAATGCCATAGATCTAGGTGTAAAGTAGTGAGAGATCTGTGTCATTGCAGTGACCCACACGTTCCCTGGGGGTGGACAACAGAGCCATTGTGTTTTAGGTGTTTACAACTCAGGGAAGGAGGCAAGACCTGTGCATATGAAAATTTAACTAGCAGTAAAATCCAGTATCTAAACAGGGGCAAAAGATGGAGTTGACACCGAGGGCTCAAAGGGCAAGGCGCAGCGGTGTGTTCATAGAGGGAAGGTACCCTTGTGTGTTGCAGGATTCAGGGGCAGCTTGGGTGGAGGCAACTGGTTTTGAAGGATGGATGGGTGGAGAGGGCGAAGGAATGGGAGTGAGAAGGAGACTACAGTCGGGACGGACTGGAAAGGATAGAATGTACAGAAGTGATTAGATAAGGCCGGCTGGAGAACGCAGGAGAGAGGAACTGTATGACTCTGCACTGCATCAAATGCTGGGTGAGCAGCGGCTAAATATCTCTCACTCACCTTACCCAAAGCTCTTTCAATCTGAACACCGCAGTTTTGCTGGAGCTATGTTGGAGTTTTGCGCTTACATTTCTTCTGCTGTTGGCTCTCTTAAGAACCAGGTCAGGTGAAGCACAGGCAGCTAAGACTGCTACGCAAGTCATTACATGTTTGTTCCGATCGACAGAATGTACAAGAGTGGACTCAAGTCTGTGAGCTCTGGGTGACGACGCTGGGTCAGGTGACACCAGTGGATCACCAAGGTAGGGAATTTGGTGACTAAGGGGACAGTGCTGTGTCGTCTGCTTAGCTTTGCTGTGAAACTAAAATTCTTAGAAGACTCTGTTAAAGAAATGATAAAGTAGCCTAGAGAGGTGGCTCAGTGGTTAAGAGCACTGTCTGCTCTTTCAGAGGACCCGGGTTCAATTCCCAGCACCCACATGGTGGCTCACAGTTGTCACCAAGTTCCAACACCCTCACCCAGACATACACACAGGCAAAACACCAATGCACATAAAGTAAAAGCAAAAGATAAATTACTTTTTTTTAATAGAAAAGAAATGGTAAAATATAGAAAGATGAGAACTTTGAGATCTCATCTATATGTGGAATAATATTTTTTTTTTAAAAAAGCAAAGCAAAATAATGCAAAACCATGATCTCAGAGAAGTTCAGAATAGAAGAGTGGGTGCCAGAAGCTGGGGTGAGCTGGAGGAAGGGATACTCTTAACCACCGAGCTTTCCACCCTTCGCACCACCACCTGGGACCTCAGCGGCTGAGAGCGGGCTGCTCTTCTAGAAGACCCATATTTGACTCCCAGTTCCCACATGGTGGCTCATAACTGTCTCTAACATCCGTTCCAGGAAATCTGAAGGCTTCTTTTAACCCCAGGCACCACAGGCATGCAACTGGTGCACAGAAATAATAGTTTTTTTGTTTGTTTGTTTTTGTTTTTTGAGACAAGGTTTCTCTGCACAGCTTTACATGTCCTGGGGCTTGCTCTGTAGACCAGGCTGGCCTCGAATTCACAGAGATCCTCCTGCTTCTGCCTCCCAAGTGCTGAGATTAAAGGAGTGGGCCGCCAATTGCCTGACTCACAGAAAATAATCTTTTAAAAGAAGATAAAACAAACTAATGTACACCTATTCATTAATTTGAAATGCCAAAACTGTTGGGTAAGGGGGAAGAAAAATCCCTTGTCTAATCTCTGTAGGGTTAAAAATGAAAAGTGTTTAAATTTACAAATAAATTTAATTTTATTTGAAATAATCATGGTAGCACACACTTAATCCCAGCACTCACGAGGCAGAGGCAGGGAGGTTGCTGTGAGTTTCTGGGACAATCTGGTCTCCATGGTGTGTTCCAGGCCAGCCAGAGCTACAAGGTGAGACTCTTATCTGAAAAACACAAAAGAAAACAAAACAAAAGAATAGTTGTTTGAGAAAAATGCAAACCTACAAACAAAACAACCAAAGGGTTAGCCTATGGCTGCCTGCCTGGGTGAGAACAGGTCTACGATAGGCGATGAAACTGAGCTAAAAAGGATCATTAGAGCTGCCTGGAGCTGAGGTCATTTAGCTTCTGAGCAACAGGCATGTACTCTTCCCCCTCCCCCCCAGGGTTTCTCTGTGTAGCCCTGGCTGTCCTGGAACTCACTCTGTAGACCAGGCTGGCCTCGAACTCAGAAATCTGCCTGCCTCTGCCTCCCGAGTGCTGGGATTACAGGCGTGCGCTACCACTGCCTGGCTGAGGAGTATACTCTTAAACGGAACAGTTTCATTCAGCCCAAGTGGTACCAGATTGGTTTGGGTTGTTGAGCTGTATGCCTGAACACAATCCAACTCAATAGCTTCCTACAAATTCTACTTAACAATGGGGGAAAATTCGCTATAGGCAGATTTACATATACATCTAAAATCAAGTCAAGAATCTAGGAACCTGGTTAAGAGCACCAACTGCTCTTCCGAAGGTCCCAAGTTCAAATCCCAGCAACCACATGGTGGCTCACAACCTTCTATAAGGAGATATTTGTTGTTGTTGTTGTTTTTGGTTTTTTTGTTTGTTTGTTTTTTGTTTTTTTGAGACAGGGTTTCTCTGTGTAGCCCTGGCTGTCCTGGAACTAGACCAGGCTGGCCTCAAACTCAGAAATCTGCCTGCCTCTACCTCCCAAGTGCTGGGATTCAAGGCAGGTGTGTGCCACCACCGCCCAGCGGTAATGAGATCTTATGCCCTCTTCTGAAGTGTCTGAAGACAGCTACAGTGTACTTACATATAATAAATAAATAAATCTTAAAAAAAAAAGAATCTAGGAACCTGAAAGATTAAATATTCTTTTGAAAAAGATTTTTAAAGAGTTGTTTGCCTCTGAATTCTGTGGGCAAAGGCCTCATGCTTGCTTCTGACTTTTGTTATAGGGACAAAGGAAAACTCTCCTCAGCCTTTAGGTAGTGTAGATCACCTCTTTGAGGATTCAGACATTTGCTTCCCCCCCACCCCCCAACTTCCCTTTCTCCATCTTGCTCCACCCCCATGCTGAGCCCCTGCCCCCACTCCCAGCCCCACTCCATCCGGCCCATAGTTTTTTTTTGTTTTGTTTTGTTTTGTTTTCGAGACAGGGTTTCTCTGTGTAGCCCTGGCTGTCCTGGAACTCACTCTGTAGACCAGGCTGGTCTTGAACCCAGAAATCCACCTGCCTCTGCCTCCCAAGTGCGGCCCATAGTTTTTGTTGTTGTTGTTGTTGTCGTTGTTTTAATTTTCTATATTCTTTGCTTAGATTCCGAATGATTTTCCCTTTCCCGGTCCCCCCCACCCCCAATAAGTCCCATAAGCCCTCTTCCTTCCACCTGTTCCCCAATCAATCCCCTCCCACTTCTCTGTCCTGGCAATCCCCTACAGTGCTGCATCAAGCCTTTCCAGGACCAGGGCCCTCTCCTTCCTTCTTCTTGGGAATGATTTGATACGTGAGTTGTGTTTTGGGTATTCAGAGCTTCTGGGATAATATCCACTTATCAGTGACTGTATTCCATGTGTGTTCTTTTGAAAATGGGTTAACTCACTTAGGATGATATTTTCCAGTTCCAACCATTTGCCTAAGAATTTCATGAATTTATTGCTGAGTAGTATTCCATTGTGTAAATATACCACATTTTCTGTATTCACTGTCAAAAGGTCAAAACGGCAACCAGATTGGGAAAAGATCTTCACCAACCCCTACATCTAACAGAGGGCTAATATCCAATATATACAAAGAACTCAAGAAGTTAGATTCCAGAGAGCCAAATAACCCTATTAAAAATGGGGTACAGAGATAAAGAATTTTTACATGAAGAATTTCGAATGACTGAGAAGCACCTTAAGAAATGTTCAACATCATTAGTCATTAGGGAAATGCAAATCACTGTACCAATACCATGCAGTTTTTAACACTATTGCTCTGTAGTATTGCTTGAGGTCAGGGATACTGATTCCCCCAGAATTTCTTTTGTTGCTGAGAATAGTTTTAGCTATCCTGGGTTTTTTGTTATTCCAGATGAATTTGTTAATTGCTTTTTCTAACTCTGTGAAGAATTGAGTTGGGATTTTGATGGGTATTGCATTGAATCTGTATATTGCTTTTGGCAAAATGGCCATTTTAACTATATTGATTCTGGCAATCCATGAGCATGGGAGGTTTTCCCATTTTTTGAGGTCTTCTTCCATTTCCTTCTTCAGAGTCTTGAAGTTCTTGTTGTAAAGATCTTTCACATGTTTGGTAAGAGTCACCCCAAGATACTTTATACTGTTTGTGGCTATTGTGAAGGGGGTCATTTCCCTAATTTCTTTCTCAGCCTGCTTATCCTTTGAGTATAGGAAGGCCACTGATTTGCTTGTGTTGATTTTATAACCTGCCACTTTGCTGAAGTTGTTTATCAGCTGTAGGAGTTCTCTAGTGGAGTTTTTTGGGTCACTTAGGTAGACTATCATGTCATCTGCAAATAATGATAGTTTGACTTCTTCCTTTCCAATTTGTATCCCTTTGACTCCTTATGTTGTCGAATTGCCCGAGCTAGTACCTCAAGTACAATATTGAAAAGATAAGGAGAGAGGGGGCAGCCCTGTCTAGTCCCTGATTTTAGTGGGATTGCTTCAAGTTTCTCTCCATTTAGTTTGATGCTGGCTACCGGTTTGCTGTATATTGCTTTTACTATGTTTAGGTATGGGCCTTGAATTCCTGTTCTTTCCAAGACTTTAAGCATGAAAGGATGCTGAATTTTGTCAAATGCTTTTTCAGCATCCAATGAAATGACCATGTGGTTTTTTTCTTTGAGTTTGTTTATGTAGTGGATTGCATTTCAAAACAACCCTGAGATTTCACCTTACACCAGTCAGAATGGCTAAGGTTAGCAACAGAAGACAGCAGGTGTTAGGGAGGATCTAAAAGAAGAGGAACACTCCTCCACTGCTGGTGGGATTGCAAACTGGTACAACCACTCTGGAAATCAGTCTGGTAGTTCCTCAGAAAACTGGGCATGACACTTCCGGAGGACCCTGCTAAAGCACTCCTGGGCATATACCCAGAGGATTCCCCAGCATGCAATAAGGACACATGCTCCACTATGTTCATAGCAGCCCTATTTATAATAGCCAGAAGCTGGAAAGAACCCAGATGTACCTCAATGGAGGACTGGCCCATAGGTTTTTTTATTATTTGTTTCTCGTTATGGATGGTTGTGAGCCACCATGTGGTTGCTAGGATTTGAATGCAGGACCTCCGGAAGAGCAGCCAGTGCTCTTAACTGCTGAGCCATCATCTCTCCAGCCCAGACGTTTGCTCTTTAGATGATAAAGCTTTATTGGACACCTGCTTCTGGCTAAGCGCTGCATGGATCCTGGTTGTAAACCGGAGAGTCAGAAGACTGGTTGCTTACCTTCACGGACCCTGTGTTCAGGTGGGAAAGAGTGAGGCTAAGTAACAACGGTGGTGTCAGATCAGGCACAGGCCTGTCACTGCAGAAGGCAGCAGATGCCTGCTCAGAAGACATCCCGGAAGGCAAGAGCGTCCTTGAGAAACTGCTGCTTTTTAACTGTCTAGAGGTTTTGGGCAGAGAGCACCAAATGCTATGAACTCGTGATCAAGATCAAGCTCCTGGTGTAATCTCTGCTTTACAGAAATTTTCTGTTAGTATCTGCATGTGTGTGTGTGTGTGTGTGAGTGTGTGTGTGTGTGTGAATGCATACCTGTACTTGTTTGTGTGCCTGCACGTGTATATGTATGTACATGTATGTATATGTGTGTTTGTGTATGTGAGTACATGCCCACACCATGTTTGTGTGCCTGCACGTATGTGTGAATGCATGCCTGCACCTGTGTATGTATATACATGTGTGTGTGTCTGTGTGTTTGTGTGTGTGTGAATACATGTCCGCACCATTTGTTTGTGTGTGTGTGTGTCTGTGTGCGCGCGTTTGTGTGCTGAGGGGTCGGGGGTTACCTAAGGAGGAGATTTGATGGATAATTTCAGCCATAGTCCTACAGGACGAGAGCTTCGCCTTCTCCATTTCCCTGCCTAGATGTCATTCTCTCTAAGGAGATCTTGGGAGGGGAAGCTTTTAAGAGGCCTGTCAACCTTAAAGAGCCCATTTTGATTTTCCTTGAGTGTGCTAATGTTAGCGCAGCTCCCGGCTGTGCTGGCCCTGCTCTTTCCTCGTGCGTGGCTGCAGGGATAAAGGAGGTAGTCATTTATTGATTTTTGCAGTTGTAACTTTTTTTTCCCCTCCCTTTTTAAGTACCAGCAAACTCCAGTTCTGACCACTTCCCTCTGGCAGCCCCTGGAGAAGAAAGCTTTGTGAAAACTGTGCCTTCTAGCAAGCACACTTTCTCCACAGAGTAAGAGGAAAACAAAGAGCAGCTGACAAAGAAAAAAAATCCCAGTTACTGGGGAGGTCGAGGCAGGAGGACGGTGAGTTCCAGGATAGCCTGGACTTCATCGCAACACCATTACTTTAATTATTCATTGAGACAGACTCTTGCTATATAGCTTGAACTGACTTCAAATTCACCTGATAACCTGGCCTGACCTTGAACACTCGGTGATTCTTTATTCTCAGTGCGCTGCCATTACGGGTGCTTGATGCTAAGATCAGCTAAGATTATCTATTCCTTTTATTAATATTAATCTCACATCTTATTTAAAGTTATGCTTATTTATTTCATGTTTATAAGTACACTGTAGCTGTCTTCAGACACACCAGAAGAGGGCATCAGACCTCATTACAGATAGTGTGAGTCACCATGTGGTTGCTGGGAATTAAACTCAGGACCTCTGGAAGAGCAGTCAGTGCTCCTTACCGCTGAGCCATCTCTCCCGCCCAGGTTATCTATTTTTTTAATATTAGAAAGAAGAATAGTAGGGGGTTGGGGCTGCAGCTCACTGGTAGAGCACTTGCTAGCCTGAGTTCATCCTCCAGTACCACAAACAGATATGCCAAGCTCCAAAAAACCAGGCTGTCTTTTGATAGCTCTCCCATTTGTGTCCCAAGGCCTCACCCTGGGGAGGATTGGATTCATTGATCTGTTCTACACTGATCATTCTTTATGGTCCTTGAGTTGGAAATTACTTATTAGGTGTGAGTGTGTAGTCTGAGTGTATGTGTGTGTGCTATGTGTCTACCTGGTGCCTGCAGAGGTCAGAAGAGGGCACCTGGTCCCCTTGAACTGCAGTTACTATGTGGGTATTGGCACCTAGTGGGTCACTAGGCTGGTACCTGGAACTGAACTCAGGTCCTCTGCAAGAACAGCAAGTGCTCCTAACTGATGAACCATCTCTTTAGCTTCAAGTTGGAGAAGGTTAAGCATTCATGTGGAGGCTGAGTCTGTTTGCATTTGGGGCAGCAGCGTCTTTAGTACCTAACACTTCTCCCATCCCCACCCAGGAGTGCTCATTCACAACCATAATCCCAGCATCCAGGAGGCTAAGGCTGAGGCTTGGGCTGAGTTCAAGGACTTCTTGGACATAGGGCTGGGGATGTAGTTCACTGGTAGACTATCTGGAAGTGTTAGGCCCTGGATTTGATCTTAAGCATCACTAGAAGAGAAGGGAAAGGGCCCACAGTAAAGTGAATGCCAGGGCTGGAGAGATGGCTCAGTGGTTAAGAGCACTGACTGCCCTTCCAAAGGTTCTGAGTTCAAATCCCAGCAACCATATAGTGGCTCACAACCATCTGTAACAAGATCTGATTCCCTCCTCTGTTGTGTCTGAAGACAGCTACAGTGTACTTACATATACTAAATAAATAAATCTTAAAAAAAAAAAAAGTGATGCCAGCTGGATAAACTAGAAAGAGACGACTCTAACAGGTGTCCTTTCAACAAACCCTGCAATGAGTTTCTACTTTGGGAAATTAGCAACTTTGAGAGAGTCTGGCAAATGCATCAAGAGTGACGCCATGAATCTTTATCTGCTGTTCCTACAAAATGACAAATGAGCCCTTGTGACATCACAGTGTGGCAAACTGTGAGTGCCATCAGCAAGCCAGGAGTGGATGAACATGTACTGCCCTCTTGGGTGTCTAATTTCGTTAGAATTCCCAATTTTAGTGTTCTTTTATTTTAGTTTTAAAAGATTTATTTCATTGATTTTATGTGTACAAGCGCATTACCTACATGTATGTCTGTGCACCACAAGCATGCAAGGCTTCTGAAGGTTGGAAGAGAGTCATCCTAGAACTGGAGTTATGATTGGTGGCCAGCTACCATGTGGGTGCTGGGAACCTAATCCAGGTCCTCTGCTAGAGTAGCAAGTACTCTTAACTACCATGAAGCATCCCTCCATCCTCTTAGCATGACTGTAAAGTATTACAAGTAACCTTTATAGCTGGGCATGATGGCACGTGCTTCTCATCCCAGTATTTGGTGGTTTGGGGAAGGGGGGAGAGGTGGATGTTTGTGAGTTCAAGGCCAGCCTGGTCTATAGAGCAGGTTCTAGGACAGCCAGGGTTGCCAGAGAAACTCCATTGAAAGAAAGAAAGAAAGGAAAGAAAGAAAGGAAAGAAAGAAAGAAAGAAAAGAAAGAAAGGAAAGAAAGAAAGGAAAGAAAGAAAGGAAAGAAAGAAAGAAAGGAAAGAAAGAAAGGAAAGAAAGGAAAGAAAGAAAGGAAAGAAAGAAAGGAAAGAAAGGAAAGAAAGAAAGGAAAGAAAGGAAAGAAAGGAAAGAAAGAGGAAAGAAAGAGGAAAGAAAGGAAAGAAAGAAGAAAGAAAGGAAAGAAAGGAAAGAAAAGAAAGGAAAGAAAGGAAAGAAAGGAAGAAAGAAAGAAAGAAGAAAGGAGAAAGAAAGAAAGAAAAGAAAGGAAGAAAGAAAGAAAGAAAGAAAATGAAAGGGAAAGAAAGAAACTAATAACCCATATTAAATGACACAGAAAAGAAGAGCACCGGAATCTATGTGTCTTAGTCAGGGTTTCTATTCCTGCACAAACATCATGACCAAGAAGCAAGTTGGGGAGGAAAGGGTTTATTGAGCTTACACTTCCACGTTGCAGTTCATCACTAAAGGAAATCAGGACTGGAACTCAAGCAGGTCAGGAAACAGGAGCTGATGCAGAGGCCATGGAGGGATGTTACTTACTGGCTTGCTTCCCATGGGTTGCTCAACCTGCTCTTATAGAACCCAAGAGCACCAGCCCAAAGGTGGTACCACCCACAAGGGGCCCTCCCCACTTGATCACTAATTGAGAAAATGCCCCACAGCTGGATCTCATGGAGGCACTTCCCCAACTGAAGCTCCTTTCTCTGTAATAACTCCAGCCTGTGTCAAGTTGACACACAAAACTAGCCAGTACACTATGCTTATATTTTTCAAAATCTACTTTAATAAGGCTCCTTAAATGCCTTAACCTTCCTTATAGCCTACCTAACAAAGGTAGGGGAGAAAAATGTCTAATAGGACAGGGGGTTGTGGACCTGTTTAGAAGAAACAAAGAAATTGTTGGGGCAATTCCAATCTTCACTGTCCACAGTCCCGTCTATGTGATCAGCAGCAGTGGCTCTGCATGGCTCTGCTGATTGGCTCCGAGTCCGGAACACCTCCAGAAGTTCTTTGGTGAGTTCCTCTTTACAAAGTCAGCGAAGAAAGCAAGGGGAAGCAAAGCCAGAGTGTCACCAGTGAAGACCAGTGAAGACCAGCAAGGCGAACCAATGCCAGACTGCCATGCACTGCCTGCCACTTATACTCTTTCCAAACATCACGTGTCATCTCAAGCATCCGCTCTGGCAAAATAGCACACACACTTTTGCCAGGCAGCTTCCAGAAAAGACCACATGTCTGTTCTCAGTAAAACATCCTCTCATAAGCTAGTTTCCAGAAAGGCATCACAATATACAACTGAGTCTTTAATGAAACCAGAATTTCCCACTTCCCCAGAAAGCAGGCTGGAGTGTTGGTTTCTCTACACTTCCTGCCTCTCTTTACTTACCAGTCACCCCTAAGTCCAGCTACAGCCCTCCTACTTCTCTGCTTGTCTCTGTTCTTCCTTGACCAGATTCTTAGACTCCTATGCTTTTCAGCATGTAGAGCCCTTTTCAGTCTCAGCTCTTCTGTCTTTCAGGATCAACCCCGCCCCACTTTGATCTCTATCCAGGAGTCTTAACTGTCAAGACACTAAGGCTTAGCAATGCCCTCCTTGGAAGAACCAGTCACTCTGTGCTGTGGTAGATTTTGCTCATGTCCTGTCAGAGTCACAGATTCTCACCATATGTGTAAGTTCTGTAGAAAATGACATTCTTCTTCAAAGTGTCTGCTCAGCTTTTGTACTTTTTCTTTTTAATTGTTTTTCATGTGTTCCCTTTCCCTAGGAGAATGGGTAAAAAGCTCTACGTTGAGTGGAGCAAGCGGGTGCTGAGTGGCTTTCTAGTTAGAAGCTGGGCATCCTAGGGCCCCTTTGACACAAAGAAATAGCACTGCAGCAAATAGGTCTGTAAAGATGTGCCCAGAAAATGCAAGGAAAGGAAAACAGCAAGTGGTCGTGGTACTACTCCCGCATTGCTCTCATGAAAGGGCAAGTGCCCCCACACAAAGCCAAGTTCATCGCAGAAGTCACAGTGATTAGAGAACCCCCAGGGGAATTCACAAACAACCCTCAACAGTAGCGCTCTACATTTTCTTTGTATTTCTCTTCTCTCTATAGACTTTGGATCATCTCTAGATCCACCCATCCCATGTGCCTCCTTGGCATGGACCAGGGAAAATTAGGGAGAATCATCCAGGGGAGTTCATCTGCTATCTCCCTCCCTGCCTCACCTCTTTACCCACTCCTGTTCCTGCTGGGCATCAGTGAGCTTAGCTCAAGTCCCCAGCTGAGCTGTTAGCACAGGTTTCCTGAGAGCAAAACATCCAGCTGCTTAGCTTGATTCCTGTTTTCCCTCCCAGTGTGGTAGGGAGTTCCCAGGTGCCTGACCTATGGCTGTGATTGTTTTTCCTGGTCTCTAGTATATATTGCTGCTCCCTCAGTAAAGCTTTAACATTCTCCTTACTGAATGACCCGAGTCTGTGTCTTCTGTCAGTCCCCCAGGCCTAGGCCCGATACTTGGTACCATGGCAGTACTGGCGCTGTCACTTTCCTAAGGTGTGCCTTTGAGACTGACTCAGCCTCTCTGACCTGCGCCATAGTTCCCAGCCCTGCTGACAACCGGGGAGCTGTCAATCAGACAACGATGACCTCACACAATCCTACTTGGAAGCCTAAGGGAAGTCTCCAACATGACACGTTCAGGTTTGAACGTGGGATCCCCTTGCGTTCGGTTCTGTTCATGTGGGGTGTTCTCTGCTTGGGTTGATGCCAGCATCGTCCTTTTAGTGGGAGGAGGCAGAAGTCTTGGAGACATACTTGGTTAGCTCTTATTACTTCCATTGGTCTTGATGGCAATAATTTCAAACACATGTACCAGCTGACCAAATACATGATCAACTGGACTTCAATGCCTTTAGCCTTTTCATTGTAACAAGTGACTGACTGATTTCCCTCATCCAGTTTATTAAAACTAAACAAAACAGAATTAAACAAAACAGCAACAAAACCAGACCAAAATTGGTGTGTAACTGAGACTGGCCTTCAACAGAAACTTTGTTTTCACCTCCTGGGCGCCAGGGTTACAGATAGATGCTACCACGCCTTGCTCTATATGGATTCTTCTTTCTTTCTTTTGCTTTTTAAGATTTATTTATTTATTATATGTAAGTACACCGTAGCTGTCTTCAGACACTCCAGAAGAAGGCATCAGATCTCATTACTGATGGTTGTGAGCCACCATGTGGTTGCTGGAATTTGAACTCAGGACCTTCGGAAGAGCAGTCAGTGCTCTTACCCGCTGAGCCATCTCTCCAGCCCCTTTTGTTTTTTCCCCCAAGACTGGGTTTTCTGTGTCCTGGAACTTTATCTGTAGACCAGGCTGGCCTCAAACTCAAAGACACTGACTTGCCTCTGCCTCCTGAGGGATGGAATTAAAGGTGTGAGCCACCACCCTTTGGCTTCTATGTAGATTCTTAAATACCTCCTACTCCACCTGTCTGCCTGTCTGTCTATCATCTAGCTCTTACAGATCTTTCACCTTCAGTAGATAGAAAGCAACCGATCTCTTAAAAAATCTACCCTTTGGCCGGGCGGTGGTGGCGCACGCCTGTAATGCCAGCACTCTGGGAGGCAGAGGCAGGCAGATTTCTGAGTTCGAGACCAGCCTGGTCTACAGAGTGAGTTCCAGGACAGCCAGGGCTACACAGAGAAACCCTGTCTCAAAAAACAAACAAACAAAAACAAAACAAAACCCCAAAAAAACAAATAAACAAAAAAAATCTACCTTTGGGCTGGAGAGATGGCTCAGAGGTTAAGAGCACTGACTGATCTTCCAGAGGTCCTGAGTTCAATTCCCAGCAACCACATGGTGGCTCACAACCATCTGTAATGAGATCTGACACCCTTTTCTGGTGTGTCTGAGGACAGCAACTGTGTACTCAAATAACATAAATAAATCTTAAAAAAATTAAAATCTCCCTTCACTATGCTAGTGTCTGAATGCAGAGGCTCACGGGCAAGAGTGTTGCTACTGAGCTATGTCCCCGAGGTTTGCTGAGAACCTCTCAATGCTCGGTGTCCATAAGGCCCTCCTTGGTTTGTGATTTTCCCACCCACACCTACTCTCTGACATCAGGCTCTTCCCCCTCTTCCCCTGCTCCAGCTCTCTCCCTAGGACCCAGTAGGACACACACCCATCTCCAGGCTGCTGGGTAATTGCACAGCTTCCTCCTTTGCCTTCTCTAAGTAAATGACTTTGCTACTCTGTTCAAACTGTGACCCACTCTACCAGACTCTCTCACTGGGGGCTAACTTGTCCTTTACCACGGTCACATTCCAACATACCAAAGCATTTCCATATGCTGTGTATGTGTGTGTGTGCATGTACACACACACACACACAACACACACACACGCATGTGCGTGCGCCTGTGCAAGAGAGAGAGAGACAGAGAGAGACAGAGACAGAGACAGAGACAGACAGACAGACAACACCTGGTCTTATCTAGCCCTTATAGACCTCAAATTTGTTCTGTAGCCAACTCTAGCCTTAAACTCCTGATCCCTCTTACTTCCCAAGGACTTCAGTTACAGGTGTGTATCACCTCACCTAGTAGATTAGTTGGTTTTTTTAAGGTTAAAAAAAAATGTATGTGTCTGCATGTATGTGTGGTCACCACATGTATGCCCGGTGACAGAAGAGCTTATGGAACTTACGTACTCTGTGAGAACAGCACAATGGTTTTCCGAGACAGGGTTTCTCTGTATAGCCCTGGCTGTCCTGGAACTCACTCTGTAAACCAGGCTGGCCTCGAACTCAGAAATCTGCCTGCCTCTGCATCCCAAGTGCTGGGATTAAAGGCGTGCGCCACCACCCTGGGAGAGCAGCACAATGTTGAGTTGTCTCTCCAGCCAGGGCTAGTTTCTCTGCTTTGTCATTCTTTGTATTTTCTCTTCCTTTAATCCTGAGCACTGACCCTGAGCAGAAACTTGGAGTTTTGTTAAGTGAGTTAAACAATTCAGTGGTGTGGGGCTGGAGCGATGTCTCAATGGTTAAGAGCTCTGGCTGCTTGCTCTTCCAGAGGACCAGAGTTCTAGTCCCAGCATCCACATGGCCTCTCACAACTGTCTGTAGCTCCAGTTCCAGGAGTTTTGATGTCCCCTTCTGGTTTCTGTAGGTACTGCATGCACACAGTGGATAGATGTAAATGCAGACAAAATACCACCCCCCCCACACACAATAAAAATAAACCTCAAAACAAACAAGCAAAAAAAATTTAGATGTTTGGTATCTATTCTATATCCTAATGTGTGACCAAAATCAACACACTTGATTCACTAAGCACCTTGGCAAGGAACACGCTGAGGACCAAAGGTGAGATGGTTCCTGTCTAAGAACAGCCGCCACTGATTGAGCGTCTCTATACAGAGCTTCACGGCAAACCCAAGAGATCTATTACCTGGCTGAGATCAAACACTAGAGAGAGCGGGGATTTGAACTCAGGCAGTTGACTTGGCTAGCACTGGGCCAGCAGGCTCAAGGGGGTGCATTGTGAGATTCCTAATCAATGATTATCACAGGAGGGTATTAATAACACACACACACATGCACATATACACGCATGTGCGCTTTGTGCAAGACCAAAGGCAAATGCCTTAAGATTGAAATAAATAATGTTTTGTTGTTGTTGTTTTTAGCCTGAGAGCCTGATATTGAACAGGCTGTCAATGAATAGTGATTGAAAGAATATGGTTCCCTTGAGACAGGAACCTGGGCTGGAGAAGGGAGTTCAGGCGCAGTGGGAAGCTACCTGAGGTCCCCCAGGCAAGAGTCTAGGGATCAGAAGGAGGCAAGGACTTCTGAGCCCAAGGCTAAGTGTGAATACCTCAGGCTAGCTCTCCAAGAGCTAGATAACCAGCCTAGCAGCCTAGGGACAGAGCAGTGTTTTGCTTGTTTGATGGATGCTAAACAACCGGGTGGAGAAGATGTCCTCTCCCTGACATTGCTTCTAGGCAGCTGCTTCTTTCCCTTTTTCTTTTCCTTTTTCTTTTCTTTTCTTTCCTTCCCCCCTCCCTTACTTCCTCTCTCTCTTTTTACTTAAAGTTGTTTATTTTAAAAGACTCCCTTTGAAAGCTAATATCAAGTCGGGCAGCGTTGGTGGCGCACGCCTTTAATCCCAGCACTTGGGAGGCAGAGACAGGTGGATTTCTGAGTTCAAGGCCAGCCTGGTCTACAGAGTGAGTTCTAAGATAGGCAAGGCTACACAGAGAAACCTTGCCTCGAAAAACAAAAAAACAAAACAAAAAAAATAAAAAGGAAAAAAAAAGGAAAGCTAACATCAAGTTGTTACTGGTCAGCTAGGTTTCTTTCTTTCTTTCTTTCTTTCTTTCTTTCTTTCTTTCTTTCTTTCTTTCTTTTTTTTTTTTTTTTTTTTTGAGACAGGGTTTCTCTGTGTAGCCCTGGCTGTCCTGGAACTCACTCAGTAGACCAGGTTGGCCTCGAACTCAGAAATCCACCTGCCTCTGCCTCCCATGTACTGGGATTAAGGTGTGCGCCATCACTGCCCTGCTCAGCTAGATTTCTACCACACACATTCTTCACTTTTAAATGCTTTTTCATTTTTAGATTTCCTCTTCCTCCTCCTCCTCTTCTTCCTCCCCCTCTGCTTCCTCCTCCTTCACCATCATCATCATCAGTTTCATTGCCTGAGATTGAATTCAGGGCTTTGTGCAAACTGGGCATGGGCTCTATCACAAACCTATGGTCTAGGTTCATATGTGTATGTTTTCCTCTTCAGTGACTTGGGAACTACTAGAGGCCAGATGCTAAGTGCTCTATCTCAGTGTCTAACCCTGCTGAACTCTGCCTAATTCATGGTTTCAGTCTGCTGAATGCAGGGGACCCTACAGACTTTCTCTGGGAAGCAGGAAGTGGCATTTTGGAGACATACTCTTATGCATAAAGAAGCCATGTATTTTAAGCTGAGAAATGACTGCACTAATCTTGAAGATGGTTGAGGATTTGGTCAAATATTTGCTGAATTGAAACAATAAAAGAGAATTTATCTTATTTAATTATTTTTTGAATATTTAAAAAAATTACTTATTTACGTGTGTGTGTGTGTGTGTGTGTGTGTGTGTGTATACACATATTTGTACACATTCTGATGTGGACGGTTTATTTATTTATTCACTGAGTTTTTTCAAGATAGGGTTTCTCTGTGTCCTGGAACTCACTTTGTAGACCAGGCTAGCCTCAAACTCATGGAGATCTTCCTGCCTCTGCCTTCTGAGTGTTGGGCTTAGGGAGTGTGCCGCCACTGCCTGCTGCTGTGGAGTTTAAGGGACAACATTCCTTCCAGCACAGGGGTCCTGGGGATCAAACTCCATTTATCAAGCTGGGTAGGAAGTATCTTTACTCATTGAAACCTGCTGTCTGCTCTGCATTTTCTGTTTGTTTTTAAGATCCAGTCACTCTAGGCCCAGAGATAATTATGTAGCTGAGGATACACCTTGAATTCTTTTTTTTTTTTTCCCTTGTTTATTTTTAGCTTTCAAGACAGGGTTTCTCTGAGTAGCCCTGGCTGTTCTGGAACTCACTCTGTAGATCAGGGTCGCCTTGAACTCAGGTCTGCCAGACTCTAGACTGTTGGGATTAATGGTACACCCAGCCCTGCCCAAATACCTTGAATTCTTGTCTTCCAGTCGTGTACTGTCAGTTTTATACTGATGCAGATGACCCCTACCGACCGACCCACTCTCTAAATAAGAGTTCATTTTTCTCTCCCTGATGATTTGTATTGGAGTTTCTTTATTTTTAAGATGTGAGCCACCATGTGGTTGCTGGGATTTGAACTCAGGACCTTCAGAAGAACAGTCAGTGCTCCTAACTGTTGAGCCATCTCTCCAGCCCCCGGTATTGTAGTTTCTAACAAGAACTTTGGTGCCTGGTTTATAGCTCAGTGGTAGAGTACTTGCCTAGAATGTCTAAAGATTTTGGTTTAATACTTACCCTAGAGGGTGGGACAGCTAACTCAGTTGGAGCTGGGCATGGTGCCCCTTACCTGCAACTGAAGCACTTGGGAAGCAGAGGCAGGATTGTGAGCTCTAGTCCAGCTCCAGTCCAGTTACTCCAGGTAAACAATGAGACTCTGTCTTGAAATGAAACAAAAACAAAGGCAAAACCCGCAAGACAGACACAAAACAACAGCAAAACAAAAATAATTTTAGAATAAAGTTTGATAAGCACTGTTTCTCTCTCTGTGTCTCTCTCCGTGTGTGTGTGTGTGTGTGTGTGTGTGTGTGTGTGTGTGTAGTGTGTAGTGTGAAGGGGGTGAGTAAGGTAGTTCTTTCCATTTCTCCCTCCTTCCCCTTCCCTTTTCCCCTTCCCCTTATTTCTTTAAGGTACAGTCTTTCTCTGTCACCCAAACTGGTCACAAACTCCCAGCCTCAGGTGACCCTCCCCCTCAGCCTCTCAGATGGCTGCATTACAGGTGTTTGGTATTTGCTTTTATTTGCAGCAGGGTTTTTCTGTGTAGCTCAGGAACTCACTTTGAATCCTAGGTTAATCTCACCTTTTAGCAATCCTTCTACCTTGCTCTTCTGGGTCCAGGGAATTAGAGCTCTGAGCCACCAATCCCAGTTAATAAAGTATTTTTCTTTTAATGTCCAGATTGAATTGTGTTTTATGAAATCTATTGTTCTCCGATGGTTGCGATTGAGCTGATGATCAAAGATGATTTGATTTCTTTATTGAAAAGAAAACCTTAAAGTTAAATATTTAGAATCCACAGAGGCCGTATTTGGTTCATAAAACAACGAAGAATGAAAACAGTCACAACCAACGTGCGTTGGTCATCAGGGATTTTTACAGAAAGAGCCTTGAGAACCGTAAGAGACTTGTGAAGAAACCATGTTTTCCTGGAGAAATGAGGTAATGAGGTTTTTACGGGATCCAGGTTGCCCAATCTGCTCATGTGTGAAACCTTCAATGTCTGTGTGGTGAGGGGGGTGGGGGTGGGGAGAACAGGCGTGTTCCCCTGAGGCTCCACCACACTCCCTATTTCGGTTTTATTTTTTTGGACTCAGTTGGAGCAGCACACACCTGCCCAGTGACTTATGAAAGTTTTACCCACACTGGTGCCGAGTGCTGTGTGGGCCGGGAGTGAGGGGCCTAGTCGGTCTACCTCAGGGCTTTAAACCAGCTGAGTGGGTGAGGGCTTTGCCTCTGCTGAACCTCCATCAACACAGTAGGAGATGAGCTTTCTAACAACAAGCTGTCACAGTTAGTGTGGCCTATACAATTAGCTTCTTCGCAGCACTGCCTTATAGTTTTAGATCTCTGATCTGTCACCACCATCCCAGCTGATAAAGGCAGGGTCCTGGCTCAGGGTTCTCTACATCTCTGAGGATGGTAATGTTGAGGATGATCAGTTAACAAACCTGGTTTGCTAACAAACTGATATTTGGTTTAGTTTGATTTAATAACAATAAAAAGCCCAGAGAACTAGTAGGCAGTTGTCTTAGGAAGACTAGCCACCAGTAGGGTGGGTGTTTTGTTGCGTTTGGTTATTTTCTGCATGTGTGTATGAGAAAGAGAAATTATTTCAGTTATTTTGTCAGTTTTCAAATATATAGGGATTTATTGATTTTTTACTTGACTTTGGAGAAGGGGTTTCTCTGTCTAACCCTGGCTGTCCTGAAACTCACTCTGTAGACCAGGCTGGCCTCAAACTCAGAAATCCACCTCCCTCTCCTCCCAAATTCTGGGATTAAAGGCATGTGTCACTACTGTCCAGCAGGGATTTATTTTTAAAATATTTTGTTTTTATTCTTAATTATGTGTGTGTGTGTGTGTGCTCACCTGTGGGCATGTACACATGTACCTGCAGTGGCTGGCAGCGGGATCAGATCTCTTGGACTTAGAGGAAGTTGTGAGCTGTCCAACATGGTTGCTGGGAACTGAACACAGGCCCTCTGGAAGAACGGTAAGGGACTCTTAACCCTGAGCCATCTCTCCAACCCCATCGATTTACTTTGGAAAACCTGTACTATAGGTTTATATCTTAATGTGAGTGAACAAGATGGGGTAACCTGGGAAAACACACTTGTAACATATAAATGACCCATGATTAGTCTATGTGTATAGATTACATCAACAAATCAATGACAAAAACACTAATAGTGTTGACACACTCCTGAGACTAGAAGATTCTAAGTTTGAGGCTAGCCTGAGCTAGCTGGTGAGATCCTGCTTGACAAGCAACAATCAAACACAATGAAAACAGGGTAGGGGATAAGGCTAGGAGGGGTAGGAGTAGGGGTAGGGTAGGGAGGAGTAACAACAACTGAGTGGAAACTATCAAGAGATACGAAATCATAATTTTAGAAAAGGTAAATTTAAATTGGTAAGAGAAAGCACCTTCCTTACCACCACCAGATTAAAAATTTAAAATAAGCTAGTATATAACCTCAAACCTCAAAAGGCATAGTCCATAATTATTTATACTTACCTCATTTTATTTTATATATATATGTTATTTTGTTTAAACATTCGTTCATTTGTTTATTTATTGTGCATGCGTATGTGTGCACGTGTGTCACAGCGTATGTGTGAGGTCAGGGAAAATATGTTATGGGGTCAGTTCTCTCCCTTTACCCCTTGATGCCAAATACCTCTGAGCCATCTTGTGGCTTTTTTTTTTTTTTTTTTTTTTTTTGTCTTTGTTTGTTTGTTTGTTTGAGATAGAGTTTCTCTGTGTAGCCCTGGCAGTTCTGAAACTCACTCTACAGGCTGGTCTCAAACTCAAAGATCAGCCCGCCTCTGCCTTCTGAGTGCTGGGATTAAAGCTCACTACTGTTCATCATCCTACAGACATTTGTTCTTATTTTTACTTTTTTTTTTTGGACTCTTGGTCTCATTCCATAGACTTCCTGTGTGTGTGTGTGTGTGTGTGTGTGTGTGTGTGTGTGTGTAACTTACAATAGGGATAAGGCTTACTTTGAACTTACAGCTATCCTTCTGCCTCAGGGTCTGAGTGTGATTTAATGACTTTCACAAGGTCACAAGTGGGATGACAAGGCAGAGGTGGGAGTTTGAAGGACGGCTGGTTCTGGGCGTGTGAGCCCCTCATTTCCGGCCTGTCTCCTTACAGGATCGCGTAAAATTTCCTGTCAATGCCAGGAACAGCCCTGTGCAGTGCTATCTCAATTTCCCTGTGAGCATTTGAGGCTTGAGGAGTCTGTCGGGGAGGAACCTTTCTGAAGGGAAAGGCTGGCCTAGAGGCAGGGCTGGAGTCGGAGTGCAAGGCGGGTTGTTATAGGAAGTCTGCTGTTGTGTGTTGAATTTTTAAATGCACTTATTACCTTGTCTGTCTGTGAGAGTTCTGTGGCATGACTCTTCCTCACCCAGAAATGTCTCAGCTCCCGTCTCCTCTCAGGATTCAGGGACCTTTAAGAGGCTCTCCCACTTTTCTAATGACCCAGGAACGTGTGTTGAACTCAAAGGAGTTCTATGCTCTGCTGTTTGGTTCCCCCACACTCTACCAACAAGCAATTGCTTGCTCTGGCAGTGTGATTCACACCCTCCTTCCTTCTTGGATCCAGGGCAGTGGGGAAAGACCCTCAGAAGCCGAGGTCTCTTCCTCACTGGGATATTCCAGGGCTATCCTGTGGCACGATTGGATTTTTGAGCGGTGTTGGCAATTTGTTTTTTAGGAGTACAAAGCGAGCAATAAATCTGTCACCCTGAAAAATCAGGTTGTGACCTAACGAAGGAGCAAATTGTGACTTTGGATAAAAAAGAGTGACCTACCAGGGAGGGTAATTTATCATGATAACAAAAATGCCGGGCGCGCTCCAGGTCTGCACGGAGGAGGGCTGAGGAGGGCTGCGGTAAGCACTTTCAGCAGATGCGAGTGTCCGAATATTTTAAACTGATCAATATTTCCAGGGCTCACAAGCAGCCGAACCCCTATCATCTCTCAAAGTTAGAGCATTGCTCACCTAGTTTGTAAGGAGGAAAAACAGCATAATAATAATAATAATAACAACAACAACAATAATAATAACATTGCTGACTCAAGGAGTCAATCTTTGTAGGATGAAAATAAATAAATACCTCCTGAGAATTTAAGCACAAATTAATTTGGAGGGGGTGTTTGTGTGTAGGGGGGATTAAGAGATCATGCTTCCGGGTTAAGTATACAGAAATCACTGTTGGCATTAACGTGCTTCCCCATTTTTACATTAGAACTGCCGGAGGGGAACTGAAGCACAGAAGCACTCTTCAGTGACAAGGGAAGGAGGGACAGGTGAAAAGGCTTTTGACTTCCTCTGCAGTTGCATACTTTCCGTTTGCCCTGAAGGTCCCCCTGCTACTCCTCCACCCTGCTCCACCCACCACCTGGGGTTTTGTTGGGTGTGGTCAGTGGGCAGCACCTGCTGGAGAGTGGAGGCTTTATCCCCAGGCAGGGTGGCCTCAGGCTGGCAGGTCCAACTTCCCAAAGTTGCAGCTCTGGCCAGTCTTTCTCCTCCTCCAGGCTTTGTCTCTGGGCTGCAGTATTTCCGTCAGCCCCGCCCATAACCACACCCTCTCGCTGCTACTTCAGGCGCTAAACCCATGAGCAGTTTCTTTCCCAGTTCTTACATGGCAAGGATTTTGAGCTGACCTCAGTGTGACCAGGCCTTTCAGGGATTCTGGGTCACCAAGGCTCCTCAAAGGACTTCCATCTCCTCAAATGGTGCTGACAAGTGTGATTATTCATTAGATAATAAAACGTGGAGTTTAGGAGTTCCTCTGTATTACAGTAACTTGGTCCATGCAGGCTTCGGGTGTTATGGAACTGTGATTCTGTCCGGAAATTTTGCTGATAGGAGGAGGCCCGCATTATGTCACCCTCTGGGCCCGGTAGAGTTGAGGGCTTAGATAAAACACACTTTTTCTCTCTCACCCACAACAGCCTTGTGGCCAGTGCTTATTCGCACCTCCCTAGCTTATAGATTTAGTTGTCCAGCCAACGAACTTGGTGGGCTCACCCTGTTTCTCAGAAGAGATTTAATAGCGCCAAGCTGCGTACCTCAAAGACTTCATTGCTTTGACCTCTTGGCTCCTTGCTTACTGGTGCACTGAGAGAGACGGCCTAATACTCTATACCCCTTTAAAAAAATGAATGTGCTCCAACTTTAAATCTACTCATTGTAATAAAAAAAATCACTCTTATTTGGTGTGTGTATGTGTGTTGTAAGTGTGTGTGTGTATGTGTTGTGTGTGTGTGTGCATGCATGCACACACCAGTGTGTCAGAAGACAACTTGCAGGAGTCCATTGTTCTGGCCATCAGTCTTAGCTATGACTTTATGTGAGGAGCAGCTGTCTGTTGTTGTTCTTGTTGTTGTTTGTATTTTGAAGACAAGTTTTCAATGTGTAGCCCTGGATGTTCTGGAACTCTATAGACCAGGCTGGCCTGGAACTTAGAAATCTGCCTGTCTCTGCCTCTCAAGCACCAGGGGTTAAAGGTGTGATCACCACACCCAGCTATCTGAGGAACCATTTTATCTGTTATTTAGAATATTTTAGGTGAGGTTAGACAGGTTTTCAAGTGTAGGAAGCAGGGGCCAGTGTCACAAGGTATCACCTGACAAAGCACTGGGAGTCCTGAGGTACTTCAGGCTGAGGTAGCTCACTTGAGAGGATGAGGCAGGAGGATTGTTCAGAGTTTGAGGCAATCTTGTGCTACCAAATGAGTTTAAGATCAGCCGGGCTTTAGAGACCCTATATTCAACAAACAGCCCGAAGGTGGTAGGTGAACTGAAGGGCCATCCACCTCTCTTGAAAATTTGTCTTTTCATAGCTCTATTTTAAAAATCATTGCCAACCAGATGGTGGTGGCACACACCTTTGATCAGAGCATTCTGAGTTTGAGGCCAGCCTGGTCCACAGAACCAGTTCCAGGATAGCCAGGGCTATACAGAGAAACGTTGACTCTGACATCTTTTTTTTTTTCTTTCGAGACAGGGTTTCTCTCTGTGTCGCCCTGGCTATCCTGGAACTCACTCTGTAGACCAGGCTGGCCTCGAACTCAGAAATTCGCCAGCCTCTGCCTCCTAAGTTCTGGGATTAAAGGCGTGCTCCACTGCCTGGCTGGCTCTGACATCTTTGATATAGCTTGCATGGGATGCCCAGACTTGAGTGTTTTATTTTCCTTGAATTCCACACGGATCGGACTCGCGGTCTGCTGCTTCTTGCTAGTCGCTGTTAGTCCAATGGCTTGTTCTCTCCTCCCCTTTGCTCTTCTCTTGTCCTAGTCTTTCCAAGTCTCCACACTTCTCTGCGGCCATGAATCCTTGGTGTTCCTAGAGCTCAGTAACTTCTTCTGTATTGTGAGTCTCGGCCCCCACTTTCCCATCCCCCCCTCTCTAGCAGCATCAGTTGCCTGGCATTTGCAGAGACCCAAGTCTCCATCGCAGATACTCTGGTCTATCTCCATTCTGTGATTTACTTCTGTGTAGATTGCAGCCGTGCTTGTTACCTTGTTGGTTACTGTGAGCAAGTAACCGGAAGGGAGGATCTGGGCTGGCTCAGCATTTGAGGGGTCCAGTACACTATGATGTGGAAGGTGAGGTGGCTTGTTATATCCCGTCCGTAGGGCGGCAAGAACAGAGAGAGAGTAACCAGCAGCTCGGGCTAAAATCTCAGTGCTAGGATCCAGTGATTCACTTCTTCCAGTAACACTTTGCCTCCTAATGGTTCCACTGAACGTACAGTCTCTCTCTCTCTTTTTTTTTTATAAAGGCAATACCCTTCAGGTTACCCAGCTAATTATAACAACAACAACAACAACAACAACAACAAAAAGACTTCATTATTCTTTTCTTTTCTATTTTTTGGTTTTTCAAGACAGGGTTTCTCTGTGTAGCCCTGGCTGTCCTGGAACTCACACTATAGACCAGGCTGGCCGCGAACTCCAAAATCTGCCTGCCTCTGCCTCCCAGTGCTGGGATTAAAGGCGTGCACCAACACTGCCCCGCTAGACTTCATTATTCTTAGGACAAACACCCCAAGCCTTAAAGGCTCAGCGACCTCCTGCTTCTTTATTTCCAGGTTCATTCTGACCCAGGCTCATCTGCCTTCTTTACTTTGCAGCTTCGGTCTTCAGTTCTTCAGGTCGATCAAACTCCCTCCTGCCACAGGGCTTTTGCAGGTGAAACCACTCTCACTGAAACGCTCCCATAACTGCGAACTTGTTACATCTTCACTCCTTCACTGGAGTTGAAGCCCCTTGAGGACAAGCCTGTGTCACTTATGTAACAAAATAGGAAAGTTTTGTTACACATTCAGATTTGTTTAATGTTCAAATAATGTTTAAACTGCCTTTACCTCTCTCGTGGAAACTGATAAAAGAATCGTTCTAATAATAACACATTTATTTTGCTCATGAATCTTTAGAATTTGTGATTTAGACTGGGCAGTTTCCTGTTTTTAGTTGGGCTAATTCTCATGTTGGCCTTGTGGGTATGAGCTTAGACAATGCCTGCCTGGACCAAACTTTCTACAACCCTGCCGCATTCTTTTCCACACACAGTTGAGATGATCCTGTTTTATAATAGCTCAGGCTGGATTGGAGCCTTGGGCTCCAAAGCGTTGCTGTTGGGAGTATTCCCTCCATTCCTGCACCTGTCACAAACATCTTTTATCTTACAGTGGACTAGTCCACTGCAGCGAGTGCGGTGTGTAAATGGCAAGGAAGGAGCATTCTGGCAAGCACTTTCTAATGCGCATATCTCACAGACCAAGGCAATTGTTTACTGAACGATGGGAGAAGGAACACTCGCAGGCTTGTGGAACTTTTTCTCTGGGGGGGCGGGGTGGGGAGGGAAGATGGACATGAACAGGGACATTCACCATTGCCTGACCTGCATACACTGTGTTGTTCATTACTGCTCTCCTTTGTTTGTTTTTGTTTTTTTGTTTGTTTGTTTGTTTTGTTTTTTGCAATAGGGTTTCTCTATATAGCCTGTCCCATCCGTACTAGAACTTACTGTGTAGATTAGGCTGGCCACAAACTCAGATCTGCCTGCCTCTGCCACCCGAGTTCTGGGATTAAAGCTGTGCACTACCACCACCAGGCCACCATGATGTCATTAAAAATGATTCCCTGGCTCTTCTTGTGATCAGCGTCTATCTTTTTTTTTTTTTTTTTTTTTTTTTTTTTTTTTTTTTAAGATTTATTTATTTTCTGTATATGGGTTCACTGTAGCTGTCTTCAGACATACCAGAGGATCCCATTACAGATGGTTGTGAGCCACCATGTGCTTGCTGGGGATTGAACTTAGGATCTCTGGAAGAGCAGTCAGTGCTCTTAACCACTGAGCCATCTCTCCAGACCCAGGGATCTATTTTATAATCATTTTGTCCAGATTTTTTTTTTATAGAAAATGTTTCTGTTCTTTTTTTTTTTTTCTTTTTTTATTCGATATATTCTTTATTCACATTTCAAGTGATTTTCGCTTTCCTGGATCCCCCATCCCTGAAAGTCCCATAAGCCCTCTTCCCTCCCCCTGTTCCCCAATCCACCCTTTCCCACTTCCCTGTCCTGGTATTCCCCTACACTGCTGCACTGAGCCTTTCCAGGATCAGGGGCCACTCCTTCCTTCTTCTTGGGCATCATTTGATATGTGAGTTGTGTCTTGTGTATTCCAAGCTTCTAGGCTAATATCCGTTTATCAGTGAGTGCATATACCATGAGTGTTCTTTTGAGAACTGGGTTACCTTACTTACGATGATGTTCTCAAGTTCCATCCATTTGTCTAAGAATTTCATGAATTCATGGTTTCTAATGGCTGAATAGTACTCCATTGTGTATATAAACCACATTTTCTGTATCCATTCCTCTGTTGAGGGACATCTGGGTTCTTTCCAGCTTCTGGCTATTATAAATAGGGCTACAATGAACATAGTAGAGCATGTGTCCTTATTACATACTGGGAATCATTTGGGTATATGCCCCGGAGTGGTATAGTCGGGTCCTCTGGAAGTATCATTTCCAGTTTTCTGAGGAACCGCCAGACTGATTAACTCAAAGAAAAAAACCACATAGTCATTTCATTATATGCTGAAAAAGCATTTGATAAAATTCAGCATCCTTTCATGTTGAAGGTCTTAGAAAGAACAGGAATTCAAGGTCCATACCTAAACATAATAAAAGCAACATACAGCAAACCAGTAGCCAACATCAAACTAAATGGAGAGAAACTGGAAGCAATCCTACTAAAATCAGGGGCTAAACAAGGCTGTCCTCTCTCTCCATATTTTTTAAATATAGTACTTGCAGTTCTAGCCAGAGCAATTAGACAACAAAAGGAGGTCAAAGGGATACAAATTGGAAAGGAAGAAGTCAAACTATCACTGTTTGCAGATGATATAATAGTATACTTAAGCGACCCAAAAAATTCCACCAGAGAACTCCTACAGCTGATAAACAACTTCAGCAAAGTGGCTGGATATAAAATTAACTCAAGCAAAGCCTTCCTATACTCAAAGGATAAACAGGCTGAGAAAGAAATTAGGGAAATGATACCCTTCACAATAGCCACAAACAATATAATGTATCTTGGTGTGACTCTAACCAAACAAGTGAAAGATCTGTATGACAGAAACTTCAAGTCTTTGAAGAAGGAAATCGAAGAAGACCTCAGAAGATGGAAAAAAATCTTCCATGCTCTTGGATTGGCAGGATTAATATGGTAAAAATGGCCATCTTGCCAAAAGCAATCTACAGATTCAATGCAATTCCCATCAAAATCCCAACTCAATTCTTCATAGACTTAGAGCAATTCTCAAATTCATCTGGAATAACAAAAAAACCAGGATAGCTAAAACTATCCTCAACAGTAATAGAACTTCTGGGGGAATCAGTATCCCCAACCTCAAGCAGTAATACAGAGCAATTGTTAAAAACTGCATGGTATTGGTACAGTGACAGGCAAGTAGATCAATGGAATAGAATTGAACACCCGGAAATGAACCCACAGAATTATGGTCACTTGATCTTTGACAAAGCAGCTACAACCATCCAGTGGAAAAAAGAGATAGCCTTTTCAACAAATGGTGCTGGTTCATCCAGCATGCAAAAGAATGCAAACTGATCCATTCTTATCTCCTTGTACTAAGCTCAAGTCCAAGTGGATCAAGAACTTCCACATAAAACCAGACACACTGAAACTAATAGAAAAGAAACTGGGGAAGACCCTTGAGGACATGGGCACAGGGGAAATTTTCCTCAACAACACCAATAGCTTATGCTCTAAGTTCAAGAATTGACAAATGGGACCTCATAAAACTACAAAGTTTCTGTAAGGCAAAGGACATTGTCAAAAGGACAAAACAACAACCAACAAATTAGGAAAAGATCTTTACCAACACAACATCTGACAGAGGGCTTATATCCAAGATATACAAAGAACTCAAGAAGGTAGACTCCAGAGAGCCAAATATCTCCCTTAAAAAATGGGGCACGGAGCTAAACAAAGAATTTTCACCTGAGGAATATCGAATGACTGAGAAGCACCTAAAGAAATGTTCAACATCCTTAGTCATCAGGGAAATGCAAATCAAAACAACAACTCTGATATTTTACCTCACACCAGTCAGAATGGCTAAGATCAAAAACTCAGGAGAAAACAGGTGCTGGTGAGGATGTGGAGAAAGAGGAACACTCCTCCACTGCTGGTGGGGTTGCAAGCTGGCACTAACATTTTGTCCAGATTGAAGAATCCACTGGACTCAGGTGAAAGTCAGACCGGGAGCGGATCCGTCAAAGTACTCATTTCATTTAATCTTCCTGCACATGGAAGGGGCTGTCGTGCCCATATGTCCCAGTTGGGAATGAAGGTTCAGCAAACATCTTTTCATCAAGCACCTCAATCTCCATGTTCTACTTTAGCGTTAACCTGTCCTGACAGCTGCTTCCTCTGGCCATACTGCGGATCCATAAAGCAGCCTGGAAAAAAAAATCGGCAACATGAGATATGCAGGACCCAGTGATTTTATCATTGTACACAAGCCATAGTTAACCTCAACAGAGAGCAGCATGGGTCCAGAGTGCGGCCTTCAGAGGTAGGCCCCATGATCCCATGGGAGATGGGGGTTCCAGGTCCATGGGACGATAAATTCTAGTCAGCGGCATCCTGTCCCACACAGTGTCTATCCTTGAGTCCCCACCTGAGTCTTTGCTTCTTTCTGCTCTTTAGTCTCATGCCACAAATAGTTGACTTTGTTTTACCTGTCTGTCTCCGTCCGCTTCTTCCTCTACTCGCCAGTTGAGATCTAGAGCTTTCTAAGATGTTGGCTAGGCTGAGAGATGACCAAACGATTTTGAAGTCCCCTAATCATCTGTGTTTCTGTAAGTGAAGTTCATGTGGTGTTTGATTTGTGATGACTCTTCTCTCCTTCCCATGTCATCTGTGGCCTTAGATCTGGTGTGATTTACACAAGGGAGGGGAAGTTAATCATGAGAGGTCTGTAGCTGACATTTATTGTGGAGGCACTAACTTTTATAGCTCTATTGTGTTTTAATCCTCTCAATTTTCTGGCAATTTAGAAGAACAACTATTTATAAGGGGATTAGCTATGTCTTCAGGCTGCCAATGTTTCCTGAACTGTGCATAGCGTCAAAGGCTGGATTATTTCCCTTCATCCTTTGAAAGACTGTTCAATTGGTACATTTTCTCTGAGGAACAATCATTTAGAAAGTGAAGAATTTTGATTAAAATCCAAGTGGTTGTTGCTAGGAATTCTGAAAGTAAGCAGCAGCAATGAAATTACTAGAAGCTACATTTGTTTATTTGTCTGATTTATTTTTGAGATGGTCTCAGCATGTAACACTTCTTTGATTTCAGTTTCCCAAAGGCTGGGATAGTAGGCCTGCACCACCATGGGTTTCAGATTAAAAAAAAAAAAATGGCAGAACCACGCAGGTGTTTGCTATCATGCCGAATCCCAGACCACTGTTCTGGACTGAGCTCTATAGTGTTCCCCGAAAGACAAGACTCAAAACCAAAATGGAGTCACTCCTGTTTTATGCTCCTTCTTATCAAGCTATGTGGTGACTCTGAGTTTCTGAGAAATCAGGGCTTAGAGAACAGCCTGATATTTTAGGCAGAGCAGCTTCCGGGGGCGAGACAATAACACCCCCTCCCACCTTTGTCTTCATCTTTATACAAAGTAGCTTGAGAGGACACAGTGAACTAGCGGGTTCTGTGTCCTTCCGTTTCCTGGCTCCTGCCTAACAAAGAAAGTAACTGACTAGATCAGCGCGAACTTTGAGGTTTTAAAAGCCATCCCCAGTGTTCTCTTTTTTGCACCTTCCTGTTTTGAGGATTAGAATGCAAGCTCTCAGCTACTGCTCCTGAGCAGACCCCTGCTTGCCTGGCTGCCCAGCAGCCTTGATGTTCATGGACCTTAACCCTCTGGGACTGCGAACCCCAAATAAAACATTTTCTAGGGGACTGGAGAGATGGCTCAGCGGCTAAGAGCGCTAACTGCTCTTCCCAAGGTCCTGCGTTCAATTCCCAGAAACCACATGGCGGCTCACAACCTTCTGTAATGGGTTCTGACGCCCTCTTCTGATGTGTCTGAAGACAGCAACGATGTACTCACATACATAAAATAAATAAGTAAATCTTTAAAAAAAAGAGAAAAAACAACAAAACATTTTCTAAGTTGCCTTAAATACAGTGTTTCGTCATGGCAATAAAGAAGTAATTAAGACACTTAACTCCAGCAAGAATTTAAGTGTAATTGTAAGGAAAAGAGACTGTATATGTTGTCTGTCCACAGCAGGAACATTTTTAGAGTTATGTGTATGGGTGTTTTGCCTGCCTGCCTGGTACCTATGGCTGTGAGCTGCCATGAGGTTACTGGGAACTAAACTCAGGTCCTCTGCAAGGGCAGTGATTGCTCCTAACTGCTGAGCCAATTTTCTAGTCCCAAGTAGAAATTTATACATGATATATGGTTACTATAATGCTGGGTAGATAGATGAGAGTGGTGGTTTCTAACCCTAACTGATTGTCATAATTTCTTGAGTTTTTTTCTTTAAATTTGAATTTCCCAGGAATTTTAGTCCTATCTATCCCCCACTCCCAGAAAAGTTCCATAGCTGCAACTGATGGTAAGACAGGTTTCAAACTACTGAATTTCTAAATTTATTTTCAGTGGTAGATCCTAAATTTGGCATTCTTTTTAAATTTGTAATTTGAGAAAATTCTTCTTAGTTCTCTGCATAAGTGCAGGGGACATGGTAGATCATGAATAAGACACACAGACAGTGACTCCATCTACATCTGTGGAGCAGTCTCTGGTCCCCTAAATGCTACGATTGTCCACTTCCTGAGATACCTGGATGTTAAATGCTTTATGAACATATAGCAATTCTAGAACAGATTTTGTTTTTTTTTTTTTTTTATGCACATAGCAAAATTATTCATCTCCTATGACTTTATCACTGCTCGGGGGAATAAATGATAATATTCATTGACCCAGGCCTTTATTGTATCTAAAAGTATCTCTTAAAAGAATTAAGAAGTTTTTAACGATTGTTAGGGTCTCCTAATCTAATAAGACACGGACACTTTTTGTTGTCGTATATTTGTTTTTGAGATGCAGGAGGAGGTGTGTATGACTACATAGCCTTGGCTGGCCTGGAACTCACTATGTAGACCAGGCTGGCCTTGAACTCATATAGATCCCTCAGCTCTGTCTCCTCATTAAAGGTCGTGTATCACCATACCCAGCAAGATATATGCATTTTAATGAATGTTTACCCTCCTGAGAGAAGCTCCACCTGTCTTATCTCAGGTAGTCATTCCCACTGATGCGTCTGTCATGCCGCCTCATGTCCCTCTGCCTGAATCCAATGCCCTGGGTATTACAGGCAGTTGCTTCACTACTGAGGTAAACCCCTGGCTTTTATGTATATGAATACTCCTTGTATGTGGATACTTTTTGGTTTCAAGGGTTGAAAGTCACATAGTTCTTAAATAGAAAAAAATATTATATTATATATTAAATTCTGACTTGTGGTCCAAGATGTTGACTCCTGCACTACATGCCTGTCTTCAGACACTGCCTGTACTGTCTGTGGGCTCAGTCCCCTATTTTCTCCTATAATGCAATTAGCTAGAGGCTGTTAACTTTTATGTTTTGGCCATACCTTACTGGACTTCTCTTTCTTTTCCATTTTAGTTTCTCCTCGGAGAGCAAGGGCCCCGTGTTTACCATGGTCTCGCCTATCCTCCATCTTGGTCCGGTGCTGTGTACCAGGTGATCTGGAACACCACAGCCGCAGCACACCATTTTGCTCTGAGCTGCTTCTGGTTCTCTCTGAACACTGAAGTAAGCAAGATGGAGGCTGCAGAAAGCCAAAAAGTAAGGACAGGCTGCAAACCCGGGCTTTGCCATCCACCCCGAAATAAACCTCTTCAACCCCGTGCTCCCATTAGTGGATTGTTTTTCAAACGTATTTCCAAGGAGATGAATTTGACTCTTTATTTCCCCAGGCTCCTTTGGCCCTCTATTACTTTAACTGCAGAGTTACATTTGCTGAAGTATGTCTGCACCGGAGCCCAGCAGAGCGCATTAACAGACCCCGGCACAGCACGGCTAAGTAACCCGGTAAAAGTATCCTTGTTGTGCGGTGCCCACATCCCCGGGACCATTTCAGTTACTGCTGTAATTAGTTCTGATTCAAGTATTTCACTGAGAATGAGCTTTCTAGATAGAAAGTGGTCAGATGGAGCTCGGCTGTGGGGATGGAGGACTCAGATGGCAGCCCAAGCCTGAAGGGGAGACGAGAGATGCTTCTATACGCCCCAATTTGTAGCATTTCTGATTTTTATATGGACATTAAACTTGGTCAAGCTGAGTGCCATTTGCTCTAAGAGATGATAATGTACGCTCTTCCCTGTGCTTTCTAAAAAATAGACTCAGGCTGGAGGTGGCATCGGCACGGGGCCGCACACGGAATGTTATCTACACTACAGAGTGCCTGATATGTGGGACTTGCAAGAGAGGGAAGAATAAACATGCTTTGCCTGATAGTTTTAGGTGAAATTGTTTTGACCTTTGACTGAAGATGCGTGATCATAGATATTTGTTCTAGAAGATGCACAAGAGATCATATTTTCTTAAACTGCAAAAATAACGGTTTTTATCAATGAGTCAGCAGAATATTTATTATGGGCCAGGGAGTTTGCAAGACTTTAAAAATGGTTTATGGGTCTTTTTTTTTTTCTTTTGATGACTAAATACTTGACAAAATTCTTAAAAGGAGGAACAATTGATCCTGGTTCCTGATAGCAGCACAGAGCAGAGCAACATAGAGAGGGCTGTAGAGGAAGTGGACTGCCCGCCCTGCCCCACTTCCTTCTTGGTATCTTGGCATTTTCTCTGGGTCTGCAGTCTTTGGGGTCATCTTCACCTCTCTTAGCCAGTGCTCTGTGCAAACCCATCGCAGACACACTGGAGGTGCTCCTCCCGGAGCTCCTGGCCTTTCATACCTCCCTCACAGGGGATCCCCCATCCCCGCCCACTACTGCGTTCAGACCATTTGCTAGCATTATGATGGCTTCCATGCCCAGCCCCTTCCCTTTCTCTCAGGCCCGCGTAGATTCCCTGCCTCTCACTGTCCCACACTCAGGTCCTCCCGTTTTGTTTTATGACCCATCCCTGTGCCTGGGAACTAACCATTGGAGTCTGGTTGGTTCCTCAGTGAGTGGAAAACAATGACTCCCCTTCTCCCACAATCCACTGATCAAGCCCATTACTCAGGAGGGATGGGCAGGGCTCTATGGGATCCGCCCTAATCCGTGATTGACTGTTGACAGGCCCACTCTTGCGCAGGCCCCGTGTAGGCATCCGTAGTTGCTGTGAGACTATGATTCTATGGCTATGTGATGTCTGGAGAGCGTTTTGCCGACCTTTTCCCTACGCTCCAACTCTTGCGCCGTCTCTGCCCTGATTTCCATGATGTTCCTTAAGCCTTAGAGTAGTATAAATGTCCTGCTTCGGGCTGACCATTCAACCGTTTTGGACCACACCAACATGGGAATTTTTATCAAATAATTTGTAATTTATTTTATCAAATAAAAATTTGTATCAATATAGGACTGGCGGTCAAAATAGATTATTATTGCTTCAGTGGGGATCAAATCCAGGACCTCATGCATGATATAGGTAAGTGTATACCTGGAGCCGTATCTTCAGCTCCTAGAAATCTGTTTTCGTTCTTGTTGTTTGCTCTGTTCCTTCAGACTTATTTATTTATTTATAAGATTTATTTATTTGCTATATGTAAGTACAAAGTAGCTGCCTTCAGCACAGCAGAAGAAGAGGACATCAGATCTCACTACAGATGGTTGTGAGCCACCCTGTGGTTGCTGGGATTTGAACTCAGGACCTTTGGAAGAGCAGTCAGTGCTCTTAACCACTAAGCCATCTCTCCAGCCCCTTCAGATTTATTTTTATTTATGTCTATGTCTCAGTTATGGTTTCTATTGCTATGAGCAAAAGCCATGGTCTCTATACCATGAGGAGAGCAATTTGGGGAGAAAAAGGTTCGTTCAGCTTACACTTTTACATTCCAGTTACTCATCAAAGGAAGTCAGGACAGGAACTCAAGCAAGGGAGGAAGGTGGAGGCAGGAGCTGATGCAGAGGCCATGAAGGGTGCTGCTTACTGGCTTGCTCCTCATGGCTTGCTTGGTCTTTTCTTTTCTTTTCTTTTCTTTTCTTTTCTTTTTTTTTTCTTTTCTTTTCTTTTCTTTTCTTTTCTTTCTTTTTCTTTTTTTTAAGAACTCAGGACCATCAGCCCAGGCACAGCACCACCCACAATGGGTTGGAGCCTCCCCCATAAATCACTAATTAAGCAAATATCCTATAGTCAGATCTTATGGAGGTGTTTTATTGATCAAAGCT